>NW_028270159.1:9604323-9918768 GCF_037043375.1 Chiloscyllium plagiosum | reverse complement strand
TGTACAACTTATTTTTTCCAATATTTACTGTTGAAGTTCACTGGAAATAGCTGAATTTTGTGCAGCATGATAGCAGTGTGAACAAGCCATTAGTTCTGAAATGCAAATAGAAAATTAAGGATTGCAAGATCACTTCCCAAGAGCAGAAGAACCGCTCCTCTTTCTGAATGCAATTTCACGTTACCCCTCTCACAGAGGAATTGGCTGCAGAATTCAGTTAGATTATTTCTGTTTATTGAAGCAACATGTTGAAAGCTCATTTCTTCTCCACTGAACTCCAGATCAGGAGGTCTCCATGGTTAATGTCCTTCCTTCTAAGCTCTGAGTTTGAATCCTATTCCTGCTTGATGGCTGAAGGAGGTTAAAGAGATTGATTGTCTGCTTGCAAATCCCTTTGAAAACACGCCACTAGCAGTCGGTAAGAGGGAGAGAGATTCCTGGTGGAAAGGACATTGGAATCATAGGGTGGCATGGTGGCTCAGTGGTTAGCACTGCTACCTCAAAGCACCAGGGACCTGGGTTTGATTCCTATCGGGCAACTGTCTGTGTGGAGTTTGCACATTCTCCCCGTGTCTGTGTGGGTTCCCTCCGGGTGCTCTGGTTTCCTCCCAGATTCCAAAGACGTGCAGGCCAGGTGAATTGGCCATGCTAAATTGCCCATAGTGTTAGTGCATTAGTCAGGGGTAAATATAGAGTAGGAGAATGAGTCTGGGTGGGTTACTCTTCGGAGGGTCAGTGTGCACTTGTTGGGTTGAAAGGCTTTTTTCCACACTGTAGGGAACCTAATCACCATCACTGTCTGTAGCTCCATTCCCCAAAGTGGAAAAGTATGGAGTTCCTGTGGGGACGGTAACACATCTTGGCCAAACTGAAAATGATACCTGAGGATTTATGCTAACTGGTAAACTGCACCAACGTTTTATTGGAAATAAGGTTTCCAGAACTCCCAATGTAGGGATTTGAGGTACAGGGGACCTCCTAACTGATCGTATTTTAAAGGCAAAGCATGATGAACGTTCCACTCAAACATATTTGCGTTTCAATAATTTCTAGCACAATGTTCTCAAAATAAGTAGATCTAGCTGGTGCAGAAACATATCAGATTCTGTTTTAGGAAGTATATCTCTTGTTACAAATATTAAGTTTTAGCAAAACCATTACAACTACTCAAAGAACTAAAAGTGATGAACAGCTTCCCTTCAAAACACCTTTCATTTTTAAAATAAAAATGAGAAGGTTTGACACCACATTACTTTGGAACCATAGCGTCTAGTTGGGGTATGCTTTTGAATGATCATGTTTTTAAATTTCTTCAGCAATTTGGCAAGCATTTGTTACTTATCTCTAATTGCCCCAGAACTGAGCGATTTGCTTGAGCCATTCAGGGGGTAGTTCAGAGTCAGCCATACTGCTGTGGATCTGGAGTTACGTGTAGGCCAGACTATGTAAGTACTGAAGAACACCACTATGTTCAATTCTGATGTCTCTGCTATAGGAAATATGGTGTGAAACTTGAAAGGTTTCAGAAAATATTTACAAGGGTTTTGCCAGGGTTGGAAGGTTTGACTGCAGGGTCAGGCTGAATAGACGGGGGTTACTTTCGTTGGAGCATCAGAAGCTGAAGGGTGACCTGAGAGAGGTTTATAAAATCATGAGGGGCATGGATAGGGTGAATAGTCAAGTCCACAACTAGAGGGCATAGGTTTAGGGTAAGTGGAGAAAGATTTAAAAGGCACCTAAGGGGCAACTTTTTCATGCAGAAGGTAGTATGTGTATGGAATGAGCTGCCAGAGGAAGTGGTGGAGGCTGGTACAATTACAACATTTGAAAGGCACCTGGATGGGTATATGATTGGAAGGGTTTAGAGGGATATGGGCCAGAGGCTGACAAGTGGCACCAGGCCAAATTAGGATGTCTGGTCAGTATGGATGAATTGGACCGAATGGTCTGTTTCCATGCTGTACGACTCTGTGATTCATTGACTCTATGATGATGACTGACATCCCCAAGGACTAGGCGCAGGCTAGGGTACAGGCGACAGAGAGCTAGTGCAGATATGATGGGCCAAATAGTAGTCTTCTCCACCACACCAGTTCTGTGACAGAGGTAAGCAGGATAGCAATGCAGTACCACATGATAGAGGCAAGTGTTTGAGAGCTTAGCTTCCAGTTGAACAGGCAGCCAAGGCTATGAAGAGCCAGGCCAGGGGGCTCCTGAGGGCCAGGAAAGGAATTGGTGGAAAGGGACGGCGTTTGTAGTGGGATCTAAGTACAATGGTATTCTTCTGCCAATCTTCAGCCAGAGGGATGTACAGTCGTTGGAACGTGGTATTGATGACTCGGTCTGAGTGGGCAGAGACAACGGAATGAATGAATTAAACTTACAAGGAATCCCGGAAGGCACTATTGTCATCCCTAAGATCATTGCCTCTGAGGCTGCCAGAAATGAAAGTAAATAACAGCTTGAGAGTTGGATGGAGAATCTTGGTAAGTTTTATGAGTTATAGAGAGAGAATTGAGAGAAAGTACAGCGAGACATTAGGAAAGAAAGAAAACTGGGAGAGTGAGAGGGAAAATCCAACTAAATTAACATGTTGCAGTGTTTAGAAGGTTTACTTTTACTCTGCAGAGTTTTGTTTTACAGTTTTAATAGATTACTCCATCTACAGCTCAGGTCAAAATACTTTAACTGTGACAGCTGTGGCTCTATGTTGAACACTCATAGCTAGTCAGAAAGTTTACATTCAAGTTCCAAGGCATAAATCCCTAGCCTGAAGAATCTCAGCCCAGATGGAGGGCTGCATTGTTGCTGGTGATATTTTTCAGATATATTCATCACGGCAATATCAGGGCAATGTAAAATATTCCAAAGCACTCAGCAATAGTAGAGGCAAAAGACAGCCTCTAGAGAAATGTCGCTGAGGTGATTTGATGACTCCCTCTGGTAACATGCACTTTACACGTGATTAGGCCAATTAGCCTAACCTCGGTTGTTGGTAAAATTCTAGAATCCATCATTAAGGATGAGGTTTCTAAATTCTTGGAAGAGCAGGGTCGGATTAGAACAAGTCAACATGGATTTAGTAAGGGGAAGTCGTGCCTGACAAACCTATTGGAATTCTTTGAAGAGGTGACAAGGACGTTAGACCAGGGAAACCCAGTGAATGTGGTCTATCTAGACTTCCAAAAGGCCCTTGATAAGGTGCCACATGGGAGGCTGCTGAGTAAGGTGACGGCCCATGGTGTTCGAGGTGAGCTACTGGTATGGATTGAGGATTGGCTGTCTGACAGAAGGCAGAGAGTTGGGATAAGTGATTCTTTTTCGGAATGGCAGCCGGTGACAAGCGGTGTCCCGCAGGGTTCAGTGTTGGGGCCGCAGCTGTTCACGTTATATATTAATGATCTGGATGAAGGGACTGGGGGCATTCTAGCGAAGTTTGTTGATGATACAAAGTTAGATGGACAGGCAGGTAGTACTGAGGAAGTGGGGAGGCTGCAGAAGGATCTAGACAGTGGTCCAGGAAATGGCTGATGGAATTCAATGTGTGCAAATGTGAGGTCTTGCACTTTGGAAAAAAGAATACAAGCATGGACTACTTTCTAAACGGTGAGAAAATTCATAAAGCCAAAGTACAGATGGATCTGGGAGTGCTAGTCGAGGATTCTCTAAAGGTAAACATGCACGTTGAGTCCGTGATTAAGAAAGCGAATGCAATGTTGTCATTTATCTCAAGAGGGTTGGAATATAAAAGCACCGTTGTGCTACTGAGACTTTATAAAGCTCTGGTTAGGCCCCATTTGGAGTACTGTGTCCAATTTTGGTCCCCACACCTCAGGAAGGACATACTGGCACTGGAGCTTGTCCAGCGGAGATTCACACGGATGATCCCTGGAATGGTAGGTCTAACATATGAGGAACAGCTGAGGATCCTGGGATTGTATTCATTGGAGTTTAGAAGATTAAGGGGAGATCTAATAGAAACTTACAAGATAATACATGGCTTGGAGACGGTGGACGCTAGGAAATTGTTTCCGTTAGGCGAGGAGACTAGGACCCGTGGACACAGCCTTAGAATTAGAGGGGGTAAATTCAGAACAGAAATGCGGAGACATTTCTTCAGCCAGAGAGTGGTGGGCCTGTGGAATTCATTGCCGCAGAGTGCAGTGGAGGCCAGGATGCTAAATGTCTTCAAGGCAGAGATTGATAGATTCTTGATGTCACAAGGAATTAACGGCTACGGGGAGAATGCGGGTAAGTGGAGATGAAATGCCCATCAGCCATGATTGAATGGCGGAGTGGACTCGATGGGCCGAGTGGCCTTACTTCCACTCCTATGTCTTATGTGGTTTGTTCATTGCTAGGATTCTCACACAGAAGGCCTGGGTTCGAATCATGGCCAATGATTCACTGTCCTTTAGTCCCATTCTTGTTGGCTGAACAACTGGTTTGTGATGCCAACAGCGTGGGTTCAATTTCGAGGCCAGCTGAGGTTACTGTGAAGGTTAACCTGGTGACCCTCAGGTTAAACAACTGAGTTCATTCTCTCTCCCTCTCTCTTTCGAGAGAGAGAGAGAGCATTTAGACAGTAGAGCCTCCAGTGTTGTTCTCATCTGGTTCCCATGTGCTTTTCACAAATCACTCCCATGTTTACCAGATGCCATCGCATGTGGATTTGCTGTTTTAGCCATGGAGAGGGCCTTGAACCTAGAACCTCTGGCCCAGAGGCAGGGGCACTACCCAAGACCTCAAGGATAGGAAGTGCTCTGCACCACAAGACCTCAGGGTATGTACTGGAGCAGAGCAAGCCACAGTAGCCATTAAGCTTCAGTTGGATATTGTAGCAGGTGCTCAAATTGGAAAATTCGGAAAGCAGTTCACTCAATTGCATTTGCTCAACGCCTCGATTAAAATGGCAGATAGATTCAGAACCAGGCATCACAGTTTAAGGATACAGGGACAGCCATTTAGGATTGAGATGAGGAGAAATATCTTCACTGAGAGTGGCGAGCCTGTGGAATTCTCTGCCACGAAAAGTGGTTGGGGCCAAAAACATTGAACGTTTTCAAGAAGGAGTTAGATATAGTTCTTAGGGATAAAGAGATCAAAGGGTATGGGGGAGAAAATAAGAACGGGGATTGAGTTAGATGGTCAGCCATGATCATCTTGAATAGCAGAGCAGGATCGAAGGGCTGAATGGTCTACTCCACCTATTTTCTATGTTGCTATTAACACACAAACACATTGCGTCTCCATAGGTTAGGTAAAACAATGACTGCAGATGCTGGAAACCAGATTCTGGATTAGTGGTGCTGGAAGAGCACAGCAGTTCAGGCAGCATCCGAGGAGCAGTAAAAGCGACGTTTCGGGCAAAAGCCCTTCATCTCCATAGGTTAGTTCAGTCAGTAGTAGTTACAAGGTTAACCTTTACAAAGGATAGCAAGCTGAATCTGAACTCCATATTTACTCTTAACAGCCATTACAGATTTAGCTATGATATGAAAATCCACTCTGGTTTATAAACCGGAGCATTAACCAGAAGACAAGGGTGCACCAAATCTGGAATACTGAAATCTGCTTAATTTCAGAGTGATACAAAAGCAGCCTGATTTGTTTGGTCACACAGAAACATATCCTGCCCCTCATCAAAGCAGGATGGTTTGAAAACAGCACCGATATATATCAGAATTATGTCTGTGTAAATTTAAACTAAAATTCCAGATGATTTGGACCAACCTGAGTCTGCTGAATTAAGAATAGTTATGTGTGCTGTGGAATCGTGCCCCTGGGATTGCGCTGAAACATGAATTCCTTGGAACAAGGGACGTCCAGAATTTGGATGCCAGGTTTTTACACTGAATCATGCTGCACTTGGCAGGGTTGCTCTCTAATTGTGTGCATGCATGAATACTATCGAAGCAACACATCTGCAGAATAGTTTCTGAAGACATATGCTAGAGTGTGTTTTACACTGTAATCCCAACTGAGACGTCTCACTAGTCTTCACAATGAAATGGAAATTATTGCTGAAAATACATTCGGAGGGTTGATGGAGACAAAGAAGAAGCTGCAAACAAAGAGTGACATCATTAGTGACATTGTCCATTTCTTTTTAACAGGGGGTGCGTGGACCTAATGGGAGTCGAGGTGCCAAAGGTTATCCTGGCAGGCAGGTGCAGTAAATCTTCTCGTGCCGTGCAGTTTAACACCGAGAAAATGTTCACATTTTTACTAAATACATCTAACTGAGAGTTTAGTGAAAGGCCTCGAACTGCATGATTATGGCAGATTTAGCCTGAATGACCCAGCGTGGGAGTGGTGTGAAACATGTGTCCTTAGCACCGTATAGACACCAGAAAACACTGTGTAGATACTGAGAGACACCGTGAAACATTGTGTAGACACTGAGGAACACCTTATAATACCAAGAGACAACATAAAGATACCAAGAAACACCGGGTGAGACAGAATAGATACTGAGAGAGACTGAGAACCACCATATAGACTAGAGATACTATATAGGCATGGAGAACCATTGTATCAACACTGACAAACACCACATAGACACCGAGAGACACTGTATATACACCTACAAACACTATCTAGTTTCCAAGAAACACCATATAGAGACCAAGAAACACCAAAGACACCTAGAAACACTGTATAGACACTGCAAAACACCATTTGGACAATGAGAAACACTGTATGGATACCGATAGACACCACATAGATTCCAAGAAACACTGTATAGACACTGAGAAACAACATATAGACATGAAAAGCCACCATATAGACACCTAGAAACACCATTTAGACACTGAGAATCGTTAGCTAGACACTGAAAAACACTGTATAGACTCTGAGAACCAATGTAGACACAGAGAAAACCATATTGCCACCAAGAGATACTACTTAGAAACTGACAGACACTGCATAGATACCGTGAAACACTGTATAGACATGAGAGACACTGCATAGATATCGAGAAATACGACATAAATACCGATATACACTATATAGATACTGAGAAACACCATGTGAACACAGAGAAACACAGTATAGATACCTAGGAAAACCATATAGATAATGAGAAACACCCTAGACACCTGGAAAAACCATATAGACACCTAAAATCACCATATAGGCACTGACAGAACCCATATAGACACTTACAAACACTGTATAAACACTGAGCTGACCAGAATTCCTATTCCCAACAATGCTGCATCGATGTGAAGACAATATGGGTGACTTATCCAAAATGTGTCCCTGTTTAAAATGTGCTATAAAGATAGTGTGGAAGTTGAACATTTGTGTCAGAGTGCAGCAATACAATTGGCTATACATAAACTTTTCCCAAAGGAAACAATCCCTGTATTTTTACTCTCCCTGTTTCTGGAAGATATTGCATTCAGTATCTGATGTTGATGTTGCACTGAGGTCCCAGAATGCTCATGCTCTGACAACACTGTGTAGCAGGCACATTTAGTATCTTCTCTGCTTTTATAATCTGAGTGTGTCTGACTAATATTTTACTCAAAAGACAGCAGGACCGGTTAGTGCTGTGGAAAATTCACACCTCAAACAGAGAGATGGGTTATTAATATTATCCAGCCAGGTGTAAAAAACGGACCTGGATTTATACAGTACTTCTTTTGTTGACATGTGACCCACAATTCTGCTCATCAAAGCACATATTAGCTCCATGATTTAGGGTGATATATCATTTCTCTGCCTTCTTGTCAGAACAAGAAACCAGGAGATTTGTACAAATGCAGGAAGCAATCTCTATATTGAACTGAAACTATAGCTAAAACTGATCAAACTAATGGATGATGCAGCCTTTGGAAACACTGTGTTCAACAAGGATTGATTCATTCTTCAGCGTTTTGGAATTCGGCAAAACTGGTGCATTATTGCTGTTCTGGTGCTGTGTGACGATCATGGTTTTGTGCATGATTGAGTTTTTTTCTCGCCTGCTCTCTCTCTGAAATGTTAATCATGCTTCAGAGCTGGATAATCCACTAATCCTACCCTGACCTTGCTTTTTATTCTGCTTCCTTGTGGGAAGGGAATGCAAAGTATATGACCATCTCCGCCATGGCTTAGCAGTCAAATTCTGGAAGGCACCACAGAGTGGTGCGAACTTTGATGGGCGAGCTCTGCAGGGTTATAGACTCATTGAAGTTTACAACATGGAAATAGGCCGTTCGGTCCAACATACCCATGCTGCCCACTTTTCACAATTAAACTAGTCCCATTTGCCTACGTTTGGGCCATATCCCTCCATATCTACCCCACCTGACTGAATGATTCTTAAAAAGCTACAAGAGGTGGCACTGTGGCTCAGTGGTTAGCACTGTTGCCTCACAGCACCAGGGACCAGGGTTCGATTCCAACCTCAGGTGACTGTCTGTGTAGAGTCTGCACGTTCTCCCTGTGTCTGCGTGGGTTTCCTCCCAAAGTCCAAAAATGCGCAGATAAGGCAGTATGACCACAATAAGTTGTCCCATAGTATCCAGGGATGTGCAGGCTAGGTGAATTAGATTAGATTCTCTCCAATGTGGAAACAGGCCCTTCGGCCCAACAAGTCCACACTGCCCCTCCGAAGAGAAACCCACCCAAACCCATTCCCCTACCCTATACTTACCCCTGACCAATTTACCTAACCTGCACATTTGGATTGTGGGAGGAAACCGGAGCATCCGGAGGAAACCCACGCAGACACAGGGAGAATGTACAAACTCCACACAGACAGGCGGGAATCGAACCCAGGACCCTGGTGCTGTGAGGCAGCAATGCTAACCACTGTGCCACCGTGCCGCCCCAATTAGCCATGGGAAATACAGGGTAGTGGAGTGGGATGACTTTCAGAGAGTTAATGTGGACCCCATGGGCCAAATGTCCTGCTTCCACAATGTAGGAGATTCAATGTCTTTGGCAGCCTGTTCCAGACACTCACCACCATCTGTGTGAAAAAATTGTTCCTCTGGACCCTTTTGTATGCTTCTCCTCCCATCTTAAACCTATGCCCTCTGACTTAAGACTCCCCTACCATGAGGAAAAGCTGTTGGGATCTACCTTATACATGGCTGTCATGATTTTATAGACCTATATGGTCACCCCTCAGTCTTCTATGCTCCAGGGAAAAAAAGACCCAGCCTATCCAACCTATTCAGGTTCTTATCCTGTTAGAGGTGGATTCATGTTTAAAAAAAACATGTCAATACTATGCCATATGGAATTTAAACAGCCAGAACTCCAGTTAACTCATATTGATTTCCATTTATCTGGGTGTATAAGCTGGCAAATAATGTGTGGATGTATACAATGCAGAATAAAATTCTTTGCCATTGCTGGTGTTAAGTTTGGTGTAATTCCTGGTGTTTCAGTCTCCAGTCACATCTGATTGGGATTTTACAATTCAATGCATGCTTACCCAAGTCTTTACGCTTGTTTTCTATAATTTGTGGAAAATCACAGTCTGGCAGGCAATAATGCCCAACCCCCCCCTCGACTTTCCAGATTTCTTTCAAACTTTGTAAACTGTTCTGTCTGCAACAGTGAAGTACTCAGCATGTTTTAGAGCCCTTCTGATGTCAGATATAATTTGAGCAGCTAATGTATGAAAGTATGTTGCAAGTGAAATACTTTTACCCTCAGCTGTACTTTCTAAAAATTGTTCGCCAATCAGGAATCTCCTCAGAAAGACTGCTGCCTAGAAGCATTGGCGTTTAACTCTCTGAAGCAGCTTTGGTTACTTTGGGGTGTTTGGCAAGCCTTAGATGTTCTGAGGGCTACTATTAAGAGTACAAGGAGTACATCCCTCCTGAGACAATCCCTCTCTGGTTCACTGGTGGCCTTTCCAGAAAGAGATCTGCTGCCCTCACCTGATCTGCCCTCCACGTGACTCCTGACCCACAACAATGTGGGTGACTCTTAACTTCCCTCTGAAAGAGCTTTGGGAGCCAATTGGTTCAGGGGTCATTAGAGATGGGGAACAGGTGCTGGCCTCAGCAGAAATGTCTCCATCCTGTGTAAGAATAAATTTGAAGAGTACAGAAACCAAAAGTGTGTCCTGTACTCCAGCTGCAGTCTCACCAGAGTGAAGGAGTTGGAATCTGTACTGAAAACAAAAAATGCTGGCGATCACAGCGGGTCAGGCATAACCCGTGGAGGGAGAGCTCCAGCTAATGTCTCGAGTCTGGATGACACTTCATCAGAGCAGTCATGTCTCTAACAGGGCCGTGTTGAAACTCAGCGAGATCTCCTTAGGTACCTTCCATTACGTGTTTAGACACGAGGGTGTTGCATGTATGGAATGAGTTGCCAGAGGAAATGGAAGAGGCTGGTAAAATCACAACATTTAAAAGGCATCTGGATGGTTACATGAATAGGAAGGTTTTAGAGGGATATGGGCCAAATGCTGGCAAATAGAACTAGATTAATTTAGGTTACCTGGTCAGCATGGACAAGTTGGATCAAAGGGTCTGTTTCCATGCTGTACATCTCTATGACTGGGGGAAGTGGGATTTGAACCTAGACCTTCTGACCCAGAGATACAAGACCACCTTATTCTTGTACTCTTACCTCCTTATAGTAAGGATGCACATGTATTTAGAAAGGCAAAGACTGATTAGGGATAGTCAACATGGCTTGGTGCGAGGGAAATCATGTCTCACAAACTTGATTGAGTTTTTTGAAGAAGTAACAAAGAAGATTGATGAGGGCAGAACAGTAGATGTGATCTATATGGACTTCAGTAAGGTGTTTGACAAGATTCCCCATGGGACATTGATTCGCAAGGTTAGATCTCATGGAATAAAGGGAGAACTAGCCATTTGGATACAGAACTGGCTCAAAGGTAGAAGACAGAGAGTGGTGGTGAAGGGTTGTTTTTCAGACTGGCGGCCTGTGACCAGTGGAGTGCCACAAGGATCGGTGCTGGGCCCTGTACTTTTTGTCATTTACATAAATGATTTGGATGCGAGCATAAGAGATACAGTTAGTAAGTTTGCAGATGACACCAAAATTGGAGGTGTAGTGGACAGCGAAGAAGGTTACCTCAGATTACAATAGGATCTGGACCAGATGGGCCAATGGGCTGAGAAGTGGCAGATGGAGTTTAATTCAGATAAATGCGAGGTGCTGCATTTTGGGAAAGCAAATCTTAGCAGGATTTGTACATTTAATGGTAAGGTCCTAGGGAGTGTTGCTGAACAAAGAGATTTTGGAGTGCAGGTTCATATCTCCTTGAGTCGCAGGTAGATAGGATAGTGAAGAAGGTGTTTGGTATGCTTTCCTTTATTGGTCAGAGTATTGAGTACAGGAGTTGGGAGGTCATGTTGCGGCTGTACAGGACATTGGTTAGGCCACTGTTGGAATATTGCGTACAATTCTGGTCTTCCTATTGGAAAGATGTTGTGAAACTTGAAAGGGTTCAGAAAAGATTTACAAGGGTGTTGCCAGGGTTGGAGGATTTGAGCTATAGGGAGAGGCTGAACAGGCTGGGGCTTTTTTCCCTGGAGCATCAGAGGCTGAGGGGTGACCTTATAGAGGTTTACAAAATTATGAGGGGCATGGATAGGATAAATAGACAAAGTCTTTTCCCTGGGGTGGGGGAGTCCAGAACTAGAGAGCATAGTTTTAGGGTGAGAGGGGAAAGATATAAAGGGGCAACTTTTCCACGCAGAAGATGGTACATGTATGGAATGAGCTGCCAGAGGAAATAGTGGAGGCTAGTACAGTTGCAACATTTAAGAGGCATGTGGATGGGTATATGAATAGGAAGGGTTTGGAGGGATATGGGCCGGGGGCTGGCAGGTGGGACTAGATTAGATTGGGATATCTGGTTGGTGTGGACGGATTGGACCAAAGGGTCTGTTTCCGTACAATACATCTCTATGAGTCTATAAATACTCACATGCCATTTGCCTTCCTAATTGCTTGTTATGCTAGCATGTGAACCTGCTGTGTTGTGAGGGAACATTGTGCCATAGTGTCTCCATCTTGACGCAATACGATGTGGGTTCAAGTCCCACCTACCCTGGAGGTCTATCCTGACACATCTGAACAGATTTATTTTTTAAAAAATTCTTTCTTCCTGGTCTGAGTACACCCAATTCTTGCTGAATGTCAGAATTTAGAAGTTTCTCACCTTGTTAAAGGATGCTCGCTCCAGGGTCCATCAAACCCTCACACCCTTTGTTTGTTTTGAGTAGCATTCTGATGTCAGCCTTGCACAAATCTGATTTGTTATAGACCGTGACAGCAGCAAGACTGCAGTAACATTAGGATGGAGTGTAATAAAATCACTCACTATTTATCAAAGATTTATGATTTAGGAGACCGTGTAAAATGTCTGTTGCAGTACGCATGCGGTGAGTCATGTGTGGCCTCAATTTGAACTCCACACCAGGAGGAACCATTTGAGAGTGGTTTGAGTGAGTCATGGAACTGATCTTTCTTGCCCCCAATTTGACCTTTGGTGCTGGCCAGGCCATTCCTCAACCTAAAAGCTACTGGTGTCCCCTCTAAGTATGGTCCAATGGTCTAACTCTTAGATCTTTACATTAGCAGCCATGATTGAATGACAGAGCAGACTCAATTAGCTGAACAGCTAATTCTGCTCCTATGTCTTATGGTCTGAACGTGCAAGTGGTCCTGTTGGTATTGGTCCCTGTCACCTGTGAATGGGAACACATGGCGGCTTGTTCATTGCACCGAGCCAGGCAGACAGAACCACGAAGGCCCAGCTCCTTAACCTTAATGCGAATGATTTTCTTTGGTGTGCTGCAGGGGGAACAGGGAGTAAATTCTCCCCACCTGACTCCGTTCCTTCCCTATTCCCACATCCTCAGCTGACCCTACCTTCCCCATCCTTGATTGGAATGCTTCGAGGCCATTCTGGAAGGTCACCTGTCTCTTCCCTCCCCCCACCACCCCACCCCACCCCACCCCCACCACACCACCCCACCCCCAACGAGCTGACTTCTGCCAAATCCCCCTCCTTCCCACGGAGACGGATACACAATCATTCCTGGAGGGCCCTCTTGCGAGTGTGACTGATTAAGTTCCTTCAGGATCCTGGTGTGGAAGGTCACCACTCATCTTCTGTCACCACACACTCGTTCCCCCTCCCCTGCCCCATGGACTGTAGCTTCTAAAATGTCCTTTTTTGAACCAACTATTTCTTTTCTAGGGTTTGCCAGGACCAATGGGGAAGCAGGGACCGAAAGGCTTTCGGGTAAGTGATCAAGACTCAAGCCACTTCCTGTGAAATCGAAAGGTTCGGTTAAGTTATTTCAGTGATTAATTGCTTTGTTGTGTTCATTAGGTCCTGCTCTTTCTGACCGTCCAGTTGACCAAACCTCAGGAAAAGGCTCATGTTGATTTTGACAGTCCTTTTACATTATCCAGAGGTTGTGCTCACTGAGCTTCCTGATAGCAAAATTGTTCTGTTTATTTTTTCTTTGATGAAAAGCAGAATTAAGACGATCGCAAATCTGAGTAAACAATTTTCAGCAACTGAGCCCTGTCGAAGTAAGAGATGGGATCCATGTATTGACAATATTTGAATTTGGGTTTGTGTCTCTCTTAGCAAATGAAATGAGAACATCGGTCCATTTCCCCTCTGCTTATTTCCAGCAATAGGCACGCTAAACATAATGCTATTTTGTCCTCACTTTCTCGGTGTATCTTCCTGATCGTCAGAGAGATAAAAGATCTCAAGATCATACAATCTAATGGTATGCAGACTTGAATATTAAAGCTTTTCCTGGACATAATCTCCAAAGTGAATGAAATGGATGCCATTTCTCTCCTGTGTTCCTCATCCTCAGCTTATTAAACAATGATGAGGAGAGAGGAAGGCCAAGAGGAGACTTGGCAGCGTCATTAGTGAGCTATACACAGTAGATAGGGAGCAGCTCAGAAAAGAAATGAAGTAACTAGAGGGGATAGATTTAAAGTGGTGTGCAAACGAAGCGAGGGTGCTGTGAAAGAAAAAAAACCTTTCTCTCACACCGAGTAGTTAGATTAAGGAATGTTGGGGAGGCAAATTCAACTGAGGTGCTTGAGGGAGCATTGGATAATCATTTGGTTGGGAATAATATGCAAGGTTTTGGGGAAAGGTAGGAGACTGGTGCTGGGTAATTTAACCAGTGCAGGTATGATGGGCTAAATGGCTTCTTTCAGCACCATAACAATTTTATGATTTAAGGAATGAAATTTTGCCTCAGTACTGGGAGATGTGGTATATTGGGGCTGTCACTGGTTTAGTAATGTGGGGAGCATGGGTTATAGTCTCACTGTGGTTACTATTGGGTTTTAAATTCAATAAATCAGGAAATATAAATGTAGTTCAATAATGGTGGTTATGCGACCTATCACTAACTCAGTAATGTCCTTGAAAGAATCATACTCTTAACCAGGCTGATTGTTGTTTGGGGCGTCACGGTGGCTCAGTGGTTAGCACTGCTACCTCACAGCACCAGGGTCCTAGGGTTTGATTCCAGCCTCGGGCAACTGTCTGTGTGGAGTTTGTACGTTCTCCCCGTGTCTGCGTGGGTTTCCTCCGGGTGCTCCGGTTTCCTCCCACAGTCCAAAAGATGTGCAGGCTGGTTGATTTGACCATGCTAAATTCCCCATAGTGTTAGGTGCACTAGTCAGAGGGAAATGGGTCTGGGTGGGTTACTGGGAGGAATGCTAGACTTGTTGGGCCGAAGGGCCTGTTTCCACACTGTAGGGAATCTAATCTACTGTGGAATAGTCACAGGAATTTGACTTGAAGATGACTCAACACTGCATTGTCCTGACATTGGAAAGGATATGTAAGACATGAATGGAACTGCGGATGCTGGAAATTAGAAACAGAAACAAAAACTCAAATTGCTGGAAAAGCTCAGCAAATCTGGCAGCATCTGTGGAGGGAAATCTGAATTAACATTTCAGTGACCTGTGTTCTGATGAAGCGTCACCGGACCTGAAACGTTAACTCTGATTTCCCTCCGCAGATGCTGCCAGACTTGCTGAGCTTTTCCAGCAATTTCTGTTCTTGTTGATGTAAGACCATAATCCTAATTCTGGTCTTTTATATCAGGCAGATCACAGACCTGAAGCTCCATTTCTTTATATCAATGTGAAGGGCCGTTCACCATTTTCAATCATTGTCAGGTTTTTGTATCAATCAATCACATATCTAGGAGATGTGGTATAGTGGGGCTGTCACTGGTTTAGTAATGGTGGGAACATGGGTTATAGTCTCACTGTGGGTTTACTAGTGGGTTTTAAATTCAATAAATCAGGAATTATAAATGTAGTTTCAGTAATGGTGGTTATGAGAACTATCACCAACTGAATATTATCCTTGAAAGAATCATACCCTTACCCAGGCTGATCGATGTATGACTCCAACCTATCTCTGAAAAACCACTCAATTCAAGGTGGGAATCAAATGCAGAACTTGTGGGTGGCACGGTGGCACAAGTGGGCGGCACGGTGGCACATGTGGGCGGCACGGTGGCACAGTGGTTAGCACTGCTGCCTCACAGCGCCAGAGACCCGGGTTCAATTCCCGACTCAGGCGACTGACTGTGTGGAGTTTGCACATTCTCCCAGTGTCTGCGTGGGTTTCCTCCGGGTGCTCCGGTTTCCTCCCACAGTCAAAAAAGATGTGCGGGTCAGGTGAATTGGCCATGCTAAATTGCCCGTAGTGTTAGGTTAAAAAAGGGGTAAATGTAGGGGTATGGGTGGGTTGCGCTTCGGCGGGGCGGTGTGGACTTGTTGGGCCGAAGGGCCTGTTTCCACACTGTAAGTAATCTAATCTAATCTAAAAAAAACTTGCCAGCAATGCCCAAATCCCATGAAAAGCTCATATTTGGGATATCAGGAAACTCCATGAAGAAACAAATTCTGCAAATGCTGGAAATCTGAAAGAAGAACCAAAAACAGTCTGGAAGTGTCAGCAGAGATTCATGGAGAGAAACATAGATGATGTTTTAGGGAGTTTTTTTTGTATATGTTTGTCTGCAAGAAGTCGTTCTTCAATAAATATATGAGTGTCCTGTTGTAATATAAACCCCTGATCCTGTATTCAAAGCTGAGATTGTGGAAATGTAGGAGAGTATTTGTTCAGTAAATGTGGAGCTGTTTTAAAAAAAAACAAAAATGGCTCAGTGGTTAGCACTGCTACCTCACAGCACCAGGGACCCGGGTTTGATTCCACCCTCGGAGATTGTGTGGCGTTTGCATATTCTCCCTGGGTCAGCATGGATTTCCTCCCACAGTCCAAACGTGTGCAGGTTCGGTGGATTGGCAATGGGAAATGCAGGGTTACAAGGATTGGATCTGGGTGAGGTGCTCTTTGGAGGGTCAGTGCTAACTCGATGGGCTGAATGGCCTCTTTCTGCACAGAGGGGATGCTATGATTCTTTCAAGTAGATAATCTTTCATCTGTATTGGAGGATGGTCATGAATACCACCTTCATTGTCCCTTCAGCAAGGTTGGCCTGGCTGTTTGTCAGATATATCCAGGATTTCTTCCTTGGGGTGATTAGTGACATTTTCACTGTGACCGTGCTAGGTGAAGCAATTCAAGGCTGATGTTTTTGTACACTGACCAGGGCCAACTAAATACCCCTTTATAGCAATGATTGCAATCAATTATATTAGCCCTGATGGGTAGATGAGTGTTCCATCATCAACCTGCTCTGTCCCAGTTTGGTATTATTGTAGTTCAGACAAATTGTATTTATCTGAGGTTTCAGACCTTTGAACAAGCTTCAGACCTTTTCAACAGAGTTGAAAATAATAATGATGCCTTAGAATTGGCAGAGAAGCGATACACATATTCCGAGCCAAGTGAGTGGAATTGTCTTTTCACCAAACTTCACAAATTCCACATTCACAATATTCACTTTCACATATTCAACCAGCAATATCAGCCCAGAATCATAGCATCCCAAAATGAGGCCACTCTGCTAATTGGGCCTGTGACTGTCTGTATTGTCTAGTCCAGCTCTATTAGGCAAAAGTGAGGACTGCAGATGCTGGAAACCAGAGTCCAGATTAGAGTAGTGCTGGAAAAGCACAGCAGGTCAGGCAGCATCTAAGGAGCAGGAAAATTGATGTTTTGGGGAAAAGCCCTTCATCAGGACTGCCTTTCCTGCCTGACCTGCTGTGCTTTTCCAGCACCACTCTAATCTAGTTCAGCTCTATTACCTAGTGCCAATCTCCTGCCTTTTCCCCATATGCCTGCACTCCATCACAATCCCATGCCCTCTTGAATGTCCCTACCACATTTCCAGGCATTGCATTCCAAACCATAACTACTCGCTGTTTGATAGGTTGTCTTTTCTTAGACATTCCTGATGAAGGGCTTATACCTGAAAAGTCAATTCTCCTGCTCCTTTATTGCTGCCTGACCTGCTGTGCTTTTCCAGCGCCACATTTTTCGCCTCTGACTCTCCAGCATCTACAGTCCTCACTTTCTCTCACAACACCCTTGCTTTGTTTGTACATCACTTGAAAGTTCTTTAAATGGTCCTCAAATGTAGTTTTCAGCGTCTTGACAAATAGTGCAAAGTGCTGGCCATTTGTCGCCTTGGATCTCCGTGGTTCTTCTTCTTCACCGTGGTGTTGTTGCAGTCCTTATCGGCATTTACACTTCTCTGTTTATTCCTGTGTTGCTAATTGGCTTCCTTTCACAAAGCAGATTGAAGCATTGTCTCGATGTTGAGTATGAGATTATCTTGGATAGACTGTGCCAAATGCAAGCCTTTCAGTCCATACTAGAGTTAATGCTCAGTTCATGACTCCTCTTTTCTTTCCTCATCATCAAAACCCTGTGTTTAGTTTTCTCTCCAACACTTTTGTCCAACTTCCTATTAAATGTATTTTTATGATTTGTTTCCACCTTGGTAGCACACTGCACATTCTACCTCTCCTCAGTCAAAGAAGATACCTTTGAATTGATTATTGGGATTTTTTGGTGGGTTATTTTACATTGATGGCTTCCCGTACGTCTGTAAGAGGAAATATCTATCGTGAGGAGATTTGCTCCCTCATTGAGAATCAGACATTTCCAATCGGTGTCTTGCCAGCAGGCAGGGATGTGATTGCATGGAGTGGTCCCCAATCACTGACGAGGAGATTTGGATGATTATAGAATGCCCCTGTTTATTCCTCAACACAAGGTCATTCAGAAAATCCATGCACTTGAGCCTGTTTTGTAAATGGCTGTGTTGTCCCCAGTCATAGTCGTCCATGTGTCCAGAGCCTGAGGAGATCGTTCTATTGTAAATGCTTCACTGACCATCACCATTGTTATTTTTGGTTGTCGGCATTCTCTTGTTCCTCTTGAGGGCTAATGCTGAGATGCAGCTCTGGGAAGTGCATGTAAGGCATTCACTCCTATTGTTAATGGTCTGAGCAATGAAGGCATGTGTGCCAAACATCGTCTTCACCATCCTGTCTACCTGTGACGCAACTTCCAAAGAACCGTGTACTTGAACCCTTCGGTCTGTCTTTGACAGACACCACCCAGGGCCCTACTATTAACTATGTAAGTCCTTCCCTTGTTCGTCCTACCATAAATACCTTGCATTTACCTAACTTCAGCTCCATCTGTGTCTCCTTGGTCATCAGGAACAACCTTCTTGCATCTACCATGTCTAATCCAGTTAGAAATTTATAGGTTTCTTTAAGATTCTCCCTCATGCTTCTAAACTTGAGTGAGTATAGCCCTAACCTATCTCTTTCTGTCCGTCAATCCGGTCATCTCAGGAATCGGTCTGGTGAGCCTTCTTCACACTCCCTCAATCCAGTTCAAACCTGAGCAGCAATAGATGAAGTGATGCTACATCAAACCATTGATAGTTCCCATTTGACAACAAGTGTTTGCCCTCCTTCCAAGGCTCCTATCTGGCCAGTACCAGCAGGTATATGGCCAGAAAATGTCACTAAACAGAGAACATAGTTTAGCAGATGTATAGTCATTTCTCAAAGGCAGACATCCTCTGATTATCACAGTGCCTCCCTGTTCTTCTAACACCCTTCAGGACAGCTAGTTCAATTGAATGATGGTTCAAGGATTTTCCAGTCAAAACAAAATGATACTTCAGGGACAGACCTTACTCCATGCGCTGCACAAGAGGGACATCATTACTGACCTAGTGATTCACAGTGTCGCAGTCTCTTGTTGAGATGCCGTTAGGATGAGGCGTTTCCCCAGACAATAGGACTTGAGGAAGGAGCTCATTGTAATGGTGTATAGAGAAGGTTTCAGTTTGAAGAATTGTAAAGAACTTATGGTGTTGGTAATCTTGTCTCTCATGTTTTTCAAACATTGGGGAGGAGAGCCCTCATTTGGCTGGTTTGCATTACAGTGGGTGGGTTCAATTCTCGTATTGTCTGAGATTTCCATGGAGGACTCTCCTTCAGGTGAAGTGTGGTGACCTCAGATTAAACACTGCCAGTCATCTCTCTCTACTGAAAAAGAAGCCTATGGTCCTTCGGGGCTATGGCAACTTTACCTTATGAGGAGGGACCCTTTGAAAAATTGCTTGCTTAAACTTATCCAGTAGCCTCAGAGGAGATGGGAGGTGCGTCACCAAATCTTGTCCTAAACTCTTTTGAAGAAGAAAGTTTGATTGCTGATCTTTGTCGTAAGTTAATTTCAGCCTGAGCAGGAGTTAATGGAAGCATGTGGAGAAGGGGAATTAGTAAGTACTCCTACTGACCCAGGCGGCAAAGTATATTGGCTAAGGACAGGGTCGGTTTAACATTAAATAGTTTGACGATAATTGCTGTCTAGGTACATGCATAGAGAAAGGTTCCTTTTCACATCCATAATGTAACCTTATCCCAGCATGAATCAGTTTCTCTGGAGGGAGAGTAAATTCTGGTGGACAAAATAAAATTGTGCAAACAAATTAAAAATTCTCAGCTGAGAAGGATTTTGTCGCCCAGTTGTTTCTGGTTTGACTGGAGCATAGTAACATTTACTGTAGTTTGTGAGTCATAAAGATAGTAATTTCATTATTATTCTGGAATGTGTACTACTTTCTTCTAATAAAATTTTAAAATGCTGTGTATAAAGTACATTAGTCTGAACAGAAGTAGTTATGTTCTTGGTGAAGCTTATTTGTTTGGAAAATGATGTTATTTCACAACTAATGTGATCAAGATAGGGAGACAGTGGAATCTTGGATACGTTCAGCTAAGTAAGCGCTTTTACTCAATGGCGTAATTATTTTCCGATGTCAACATTGTTGGGTCTGGGAATGTGAATCGCTAACTATTAACGTCTAACTTGCAGCTCCAGTGTTTCTGACAGAGTAAGTCTTCTTGGACGGTGACTCCTCTTTGACGCATGTGGAACCAAGCCTTGGGGCGAAGTGGTAGTTACTGTAATAGTCCCTTGGTTAGGAGATCTAAGCCGGGTTTCCTTAGTCATGGGCTCATTCAAAGAGATAGAAATTCCTTTCCCACTCAGTTTCCACTTGTCTCTGCTGATGAGGTGGAAGTGCTAGTGTTGGATTGGACTGGACAAAGTCAGACATCCCCATGACATCAGGTTAAAGTCCAACAGGTTTATTTCAGAAATCACAAGCTTTTGGAGCGTTGCCCCTTCATCAGGTTAAGTGGTTCGTCAAGTGACAGTGCTCTGAACGTTTGTGATTTCAAATAAACCTGTTGGACTGTAACCTGATATTGTGTAACTTTTTTCTCTGTATTTAGACATTGTTCTTTTCTGAATCTACACTGATGAAAATAGTAATGGACCGCATTAATCCCCCATGCTGTGAACCAAAGTAGTGAATCAGCAAGTGGAAATGTAAAAGAAAATATGAATTTAAAGAAAATTAGCAATTCATTAAATTGGGAGCCATGATTCCTCTAATAACTGCTGAAACAATATATAAAGTTTTACAGGACATTGGTGATTACTATGTCCAGTTCTGGTTTCCCAGTTACTGAAAGGATATTATTCAGTTAGAGAGGGTTCAGAAGAGATTTACCAGGAGATTTAAGGAGGGTTTGAGTTATAGAGAGAGGCTGGATATGCTGAGACTTTTTTCACTGGAGCATAGGAGGTTGAGAAGTGACCTTATAGAGGTTTATAAAATCATGGAGAGTATAGATAGAGTTAATATCAATTGTCCTTTCCCTAGGATGGGGAATTTCAAGACTGGGGGCACATATTTAAAATGAGAGGAGAGAGACTTAAAAAAGACATGACGGAAATTTTTTTACACAGTGGGTGGTTCACATGTGAAATGAACTTCCTGAGGAAGTGGTGGATGTGGGGTACAATTACAACATTAGAAATACATTGGGATATATATAAGAACAGGAAAGGTTTGGATAGATATGGGCCAGAAGAAGGCAGGTGAGACTACTTTAGATTGGGATTATGTTCGGTTCAACTCAAGTATCTGTTTCCGTGCTGTATGACTCTATAACTCCCATTTCTCCTGTCTGCTTTATTTTTCTTCTGGTTGTCCAGTCTTCCCCCTACTCGGAGAATTCCTATTCAGACTGTCTTCTGGGGCTTGGATGAGAGACAGAAGCAATGGGCGACTTTAATACTTTGTGTATCCTGAAATGTCAGTTGTTCTGCCAGGGTCAGTGTGAAGTTCCCTGATGCTGCATTGCCCAGACAGCTGATAGCTTCTCTCTGGTTGTGTTTATACTATGAATAAAGGGCTGATCTCTTCAGTTTAGCAGAAATAGAATTCCATTCATACTAAAGCCTGGTGCAGTGGCACATGTATTGTGGCGGCAGCCTGCCCACTGTCATTGCCGACATTAAGTATAAACAGATTTCTGGTTGATACCTGCTAACAATGAATCAATCCATCCCCAGGAATAATCAGGAGCAGCATGGGATTTCTTTTTTAAAAAACACATCATGAGTTATTCATTCAAACTGGCACAGCTCAAACATTATTTTCAGACGTTGTTCTGTCTGTAAAGGATGAATAGTCTTTGGATTGAAAATGTATGACTAAAAGTATGAATCATAGAATCCCTACAGTGTGGATGCAGGCCATTCATCCCATTCCCAACCCGCTGAGGAGCATCCCACCCTATAACCCACAGCTATGATGCACATCGCTGAGCACCATGGGGCAATTTAACACAGACAATCCACCTAACCTGCACATCTTTGTACCATGGGAGAAAACACAGAGAGAACATGCAAATTCCACACAGACAGTCACCCAAGGCTGGAATCGAACCTGGGTCCCTAGCACTGTGAGACAGAAGCGCTAACCACTGAACCACTGTGCTTATGAAGCTACACCAACGGATGTACACAGAGTGTCAGACAAACTAAATAGTCTGCAGCAATTTTTAGAGAGTCAGCAATGTAGAAAATGTCAAGGGGTTGTTACCTGTTTAATATTTTTCACAAACATACACAGAAAGTGCTGGAGTAACTTGGCAGGTCCAGCAGTATCTATGGAGAGAAAAACGGAGTTAAAGATTCATGTCTGGCATGACTCTTATTCAGAACAGAAAGCTATTCTTCACAATTGGTTTTGAATATAGAACAATCGCAGTTGTTCTTCATTTTTTTCTTGGCTTTCTCTCTTCAAATCACTTCACATGTGATCTCTTCCTACTGCTGTCATTCTAGATCATTTTCACTGAAAACAAAAAATGCTGGAAATCACAGCGGGTCAGACAGCATCAATGGAGAGAGAGCAAGCTAATGTTTCGATTCTAGATGACTCTTCATCAGGGCTAAGTATAAAGTGGAGGGAGCAGCATTTATGCAACAGTGTTGGGGGGGAGTTCTGGGGGGGGGTGTAAAAGGTGCTGATAGTACAGATTAAGTGATCTTGCATCTATAAGATCATTTCCATCTTCTCTTAGTGGCTCGGGTCTGAATTCAGGTCTTTAAGAGTGAAGAACAAACAAAAATGACAAGTAATTGGAGCACGACCATTAAGCCGTTAGCATTTATTCTTCTGTCAATTCAACTGCAAAGTTTATTGAGAGTCTGTAAGTTAAGCTACGGAGGAGGAATTCTCACCACATTCACATCCAAACAGACCATAGGAACAGAAGTAGACCATTCAGCCCATTTAGTCTGCTTAACCATTCATTGAGATTTTTTTTATGGATGATCTATTAATCCTCAATAAAAACTGAAATAATTGTGGGTGCTGGAAATCAGAAACAAAAAGGAAAAGTGCTAGAAAAGCTCAGCAGGTCTGGCAGCATTTGTGGAGAGAAATCAAGAGATAACATTTTGGGTTAAGTGACCCTTCCTCAGTTATGAGCTTTTTCAGCAATTTCTGATTAACCTCAACTCTACTTTCCCGCCTTTTCCCCATAACCTTTGATTTGCCAACTGATTAAAAATCTGTCTGTCTCATGTTTGTGCTCTGAAGCTGAAAGGAAATGTTTAAGTTAGATGTGATTTAATATTCATCCCCTTAAAAGCTATTAGTGTGGAGTTTCCATCATTAAGGAATATTTTTAAAATTTGTTGGTACAATATGGTTGAAGCAATGGTTTTCCAACACTGGGTAATTGAAATGAGAGGGACAAGGAAGAGCTGCCTTTACATTGTGTTTAATATTAATTCTCTAGAGAACATCCCAAAGCGCTTCATTGTTAGTGAATTACTTTGATATGCGATTACTGTTATTATGTAGGCAAAAAAATAATGGGATATAAGGTTCTTGCTTGTAGTATCTGTTTCCATAGTTGGCGGGTTCCCGATCTCTCTTGTACTGCCAAGAGGTTCCCTGCTGAGACTGGGCTTTAATCAAAGAGCAGAAAATGGAAAGAGGAAGACACTGTAGGCTGTTCACTTTCCCTTTATAGCAGTCGGTGGCACAGTAAAGTCAGACTAAGGCTCGGGAATGAAGCACCGGTACCTTCTGAGCTGAAGAATGGTGTGCAGTGTTCATTGGACGAATTAAAGATGTGAAGCAGTACAAACTAAGCTCTGAATGTATCTTACGTGACTAAAATAACAGATTAGAGAAACTGCTCTTAAAGCTACCTACCCTGACTAGGGTTGAGAATTTGCTTATGAGGGTTTGTTTTTATTTTTCCATGGGATATGGCCAACATTTATTGCCCGTCCATGTTGTCCTGGCGAGGGTGGTATTGAGCTGTCTTCTTGAACCGCTGCAGAACAGGGAATATGGGTACATCCACGGTGCCAAAGTACTCAGTGTGGGGTTTTGATAATTTATAGTAATAATTTATAGTAAATAGTATCAACTGATTACTCTTTGGGGCAGCAATTTTGATTATTAAATATTCTGGAGCTGGTTAATCTAATTCAAAAATCATGGCTGGTCATGAAATAACTCCACAGCATCCAGTATTCTGTCACCAAGTCACCCTTTATTTACACGGGGAGAGTCCTTGATACTGATCCAGCTCCCTTAGAGCCAGCTCTCAGAGTGAACAGAACCTCTGACACTCCTATATCTGTCGGCCATGGCTCCTTGATTAGACCAGATTAACAGCCTCAATGAGGGAACCCCTATTCTATGAGATCCACCTAGCTGACCTTGTTACCGTCACTCCATCCTTTGCCTTTTAAGTCCAGTTTGTTTTCTTGTAGCCTCTCCTGGGGCTGTTGACAGACCAGGTCCAGTTCTTCTGACTCAACCTTGGGTACAGACAGCGTGTACCAGACAATAACTTCCCCCCTACATCCAAAATGTCTCAGAAGAACTCCATTCTCTTCTTCAGGCAGTTAAGGTGTAGAGGCTGTGAGTATCCATCTCAGACCTCGAGGTTTCTTCGACACGGGGCAGAGGGGGAGATCCCATGGTTTCTGACAGCCTCTCTGGCTGTTCTGAGGGATTGGGTGAGCTTTACTCCTGCCCTGTTTGCGAGTTTGCAGCTTTCAGGCAGTAGTTCAAGACTGCCTCACCTCCCAGACTTGTGTTCGTCACGTGACCTGACCTTGTGTCAATCATGCCTCATACTCATGCAGGGCCATTCCTGTGGTTTCAGCACCAAACTTCGTCCCCTGAAGTAAACTGTCCCTCTTGCTTAGAGGAGTCTTGAGTCCAGCATTGGCTCTCCTGATGCCATTTCACCCCAGCCCCACCAGGTCTGGGAAGATCAGATTTAACCCGGTGTGGAGTTTTCTCCCCATTAGCAACTATGCTGGAGCTATCCCCGTAGTTGCATGAAGGGTGGTCCGATAATCAAATAGGAACCGGGACTGTTTGACATCTAGTGACGATGTAGGCTGATCCTTTAAGCCTGCCTTAATAGTTTGGATTGCAGTTTCCACCAGACCATTGGACGATATGTGATATAGAGCTGTCCTTACATGTCAAATGCCAGTCGACTTTAGGAAGTACTCGAATTCCCAGCTAGTAAATGATGGCCTGTTGTCTGTGACTAACGCTTTTGGGAGTCTGGGTATTGTAAAAGATGCTCGTAGCTTTTTATTGTTGATCCCTTGTTTGATGAATGAACTACATTGACTGAATGTCCATAATGACTAAGAACATTGAGCCTGTGAATGGTTGACATGCAACCGAGTCTGGGGTTTACCTGGCAATCCCCTTGAATGTGGGATCGCTGCTGGCAGTAGTTGTGTTCTTGTTGGCACTCTGGGCACTGCCCCACCAATGCAGCCATGTCTGCATCCAGTCCTGGCCACCGGACATAACTTCTCACCATCATCTTTATTTTGGAAACCCAGGTAAAGTTCACCTAGTATCTGGTGGCAATTCTTTTCCTGTCTTGATTCTATACGCTGGCAGTATCTGCAATGGCTTGCCGATTGGATTCTGAAGAAACTGTTAACCCATTTGGCCAAGGCTTGGCACTGTGTTGGGGTTTTGCTGTGAGCTGACCTAGAGTCCCTCTGTTCAAGATATGTCCTGAGTGAGCTTATGCGTTTGCCTTCCCTCAGGTAGTGTTCCCCAGGCTGAGTCAGATTGGTGAGGATGCCCACTTCCATTGGAATACCCTGCAACTCATATGCTCCACTTCCCCGCATTTTCCAATGATAAAGCCAGCTGTGGTGCCTGTTTGAAGTCCAGTCGGGCTTCAGCTAGAATGCATTCTTGCATGGTTACATCATTAATCCCACCTACCAAACGGTCTCCCAGTATCTCATTAAGGGTCAAAGCTAAGTCACATGCTTCTGCCAGTCGTCTTAATTTCGTCAAAACTCCTGACATGGATTCCCCTGGTTCTCAAACTGCCGGTAAAACCACTAAATCTCCGAATTAGAGGAGGTTTGGGATTGTAACATGCCTTAACTAAATCCGTCAACTCTTGAAAGATTTTAGTGTTTGTGCCTCAGGGAAAGTCAGGCTCCTAATAACCTCTTACCACACTGTAGGGATTCTGTGATCCTGCTCCTATTTTCTGCATAACCATTTGCGTGAAAATTTGGGAGAGGTGCGAGAGCTGTTCAGAAGTGGGGAGAGGATGTCCTTCCATCTGCTGACTGAGGGAAGGGGAGCAGAGGTGTCCTTTGAGCATAATAGGAAACATTTAAGCTGAAAGCTTATTCTTTAAAAAAACAATCTACCTTTTCTCAGGCTTTATTTTTGCAGCAGTCAGACTTCAGTAAGTTGTCCATTTGATCATGCTGATTGTCAGGGGGAGAAAGGCAAGAATTTAAAGGCCCTCGCATTCATTAACACTCAGTGAAAGCTCCACGGAAGCCGTTGATGCCTAAGAGCTTTTAACCTCAACCTCTCATCCTGGGACCCCTGCCCCTCCCCAGGGAAGCTGTGACCCATAGTCTGGGAAGCCTGGGAGCCGAGTTAAAACATTCGGACAGGCATGTGAATTGCAGTTGAGGATCTGAGCTACAGGGAGAGGCTGAACAAGCTGAGGCTGTTTTCCATGGAGCATCGGAGGCTGAGGGGTGACCTTTGAGGGCGACACGGTGGCACAGTGGTTAGCACTGCTGCCTCACAGCGCCAGAGACCTGGGTTCAATTCCCGCCTCAGGCGATTGACTGTGTGGAGTTTGCACATTCTCCCCGTGTCTGCGTGGGTTTCCTCCGGGTGCTCCGGTTTCCTCCCACAGTCCAAAGATATGCAGGTCAGGTGAATTGGCCATGCTAAATTGCCCGTAGTATTAGGTAAGGGGTAAATGTAGGGATATGGGTGGGTTGCACTTTGGCAGGTCGGTGTGGACTTGTTGGGCCGAAGGGCCTGTTTCCACACTGTAATGTAATCTAATCTAATCTTATAGAGGTTTACAAAATTATAATAGGATAAATTGACAAAGTATTTTCCCTAGGGTTGGGGAGTCCAGAACTAGAGGGCATAGTTTTAGGGTGAGAGGGGAAAGATATAAAAGAGACCTAAGGGGCAACATTTTCACGCAGAGGGTGGTACATGTATGGAATGAGTTGCCAGAGGATGTGGTGGAGGCTGGGACAATTGCAACATTTAAAAGGCATCTGGATGGGTATATGAATAGGAAGGGTTTGGAGGGATATGGGTCGGGTGCTGGCAGGTGGGACTAGATTGGGTTGGGATATCTGGTTGGCATGGACAGGTTGGACAAAAGGGTCTGTTTCCATGCTGTACATCTCTATGACTCTAAAACTGTGGATGCTGGAAATCAGATACAAAAGCCAAAATTGCTGGAAAAACTCAGCAGCTCTGGCAGCATCCTTGGAGAGAAATCAGAGTTCACATTTCGATCCAGTGATCCTTCTACCCAACTGATGGTAGTGAGGATTGCAATGTGAATTGTAATGGCTTGCTCTGTGCCCATGTAAAACAACCATGGCAATATAATTTGAGTTCAGTTTGGAAATTTCAGCGCAGGATTGAAAAGTAGCTCTGAGAAAGCAGCCAGACCAAATGGATAAAATAAAACAAAGAACTGTGGATGCCGAAGATCAGAAACAAAAGCAGAAATTGCTGGAGGATCTCAGTAGGTATGGCAGCATCTGTGGAGAGAGAAGGAACATTTCCAGCCTGGAAACACTCGTTCTAATTTCTCTCCACAGACTTGCTAAGTTTCTCCAGATATTTCTGCTTTTGTTCCGGTCAGAATGGATGCTGGTTAAAAAACATGATTCGTTGTATATGAAATTTTTCCAATTCTGAATTCCTAATTGACTGGCTGTTGGTTTGGCAAGTATCAAATATTTATTCCGTGCTGAATTCCTGTTCAGAATGCAGGTCGCCTGAAATTAGTTGGCCATTCTGGAACACTGTGGTGAATTGGTACTACTCTCAGAGTACAGTTCCACATCCCTAACCTACTCCCATCAAAGCCCAGTTGAGATTTGATTTGCAAGTCAAGAGCTAGGCTCTTCAGAATGAGTGTTGGATGACTGGGATTGCTGACTTAGAGAGATGGATGTGCAAGGTAGTGCTAATCTGGGCAGCTGAATGCGCTGAAGACGATGTTCATGTCCACACAGTTTGTTGACACAAGTGCTTAGGAGGATGTTACAGTGTCTGCAAGTATTGAAGAGCATTGTGGACAAATTCCCACAAGTTACCTTCAATTCAGCTACTTACTAAGAAATCCCACTGGCAATCAAATACAAGTCGTTGTTATAACCCACATTTCATTAATGCGAATTCACTGTAACGTGATTGACGAATTGGGGACACTGTTTCCAAAGCATAAACTTTTAAAACGTGTGTTTGTTTTAACGCCATTACATCGCCAATACTTTAAGCACTGTTTCTAAAGCGTGATTTTTTTCTATGATGTGGGGTTGCACAAGAATGTAACCATCATGTTAAAGAAGAACTATTTGTACTGAAACAACGATTTAAACTTTATTGCATGTAGCAACCAAAATAAGATCCCTCAAATAAGCAAGTTAAGCCTCACAATCCAACTTGGCTATTACCCGATCATTGATGGAATCTGGCCTCGATTTCACAAAGACAGTGTCTGTCTCTGGAAGGGCCCAGGGTTTGATCCTTATGCAGTGTTGTCCTTTAGAGTTCTGCTCCTTATGTGTACGAGTGTTGGATTCTTTTGCAGGTTTCTCTCTTTCAAGTGTGTACCTTATTGATGATTCGATAGATTCTTTCGTCTCCAACATTGATTACATTTCTGGAGACCACAGGTAGTGATTTGCCGCCTTATTAGAAGCAGCTCCCCTATTCCTTTGTAGTGTTTTCTCCTTTCGCCCAGGAAACAGCTTGTTTATCTTCCTTTAGTTTGTTTTCCCTAGAGATGGTTAATGAGCATGTTGCTTTTAATCCCCTTATAACAGTTTCTCCTCATCCCTTTCATCTCAAGAAACAGTTTATTCCAGAAAGATTCTTTCAATCCATGAAATTATGAAAGTTATGAAGTTTATATTGTTGCAAGAGACATTGCATTCAGGAGATGATTGCGCAGAATTACGCAGAAATTATTTCAAACTTGCAATGTGTTTAGCCCCAGTGAGTCTCTCTCTCTCTCTCTCTCTGTCTGTCTCTCTCTGCCAAGTGCAGGCAAGTGGGACTAGCCTCGTGGGATTATGGTCAGCATGGAGTATTGGACCGAAGGGTCTGTTTCCGTGTTGTATGACTGTCAGTTTCTCGCCTCACAGACACTACCAAACTCGCTGCTCTTTTTATCTCCAGTTACAGCATTGTCTCTGGTCTCGAACCAGGTCTTGTTTTCTATTTTACCTAAATTCCTCTGACCTTTCTTTGCCTACTTTTAGGCCTCTGAAACACTTTCTCCAGATGTTTTCACCACCTGCTCTATTGCTTTATTTTAAAAGAAAATCTCTTTGGAAGCTGGCGAGAGTAGTATATCAAACCCCGTCTGACTCTCCTTCAGAACAGCTCAGTTCCACAGAATTGTATCAGATTCAAAAGTTAACTCTCTTTCTCTCTCCACAGGTGCAGCCAGAGCTGCTGAGTTTTTCGAGCATTCTCTGGTTTTGTTCTAGATTTCCAGCATTCGTGATAATCCCATGTTCTGCCGTCTTGGCACCAATTGCTTCCATATCCTCCTTTATCCTTGACTTAACCAACTTTTCAACTTAACGTTATCCAGGTTGACGGTTTCATTGGTGGTTTGCCCACTTCAGGAATGGGTTAGTGCATGAGAAAAATTAGCATTAAAAGTGCCAATGAAATTTTTCAACGTTAGTGCCCAATATTAATACAGAAGATGTGCCAAACCAACAAACAGTCAATTAGGAATTCACAATTAGAAATATCCTGAAAACAATTCATGGGCACCTTTGTATGGAAGCACGCCATTCGTCCCATCAAGTTCACACTGACCGTCCAAAGAGGGTCTCCATCCAGACCCACCCCATCTCTGCATTTTCCCTGGCTAATCCACCTAGCCTGCATATCCCTGGACACTATGGGCAATTTACGTGGCCAGACCACCTAAGCTGTACATCTTTGCGTTGTGGGAGGAAACCTGAACACCCGGAGGAAACCCATGCAAACACAGTGAGAACATGCATACTCCACACAGACAGTCACCCGAGGTTGGAATCGAACCCAGTTCCCTGGTGCTGTGAGGCAGCAGTGCTAACCACTGAACCACTGTGCTGCCCAAATGTGTAACTAGAGGTCTTCAAATGGATTTGCTCCTCCAAACACACAAGTTTTTTTCTCAGAGAGACTATTCTTTGTGAGAGTTCGTCTCCATGTGTAACTAAACAATGATGATCTGCTGTGGGACCTACCCACAAACACATGTGCCTGGAAGGGAAACCCAGTAAAACTTGGAAATGCCAGACTGATTACATTTTGTCCTGTATACCTTATTGTGGCCTCCTGTTTGGACCAGTGCCGTCATTTCCCAATGTTCACTGTTTTCTTTTCACTGTTTTCCCTACCACTCTCCCAGATGGCTTGGCTGTCTGGAAGGCTCGTGGTAACTTGACACCTTCAGTTTGCAGCTTCATTTGGATATACTCCAGATCTCCTGACCACCAGGCTTTCCCGAGAGTGCCTTTCCCCAACGTTTGGATTTTCCTGATACTCAATACTATGGACACATTGTCCACTTCACATTCGTTATGAGCTGAGGTTAAAAATCCAATCTGCTTCACTCATTAATTCCAGTCATGCATTCCACAGCCTCCCAAGGGAGAGGTGATGACCCTAGTGATGTGATTGATGGATAGTTAATCCAGAGACCCAGGTAATGTTCTGGTGAACTGGGTTTGAATCTTGCCACGGCAAATGGTGTCATTTGAATCTAATGAAAATCTGCAGTTAAAAGTCTTAATGATGACCATTGTTGGAAAACCTATCTGGTTCACTAATGTACTTTAGAGAAGGAAACAGTGACACCAGACCCACAGCAATGTGGTTGACTCTTAATCCCCTTCAGGGATATGAGGGATGGGCAATAAATGCTGACCTGGTCACTGATGTCCATGTCATAGAGTCATAGAGATGTACAGCATGGAAACAGACCCTTCGGTCCAACCCATCCAGGCCGACCAGATATCCCAACCCAAACTAGTCCCACCTGCCAGCACCCGGCCCATATCCCTCCAAACCCTTCCTATTCATATACCCATCCAAATGCCTCTTAAATGTTGCAATTGTACCAGTCTCCACCACATCCTCTGACAGCTCATTCCATACATGTACCACCCTCTGTGTGAAAAAGTTGCCTCTTAGGTCTCTTTTATATCTTTCCCCTCTCACCCTAAACCTATGCCCTCTAGTTCTGAACTCCCCGACCCCAGGGAAAAGACTTTGTCTATTTATCCTATCCATGCCCCTCATAATTTTGTAAACCTCTATAAGGTCACCCCTCAGCCTCCGATGCTCCATGGAAAACAGCCCCAGCTTGTTCAGCCTCTCCCTGAAGCTCAGATCCTCTAACCCTGGCAACATTCTTGTCAATCATTTCTGAACCCTTTCAAGTTTCACAACTTTCCGATAGGAAGGAGACCAGAATTGCACGCAATATTCCAAACGTGGCCTAACCAATGTCCTGTACAGCTGCAACATGACCTCCCAACTCCTGTACTCAATACTCTGACCAATAAAGGAACGCATACCAAACACCTTCTTCACTATCCTATCTATCCGCGACTCCACTTTCAAGGCATTGGCCCATCTGGTCCAGATCCTGTTGTAATCTGAGGTAACCCTCTTCGCTGTCCACTACACCTCCAATTTTGATGTCATCTGCAAACTTACTAACTGTACCTCTTATGCTGTTATGTCCCATGAATGAATTTAAAACCAGCTTCTCAGTTCCACTGTGGGGCTCCTGCTATCAAATTGTTCACATTTAGAAAGTCCAGGCAACAGAGAAAGAGATCATTTGGCCCATCTGCTGTGTGTCAACGCTTCACATAAGTATTCTCCCAGTTCCCGTCATCTCACCCTGCCAGCATACCATTCTGTGCCTTTTGTGTTTAACCAACTTCCCCTTAAATGGTGACTTTAGAAGCTGGAGCTTAACTTTAGGATAATGGGCTGGGGCCATTTACAGTTGGCAAAAGTAGGAATGTTTTCCCTCCAGGTAGGGGTGGGGGGGGGGAGAGGTTTGGAGAGGTGGGGTGGGGGGGAGGGGGTACAGGGGAGGAGGTTAAATCTTTGGAATTCTCTATCCTAGAGAGCCTCTGAGCACATGCAGGCAGCACATTTCTGGAAACCAGTGTATCAAGGGAATAATATGGGAAAGTGACATCGAGGAGTTGCCCAGTCTTAATCTAGAATGGTAGGACTGAATGGCTTACTCATGTTCCTGTATTCCTAAATCAGTACCCCATTGTCAGAGATGCTGAATTGCTGGGAAGAAGGAACCACTTGGCACGATTGGTTAGAATGGGTGCTTAATCATGTCAGTCCATTGGTTTGCTGCTTGTCTTTGGGAAGATGAAAGATGGGGTTCCGAACTCCTTATGGCTGAGGTCGCTCTCAGGGATACCCTCGCCTGCTAGCCCCTTCTCGTGTGAAGTGGCAGCACTACTGCTCCACATGAAGAGAGAGAAACTCTGGAAGTCTCTGCTTTCTATCTCCTCAAGTCCCATCTCTCCATCACATTAAACATCTTCCATTAAATCTCCTTTCTTTGAATGCAACCAACCACAGATTCAAGTGTTATTTAATTTTTATGTGGGCTTATGCCAGGACATCAGGATGGAGTGACAGTGATAAATGTTCATGATTATTTACCTAGGCAGGATTATTATCTATGAATTGCTATTGTTCTCAGATCATGGTTTCAAATCCCACCAATGCAGATGGTGAAATTCAAAGATCCTTAAAACTGAGAATTAAAAGGTTATTGTAATGTCAACTCTGGAACTATTGTTGAGTGTTGTACAAAAAACCCATCTGGTTTCTCTAATGTCCTCTAAGGAGGGAAATCTGCTGTCCTTACTTGTCTGGTACACACGTGACTCCAGACCCACAGCAATGTGGGTGATTCTTAATTGTCCTCTGGGTAATTAGGGATGGGCAATAAATGCTGGCTTAGCCAGCAACATCCACATTCCACAAATGAAAAAGAAAAGGCTGGAATTTAAATAAAATTTTATGGCAAGATTTATTATCAAAATATCTGTATGTTAGTACAACGGATGGAGAAGTTTTGGAAATGCAGTACTCTAACTGAGTGGCTTGAGAACAACCTGTGGCTTGTTCACTAGGGGAGGCATGGTGGCTCACTGGTTAGACCCAGATTTGATTCCACCCTCGGTGTCTCTCTGTGTGGAGATTGCACATTCTCCCTATGTCTGCATGGACTTGCTATGAGTTCCTCCCACAGTCCAAAGACATGCAGGTTAGGGTGGATTGGCCATGGGAAATTTCCCCATAGTGTCCATGGATGTGCAGGCTAGGTGGGTTAGCCATGGGAAATACAGGGTTACAGGGTGGGTATGGATGGGACCATTTTTGGAGGGTTGGTGTAGACTCAATGGGCTGAATGGCCTGCTTCCACACTCTAGGGATTGTATGATATTTTGTCTTCAGCCTGAGAGAAAGAGTCCATGCACTCCATCATCAAACATACCTCTTTATCTGACCCAGATCGAATATGTTGTGGGTATGGTATTGTGTCAATGCTGTTAATCACACTCTGCTATAATCGCACAAGATGGGCCTTTCATGTAACTTTTGTTTCTAGCAACAGTGTGTGCCCGAGCCAGCTCAATCCCTGGAGTGAGAGTATGTGCCCTTGGACTACATCGTGGAAGCCAGCACCATGCAGTCCATGGGCATATACACTTGCCTCAAGGCTTTGTTCATCACTTGTACCACCTCGCAGCACGGATGGAGCCACATAGTGCACTGACATCTCAGAGATCCCACAAGACCAACTGATAGCACTTCTCTCCTCTTTCTACAGGGCTTCATAGGCCCACGAGGGTTAATTGGTCTTCCAGGAGCAGACGGAAAGCAAGTAAGTCTTTATTTTTCTCCACTTTTTCAGTGTATTTGTCTCGTGTTCTCCAAATGAAAGGGATAACTGGTAGGAAGCAGCATTAATGTTGAATGTTTCTCGTGACATTTCCACAGAAAAAACTGCCTGTAATATTTCTGTGGTTGCTCTGCCATTGCTTTGACCAGTTTTAGCCGTGCAACGTGCCTTTCCCTATCATTTGGATTCTCACTCGGGTATTTGCTGTGTCCCCGGTGCTGACTGTCAGTGGCAATTCCAGGAAACAAGGGCCGCAACTCAGTCTTCCTCATATTTGATTATGACTAGAACTGCCTGGATTTCCATTGCCTGAATCAGCCCTCATTACACCGCCGCATTGATGCCATTTTGCTTCCAAAGTTCAATACTCCCACACACCCCAGGCTGCACTCCGTAATCTTGAGGTCATCCAAAGTTATGTTCTCTTGATTAACATCAGGTCTACTCCTCTATTAGCTCTGCTTGCTGTTTGCCACTGGCTCCCATGAAGCAGTGCTTCCAGTTTAACATCCTCATCCTCGTTTTCAAAGGCTGGGGTGGGGGGGTGGGGGGGGGGGGTGAGGGAAGTGATGGCCTAGTGTTCTGGGGACCTCAGTTGAAATCCCATCATGACAGCTGGTGGAATTTGAACTCAATAAAAATCTGGGATTAAGAGTCATAGAATTGTACAACACAGGAACTGACCCTTTGGTCCAACTTGTCCATGCCAACTAATTATCCTAAACTATCCAGCATTTGGCCCATATCATTCTAAATCCTATCCATACATCCATCCTGATGCCTTTTAACTGTTGTAATTATACCAGCCTCCACCACTTCCTCTGGCAGCTCATTCCATACACACACCACCCTCTGTGTGAAAAAGTTATCGCTCAGGTCCCTTTTAAATCTTTCCCCTCTGATGACCCTGAATCCATTGTCAATTGTTGTAAAAACCCATCTGGTTCATAAAACCCCTTCAGGGTAGCAATCTGCCATCCCAACACAGTCTAATCTACATGTGACTCCAGACCCACAGCAAAGTAGATGACTCTTAACTGCTCCTCGGGCAATTAGGGATGGGCAATAAATGCTGGCCCGGCCAGTGATGCCCTCATCCTGTGAATGAATAAAGCAAATTCAAAATCTTGTCCTCTGAGATAATACTTTTTCTTTATCTCTGTCCTGTGATCTCTTTCGCCGATGACTGTAGAATGTTCAGCACCATTCACAATTCCTCAGATACTGAAGCACTCTGTGTCCAATTGCAATAAGATCTGGACAGTATTCAGGCTTGGGCTAACAAGTGGCAAGTAACATTCATGCCACGCAAATGCCAGGCAATGACCATCACCAATAAGAGACAATCTTACTACCATCCCTTGACATTCAATGGTGTTACCATTGCTGAATCCCCCATTATCAATTACCATTGACCAGCAACTTAGTTGGACTCACCACATAAACATAGTGACTAGGAGAGCAGGTCAGAGGCTAGGAATCCTGCAGAAGTAGCACACCTCCTGACTCCCCAAAGCCTTCTATCATCAGGAGTGGGATGGAATACCACCAACTTGCCTGGACCTCCAACAACACTCAAGAAGCTTGACACCATGCATTTTGGGAAAGCAAATCTTAGCAGGACTTATACACTTAATGGTAAGGTCCTAGGGAGTGTTGCTGAACAAAGAGACCTTGGAGTGCAGATTCATAGCTCCTTGAAAGTGGAGTCACAGATAAATAGGTTAGTGAAGGCAGCGTTTGGTATGCGTTCCTTTATTGGTCAGAGTACTGAGTACAGGAGTTGGGAGGTCATGTTGTGGCTGTACAGGACATTGGTTAGGCCACTGTTGGAATATTGCGTGCAGTTCTGGTCTCCTTCCCATCGGAAAGATGTTGTGAAACTTGAAAGGGTTCAGAAATGATTTACAAGGATATTGCCAGGGTTGGAGGATTTGAGCTATAGGGAGAGGCTGAACAGACTGAGGTTGATTTCCCTGGAGCGTCGGAGGCTGAGGGGTGACCTTATAGAGGTTTACAAAATTATGAGGGACATGGATACGGTAACTAGGCAAAGTCCTTTCCTTGGGGCCGGGGAGCCCAGAACTAGAGGGCATAGGTTTAGGGGGAGAGGAAAAAGATAATAAAGAGACCCACGGGGCAATGTTTTCATACAGAGGGTGGTACGTGTATGGAATGAGCTGCCAGAGGAAGTGGTGGAGGCTAGTACAATTGCAACATTTAAGAGGCATTTGGATAGGTATGTGAATAGGAAGAGTTTGGAGGGATATGGGCCGGGTGCTGGCAGGTGGGACTAGTTTGGATTGAGATATCTGGTCGGCCTGGATGGGTTGGACCGAAGGGTCTGTTTCCATGCTGTACATCTCTATGATTCTATGACAATGCAACCCATTTGATTTAGACCACATCCACAAGCATTCACTCCCTCCAGCACGGACGCTCAGTAGCAGCAGTGTGTATGACCTACAAGATGCACTGCAGAAATTCACCAACGATTCTCAAACAGCATGTTCTAAACCCACGCCCACTTCCATTTAGAAGGGCAAGGGCAGTAGATACATGGGAACACCACCACCTTCAAGTTCCCCTCCAAGCCACTCACCATCCTGACTTGGAAATATATCACTGTTCCTTCACTGTTGCTGGGTCAAAATTCTAGAACTGCCTCCCTAAGGGCATTATGGGTCAACCCACAGCAGGTGGACTACAGCGGTTCAAGAAGGCAGCTCACCCCCACCTTCTCAAGGGACAATGAGGGACGGCCAATAAATGCAGACTTCGCCAGTGACACCCATGTTCCACAAATGAATAAAAAAATAGGCCAGCCCTTTATTTTAAATGAGATTCTCCCAAAAGAGGAAACATTCTTTCCATATCCACCTGGTCAGATCTTCTTTGGGTCTTATATGTTTCAACTAAGTCACCTTTAACTCTTCTTAACGCCTGACGATACAAGCCTAGCCTGTCTAGCCTTTCTTCATAAGGTATTCTCATTCTAGGTATTCTCTGAACTGCTTCCAACTCATTAACATCTCTCAGTAAATACGGTGATCAGACTCCAGATGTGGTCTTACCAATACCCTGTATAACTGAGGCATAACGCTTGCAATCAATCCCCCTCATAATTGAGCAAAAGGTTTTATTAGCTTTCCTGATTACTTGCTGTACCTGCACACTAACCTGTGATTTGTGCAAGACAATTTCAGAGCATTTCCATCATTTCCAAGTTTTTCCGATTTCTCTCTGGGCTGCATCCACTCAGAAACTAAAATTCATCCCCTGCATTTTTTTTAGCGATTTACTGCTGAGAAATGATCCATGTGTATTAAAAAATGCATCTGCTAATAAAATACAATGAAGCAGCGTTTTAGACATATTGCTCTCATTTTCCTTAAGTTGTAAATGTTTCAACAGCCACATTTATGGGATAAGTATAAATTGTATAATGTTAGTTGCTCAGCTTTCAATTTAGTGATTAAAAAAAAATCCCAATCCTTATCTTTTTTTTGGCTGGACTTTAAAGAAGAAAATTTGCATCTCATTAATACATTAATCTCTAATGAAGAAATGCAAGTGAGATGTCAGCATATTTTTATCAACTTAATTTATGTCTTCTGAACCACCTCTAACTGAACTGGGGGCCTTTAACAAAGGTTTAAGTGTGGATGCGGGATAACCACACACATGCGTCAAGATCTCAATGACTGCACCTTGTATAAGCGATTGTGCATGTTGATTCCTCTTCAATATAGCTTAGACAGTAATAGAAGTTTTTAAGATGTAATACACGGAGCTACAGAACTGGGACTACATGGTGGCACATTGAATAGCACTGCTGCCTCACAGTACCAGGGACCAGGGTTCGATTTCAGCCCTTGGGTCATTGTGTGGAGTTTGCATGTTCTCCTGTGTCTGCGTGGGTTTCCTCTGGGTGCTCCAGTTTCCTCCCATAGTCGAAAGATGTGCAGGTTAGGTAGATTGCCATGCTAAATTGCCCATAGTGTCCATGAATGTGTAGACTAGGTGAGTCAACCATGGGGAATGCAGAGTTACAGGGATAGATTGGGGGGGTGGTGGTGTAGGTCTCGGTGGGATGCTCTTTGGTGTAGATTCAGTGGGCTGAATGACCTCTTTTCACACTGTAGGGATTCTATAATTCTTCCATGGAAATTGTTGCCCAATTCAAAACTGGGATTAGTGTTCCAGGAGGGTTTTGGTGAGTGAGTACTGGTCTGAGTTACAAGACGAGGCTTAGTGTATTAATCCTTAGGCCTCCAGAAAATCCCATTCCAGACAGGGTGGAAAATTGTGAGATGTAGATGATAAACACAGTCTCCTGACAGCAAGAATCCAAACATCAGAAAAGGGAGGAGGTCTGTGACTAGTGAGGCCTACACTTCCCAGGATGGGGTGACCATGTGTCCTGAATTTTAAGGGATTCGCCCATAATTTGGCTACTTTAGTTCCATGGACACCCAATCATCCTCATAGCTCAGACAGCAAGTGGGAGGCTGAGCCTGGGAGGCTCCCTGTGCCTCTGCAATCTTTTGTGAGCATGTGTGTTGTTGCTAATGGTCACTGGGGAAGTTGTGTCACTCACCTGCGTCCATTTTTATAATTCTACCTGGCCATCCCTGTTTCCTAGTTGAGGAATTCCTGATCTTGATTTATAAGGAGCTGGGTACTGCACCTTGCTGGTTGGACCTCCCTTGAGGTGAAGAACTAACATTTTGAAAGTGGGTAGAGTAGCTAGGGCCTCCACTTGCTCACTTAAAACTGCCGCTCATTCCCAGATACATCATTTGGATCAGACTTATCAACATTGGAGTTAGCTTTGCTTGCTGCCTGATGGTCAGTCATGGTGTGTTACTCACTGTATTGAGTGAGCACAAAGAGATGTCCTTAATCAAGGCTTAGAGCAGGCTTTAGGCCTTGTCCATCTGGGTCCTAATGCCTGCTACCTCCACCATGTTTATCTTAACATAAGTACAGAATGGCAACAACAAGAAAGTTAAATTATTATATCTCCAGAGCGAGGTGCTAGTTGAAGGGGGAAAGTGTCGCTCCTGTCCCCACACATCACCTCAGCCAGTGCTGGAATGCCTCTCAAGAAATTCCCTTTCCCGGCCTCTATCTGATCTCCGAATTCCCATTGCTAAGATTCCTGATCCCCCAAGTTCCAGATTCCCTGAATCGATGATCCAATACCATCTACGGAATAAGCCCTCCCCTGATCTACCCCTTGACATCCAGAGTCCAGAAATCAGCCCCTACATACCCTAACCAGCAAGGGCAGTAATTCCACCACCAGCCCCTAACCCCATCCCTCCCCTCAGCCAAAAGCCTTGAAGTATGGTTACCGCAGGCACCCTTTGCCCCCATCTTAAACTCTCTGCACACTTCATTGTCCTTCTCCTACATCAACATCTTTGTTCTCTGAGGTTCCTTATGATTCCATTTGGGCATAGACGTGCACAAATTCCCTGGAGACCCCAGCAGGAGATCCTTTGATTCCTTCACATTTGCTTGATAGTATTTTGATACACTGTTTGGAGCCAGCATCCCATCGAGAAAGCAAGGACAACCTGGGACAGATCTCTTTATGCCTCTCACTGGCCGGTTACTTAATGGATCAGGTGGACTTAGTTAGGACAGAGACAGCGAACAGCAAGATCCTTCTTTCCTTCGAAAAGCATCACTTAATTCTTCCCCAGTAAAATTGTCTCTAGCAACTGAGCTGGAAGTTGATTGCATTTCCCAACTCAGGAAAACAAGCCATGTTCCCAGAAGAGTGAAATATACGTGCTGCTGCTTGGAAGACAGGTTATATCAGAACAAGAAAGACTTATGGTCCTGAAGCAGGTCATTTGGCCCAACCAGTCCATCTGGTGTTTATGCATCACTTGAGCCTCATTCCGTCTCCTTACCCAAATTTGCCACCCTTCCCCTAAATTCCCCCCTCCCTCACCTACCTGCCCTAGCTTCCCTTTAACTGTATTTTCAAAATTGACTGCAGCCACTCCCAGACAAAACACTTCTCACTGCATCTTCCTCGATATACGTGACAAAAAAAGTCATTCATTCATTTATTTATTCATTCATTCATTCAGAGATAGCAGATTCTCATCCACACTTCACCACTCTCTGGATGAAGAAGTTTCATCTGATTTCAATACTGGATTTCTTGATTATCTAATACTGACAGCTTGTCATTATTCCCTTCCTCTCAAGGGGAAATACTCCCTGTGTCCACTCAATCAGAACCTTAGATCACTTTAAATAGGTCACCTCATCAACTTTCTTTGCTGAGATGAGTACTAACCTGTCAATCCGTTCCTGATTTGGAAGCCCACACATATCTGATATCATCCTTCAAAATCAGCTCCACATCTTCCTCTTTAGTGTCTCAGGATCTGTTTTATACTTATGGGAACCAGAACTGTATGTACTACTCTGTGTGAAGTCTAACCAAGGTGTTTGATGCAAGTTTAGCTCAACTTCTCCCCTTTTCAGTTCTGTTCCTCTAGAAAAAATAAAAAATGCAATGGTCGTTAATCTGTGATATAGCCTTTGGTGAATCAATATATTTGTACTGTGAGCTTCCTGTACACCATCTGAAGCCAGAACTTCCAAGTAACAAGTGCCTGTCATTTATTTCCTGCCAAGATGCACTATCTTCGATTTATATGTTTGGAATTTTATTTGCCAATTATTTGCCTAATCTGAAAGCTTAACAATATCCTCCAGTAAATTGCTGCAGTCCACCTCAGTATTGATAATCCCCACTAATAATAACTGCAATATTAGAAATTTTACTTTTGATTCCAGAGTCCAAATCATCCAAATCATCGATGTGAATAAAAAGGCGTTGCGCACGTTTGTCTTCATTGCTCAGTCCTTTAAGTTTAGGAGTTGGGAAGTCTAAGGTTGTACAGGACATTGATGAGGGCTCTCCTGGAGCACTGTGTCCAGTTCTGATCACCCTGTTATTGGAAGGATATTTTTAAGGTGGAGAGGGTTCAGAAGAGACTTACCAGGATGTTGCTGGATACGGAAGGTTTCAGTATAAAGAAAGGCTGGATAGGCAGGGACATTTTTCACTGGAGTGTAGGAGGTTGAGGGGTATAAATCTTTATAGAGATTTATAAAATCATTAGGGGTATAGGGCGAATGGCAGGTGTCTTTTCCCTAGTGGGGAGAGATTTCAAGATTGGGGGCATATTTTCAAGGTGAGAAGAGAGAGATTTAAAAAAGACACGCGGGGCAATCTTTTACACAGGGAGTAGTTTGCCTGTGAAATAAACTTCCTGAGAAAGTGGTAAATGCGGGCACTGTTGCAACATTGAAAAGTTTGGATAAGTATATGAATTTGAAAGGTTTGCAGGGATATAGGCCAGGAGCAGGAGGTGGGACTAGTTTAGTTTGGGATTATGGTTTGCATGGACTGGTTGGATCGAAGGGTCTGTTTCTGTACTGTATGGCTCTATAATAGTGCCGAACAGGAGCTTTAATGTGGGCTGAATGGTCTCCTCCTCTTCTCACAAGCACTTAATCTGTAACTGATCTAAAAACATGCAACTGATTTCAAAGTTTTACTTCACTTCAAGAGACAGTTTACAGTTATACAAGCATGCACGTCAGTGAAGGACGTTTTGAATTGGTGCACCAAGGGGATCAACGAGACAGCACAGTTTGGACAGTTTCCAAGTTCTTGTCCTTGTGGAAGCATAACTCGTCTTTATTGCTCTTAAGGAGTGTACATCTGGCGACTGTTACATTTGACATTCTAGGATGCTGGAAAGATAAATTAAGAAATTCTTTTGGATCAGTGAAAGGTTCTTAAATATGATACCAACATTTTACTGGTGTTATTACAGACATGGTATAATCATATTTTATCCAGTCCTCATGGTTTAAAATGACATTTCTCATTGAAGCATATGTTTGTCACTTAACTCATCATCTATACATTATGGCTATGGTGATAATGTCCTATACACTTCACAGACTGTGATGGGTTTGGGTTAATATTAGTGTCTGTGCTGTTGCACTGTAGAACAACCTGTTATTGGTAGTTTATTAATCAACTTATTCAGAAGTATTACTGCACACCTCTGTGGCTGGTGAGTTTTGAACCTGGAGCCTTCAGGTGCAGAGGAACGGATACTGCCACTGTGCAACAAGAGCCCAAATTGAGCTGTCATTACTGCCTTCAGTGCTGCATCTTTTGCAGATTATTCTGATGAAATTGTTGTAATGAATTTGCACATATTTTGCAGTGCATTTCAGTTAAGGAACGTTTCCCAAGATATTAGCATTCCTTCACGTGAGATTCCCAGTTTTAGCTGTTCGACAATTGGTGACCAAGCCTTCTGTCACCCTGCAACGTTTGCCTCTTTAACTTACAATCCTCCATTTAGAAACTTGTCAAAACTAACGTTATCGCTCCTTCTGTGGCACAGTATCATAATTTGTTTTGGATTGATGTGAAGACATAAGTTGAGATGTTTCATTGCACTAAAGACAACGGAAGTTGTTACTAAACATGATTTGCAGCTTTTGGTTGGGACAATAGTGGATTTTTAATATCTGTTTCGAAAGTAGTCAATGCCACAAGTTGTTGGAAAATCTAATCTACGAATCTGATCATAGAGCGCACTCTGCCTGTGATGTCCTGCAATGCTGTCAGATCTATCCAGAGAAAAATGAAAGCAGATGCCTGTCTATGACACTTTGTAACCTTGTGATAATAACCTTTTCACATTTTCAAGTTATGCTGAATAAACTTTACTACTTTGCATTGGTCTAATGTGCATCTTTTCTTCCTTAATTTTACAGGGAATACCAGGAGAAGCAGGGAAGAGGGGCAAGATGGGTAGGCCGGTAAAGATTTTCTCCATTTTTCTCAGCTGTTTGATCTGAAATGCTAGATTTAAATAAAATTGAAACAAAATTTGTAGAAGACTTTGAGAAGTAAAGGAGGAAAGGGAGAGTTTATTGTGCAGTATCCATTTGTAATTTATTTATTTTCAAATTGATGATGCATTGAAAGAAGAGTGTAGAATGTGGGACTTAGGTCCAGGAATGGGCCATTTGGCTTCTTCAGAATGCTGCACCATTCAATAAGATAATGGTTTTAGTCCCAGCTCTATTTTCTTATCTATATCTCCCTTGTCAGTCAAATATTTGTCTAACACAGCCTTGAATAAATTAAATGACCCAATCTCTATTATTTTCTCAGGAAGAGAATTCCATGGTTTTATCACCTTCTGATGGAAAAGCATTTCCTCCTATTGTCATCTTAAAGATGAGCCTCTTATCATAAGACTGTGCTCCCTGGTTCTAGTCTCTCTTACAAGAGGCAACAAACTCTCAGCATCCACTCTGTCCCCTTTGTTCATAAAGTTCATAAGATATAGAAGCAAAATTAGGCCATTTGGCCCATTGAGTCTGATCCACCATTCGATCCTGGCCTATATGCTCCTCACCCCCATTTTCCTGCCTTCTGCCTTCAACCCATTGCCAATAAAAAATCTGTCTAACTCCTCCTTAAATTTACTCACTATGGAATCCAATCAGACCATCAGTCAGACTATCTCTCATTCCTCCAAAGGTAAATGAGTAAAGATCCAACCGTTTCAACCTGTCTTCATAATTTTTAAGTTATTTTACAGGCTGTGGCCGTTAACGCTTACAGTTGCCCATTCCTAATGGTCCCTTGAGAAAATGATGGCAAGCCACCTTCTGGAACTGCTGAAATCCATGTAGTGTGGGTAAAACCCCACTGGTATTTGAGAGTGTGGGAATGACCCATTGATTAAGAAAGAGCAGCAATGTTGATTTGATTTGATTTATTATTACCACATGTAGTGTGATATAGTGAAAGGTATTGTTGGGTGTGCTAGCCAGAAAAATCATACCTTACATAAGTACATCAGAGTAATAAAGCAGAATGCAGAATATAGTGTTACAGCTACAGAGAAGGGGCAGAGAAAGATCAGCTCGAATATATCAGAGATCTGTTCACAAGTACGATAACAGCAGGGAAGAAGCTGTTCTTGAATCTGTCGGTACATGTTTTCAAACTTTCGTATCTTCTGCCTGACACAAGAGGATGTAAGAGAGAATAACCGGGCTGGGAGGGGTCTTTAATGATGTTGGCTGCTTTCCTGAGGCAGTGAGAAGTATAGATGGAGACAATGGATGGGAGTCTGGTTTTTGTGATGGACTGGGATGGACTGGTTTCACAACTCTCTGTAATTTCATGTGGTCTTGGACATCAGAGGATGTTGGCTTGGAGGAAGACTTGTGATGGGTTCCAGTGGTTAAAGTCGCAGGTTTTGGAGGTGCTGTCTGTGGGGCCTTGGCTGATAGTTGCAATGTATCTTGTAGCTGGTACACACTGCTGTGACCGAGCCTCCCTGGTGGAGGGTGTGGGTAGTGGTTAAGACAGCAGCAGTGGGGGGTGATTCACTGAGCAGGTGGACTGCTCTAACCTGCGTATTGTGAGTGAGATACCCAATCAGGAGGCAATTGGAGAGTATCCCAGCACATTCCTAACTATCACACTTTGCAGTTTGCCTATTGTTAATTCCCACAGTGTAATCCTAAAACAAGATGCTGGGTATCGAAAGATGATGTAATTATAGCGCCAAGTTAATTACAATCTACACATGCGCTGACATTGACTGTGAGGTTGAATGATTCACTATTTTAATGAAGCAAAAATAAAATCAGCGGCTCATATCCACAGGAGCTGGAGATAGGCCGCTAGGAAACATTAGTGTGCACAGTGCAGTCTTTGTAACAGTATGAGTCCCAATAAGAAACAGACATCCTTATGAGCTACAACAGCAAAGCTGTGAAAAGACACACTTGCATTTGCAAATAAATGTTTTTCTTGGATGGGGCTGATGGCAGAATGAGAATCCAGCGTTTGGAATCCAATGAATGGATCAGAATTTTTGCATAATAGGAATGAAATGTTATACATCTGTGCATGAAGCTACAGAGAGAGGGAATGGAAGTTAAACATTGGGAGACTTTGTGCTTTGTTCAAGCGTCTGTTTGTACAGTTTCAAGCATTATGCAAAAAATACAACAATACTTAATCACACTAATGGTCACCGAACATTTGTTTGTGCAACGATATGGAGGGGGATTTCCTCACTCTCGCAGCTGGAGCTGCAGGCTGCTGCACCGTGATTCTAACCTACTATAAGCTGCTCCTGATTCGGGGTATGGCCATGGATTGTCATGTGATTGTTGATTAATGTGCCACGTGCAGTAAAGGCGTACCATGGACTAGTAGGTACACAAAACCTTGTGCTCCAGAACAGTCACATTGCAAATGTAACTTGGGCACAAAGGGATGGAGTTGAGAGTGTGTTGCTGGAAAAGTACAGCAGGTCAGGCAGCATCCGAGGAGCAGGAAGATCGACATTTTGGGCCGGAGCCCTTCTTGATTTTCCTGCTCCTCAGATGCTACCTGACCTGTTGTGCTTTTTTAGCAGCACACTCTCTACTCTGATCTCCAGCATTTGCAGGCCTCACTGTCTTCACAAAAGGATGGAGTCAACTTGGTGGTGATAGCAAACTGACAGGCATTGTCCACTGGGGAAGATAGCACGCAGAGTCTAGCTCACGCTTTTGCAACTTTTTGATGATTTCTGCAGAGTTTCCTTGTGCCTTCCATTGAAACATAGAAGATAGGAGCAGGAGGAGGCCGTTCAAACCTGCTCCACCATTCATCATGATCATGGCTAATCGTCCAACTCAATAGCCTAATCCTGCTTTCTCCCAACAACCTTTGATCCCATTCGCCCCAAGTGCTATATCTAGCTGCCTCTTGAATACATTCAATGTTTTGGCATCAACTACTTCCTGTGGTAATGAATTCCACAGGCTCTTTAAGTGAAAAAAATGCCTCCTCAACTCCATCCTAAATGGTCCACCCTAAATCCTCAGGTTGTAACCCGTTGGTTCTGGACGCACCCACCATCGGGTACATCCTCCCTGCATCTACCCTATCTGGTCCTGTTAGAATTTTATAAGTCTCTGAGATCCACCCGCGCCCCCTCGTTCATCTGAACTCCAGTGAAACCTATCCTAACCTTGTCATTCTCTCCTATGTCAGTTCCACCATCCCAGGAATCAGCCTGGTGAACCTTTGCTGTCCTCCCTCCAGAGTAAGAACATCCTTCTCAGAAAAGGAGACTCTTGGTCTGGTGAGTCATGCCGGATTGATGTGACCATGGAGGCTGTGCAAGTGAGAAGCTCATTCCAAACAAGTGCTATAATCTGAAGCAGGTCTTTGCAGTGTAGGGAGACCATCTACTTTAAGGTGAGGATTGATTCAAATGAACAAGCTTAAATGATTGTGGGGATGCAGGTTAACCTAGTTTAAGGACCCCACTTGGACTCCATAAAGCCGGGCATTAAAGGATAGAATTGGAATCGATTTTCACAAGCATTTATTTACAGTGTTATACATTGCAAACATGTACCTTTGAGCCCAGCTGATAGGTTTAGTTCTGTTCTTTCTTATATGGCATGAGCATTTTTAACATATGTTCAACCTGGTCAGAGACATCATTACATACCTCTGGAGAACGTGGGATGTGAAGCTGGATCTCCTAGTTCAGAGGTAGTGACAATAACACTGCACCACAAGAGCCCTTATATGGGTCACAAGTTAATGGTCAGCACCTGCTCACAATTTAACGCAGTTAAAATACCACTACCGGGTGTGACTCAGGTTTTAAAAACTGTGATCTTTTAGCAGTACTTGATGTGATTCTGTCCTGATGGAGCTGTTATGATGCGTAGAAATCAGGTGAAAACTCCAGGCTCATTTGCAACGGGTACATTCCAATAGTACATGCAAATTATAAGTCTAGCTTTCTGCGTGCAAGTCCTCCAGTGGACCCAGCTACAGTGAAGGAGCAGTGATATTTCAAGTCAGTGACACCAAGTGAGTGACTTGGAGGATGCCTTGCAGATGGGGCTGCACCTATGACATGATGAAGGGTTTTGGAGATGCTGTCACAGGAGCATTGGCAAATTGCTGCAGTTATCGTATGGATGGATATACACTGCTGCACCACTGTACATAGGCCTGTGACATATGTACTCTGTCTAAGCCTAGGAATTCAGTTGAGCAGCTTTCAGCTATCAGAGCCTTGAGGCAGGCAGTAGCCGAGTGGTATTATCACCGGATTGTTAATCCAGAGACTCAGATAATGTTCTGGGGATCTGGGCTCAAAACCCACTATGGCAAATGGTGGAATTTGAACTCAGCAAAAATTTGGAATTAAGAGTCTAATGATGACCACGAATCCACTGTGATTGTCAGAAAATCCCATCTGGTTCACTAATGTGCTTTAGGGAAGAAAGCTGCCATCCTTACCTGGTCTGGTCTACATGTGACTCCAGACCCATAGCAATGGGGTCTGGGCATTAAGGATGAATAGTAAATGTTGACCTAGTCAGTAATGCCAACATTCCATGAACAGAAAAAAGTGGTCATGACATGCGAGAAAGATACCACCTGCCATGTTGGTACAGGAAATAGAAGCAGGTTTCCAAGGTGATGCTTGGACCATCCTTTATGGGCATGCCATTATTGCCATGCCTGACCTTCACCCCCATGCTACATTATGATGTGATCTTTGGCTGTCAGCTGTGAATCTGAATAGTCCACCTGCTCCAATATAGAGGGAGCTTTGAATCTACACTCCGTTCCCCAAACCCACTTGAGTTTAGGACATGTAACTCTGCCCTATCTCTCTCCCACCCTCCAACTCCGGCACCTTTCAGTTTGACTTGGATCAAGAGTTCATCCGATTTATAAAATGGATCTGCAGTTCCCTGGAAGTGAGAGTGTGGGTGAGTAAACGAGATTTTAAGACTAAAGGCCATCAGTGTCTTGTGCTTTTTGGAGTAGAGAATAAAGAGATAATGATAAATTTGGTCCAAATACTTACTCTGTCAATAGTGTAATTAATATTAAGCAGACCAATCATATCAATCTGTGAATCTCACAGGCCAGACATAAGCATGTTTGTGTGATTAACAGATGGGTGCCCTCATTGACTAAGCTCTGGGATATCTGTTTTCTTTTGATGTATCCTTTTGATGAATCTCCCAAGTATTTTGGTAATGTCCAGGCAAATCAATGGAGGGACCTCTTAGAGTCATAGATTTGTACAGCACGGAAACAGACCCTTTGGTACAACTCATTGATGTTGACCAGATATCCTAAATTAATCTGGTCCCATTTGCCAGCATTTGGCCCATATTCTCCTAAACCCTTCCTATTCATATACCCATCCAGATGCCTTTTAAATGTTGTACCAGCCTCCACCACTTTGTCTGCCAGCTCCAAATTGTAACTACTGATGTTTTAAAACTATTCCCTTAATTTTTTTTTGATACATCAAGGGTCTGACTCTGAATTCTGCTGCCAATGCGGACAGTTTCACTGTATCCACTCTGTCCAGACCTCTGGTGATTTTGAACATCTCGATCAAATCTCAGTCTCCTCCAAGGAGAACAGGACAAACTTTCCCAATCCATCTGTGGAACTGTTTTTAACGTTTTGGAAATCTGTTTTCTTTTGTGTCAGAGTCAGTGTGATCTTCTTCGAATGTTAGAATAACAAAGCCAAATTACTTGCAAAAATAAACAATTCTGCTGCAGAGAGCCTTCCAAACCTTCCCTCCTCTGGTCTCCCATTTTGTGCCTTCAGTGCCTTTACCTCTTCACCGCCCTATTCTGAACATCACGTTAATTTGAATTCTTTGACATATTACAGCGTGTAAAGTGACTAATGGTGGTAATCTCTTTTAATTAATATCCTGCCTTTCTGTGCCCCTGTTGGATGGATACTTGTCTTCCACATGACCATTCCAGTGGGCACCATTTTCTTCATGATGGAGTGCAGTCAGACCAAGCACAAAGGAGGATGGTTGTGGTTGATGGAGATCAGTCAGCTCAGCTCCAGAGCATCTCTGCAGGAGTTCTTCAGGGTAGTATCCTTCTGTGCCCTTGTTGGATGGATACTTGTCTTCCACATGACCATTCCAGTGGGCACCATTTTCTTCATGATGGAGTGCAGTCAGACCAAGCACAAAGGAGGATGGTTGTGGTTGATGGAGATCAGTCAGCTCAGCTCCAGAGCATCTCTGCAGGAGTTCTTCAGGGTAGTATCCTTAGCCCAATTATCTTCAGCTGCTTCATCAATAACCTTCCGTCCATCATAGGGTCAGAAGTGTTTGCTGAAGATTGCGCAATGTTCGGTACCCGTTTCAATTCCGATGATATTCAGCACATCCTGGGCAACAGTCAAGCTTGGGCTGATAACTGATAAGAAGGTAATGTTTTATGCCACGCAAATGCCAGTACTGTCCTCAGTGTTCAATGGGCATTGCCGTCACTGAATTCCACCCCCTCCCAATCCCCCCAATATCAACATCCCACAGGTCCTATTGAAACAAAAACTGGTCCAGCCATTTAAGGCCATAAGACATATGAGCAGAAAATAAGCCATTCAGCCCATCGAGTCTGCTTCGCCATTCAATCAAGGCTGATAAGTTTCTTTTAACCCCATTCTCCTGCTTTCTCCCTGTTTCCTTTGATCCCCTTGACAATAAAGAACCTATCTGTCTCAGTCTTAAATATACTTAATGACCTGGCCTCCACAGCCTTCTGTGGCAGTGAATTCCAGAGATTCACCACCGTCTGGCTGAAGAGGTTTCTCCTCATCTCTGTTCTAAAGGGTCTTCCCTTTACTCTGTCTGTGCCCTTGGGTCCTAGTTTCTCTTGTTAAAGGAAACATCTTTCTAACATGCACATTGTCCAGGCCATTCAGTATTCTGTAAGTTTCAATTAGATCCCTCCCATATCCTTCTAAACACCATTGAGTGTATTCCAAGAGGTCTCAAACGTTCGTCATATGTTACACCTTTCATTCCTGGGATCATTCTTTTGGACACTGTAAACTCTATGGCCAGAGAAGCAAGTCAAAGGCTGGGAAACCTGGGATGATTAACTCACCTGCTGTCTCCCGTTCACCATCGACAAGGCACAAGACTGGTCAATGATGGAATATCTGCGCACACTGCTACCCCCCTCCTCGCTTGAATCCGTATAACTTCAATAGTGAAGAACACAACTCCATGCAGGACAAAGTGGCCTACTTGAATGACAGCCCATTTACCACCTTCACCATGGGCACCTTGGTACACAATGGTATCTGTGTATGCTACATACAAGATACACTGCAGCAACTCACCACTGCTCCTTTGACAACACCTTCCAAAGCCACAGAGTAAAAGTACAAAGCTATGACTAGCTTTTTAAGCTAATTAAAGGCTGGAAGTCGCACTGCTGAGTCTATTTTTGGTTTCCAGTTTTAAAAGGTTTCAAAGAGAGGGCACCTCCATTTTAAAGTCACAAGTACCTACCCTGTCTGTTACTGCTGCTTTCCAGCTGTGACATGGTTAGCTCACTTGGCTGGGAGACAGGGTTGAGATGTGGTTTGACACCGACAGCATGGGTTTGATTCCCTTGTCAGCTAAAGGCCTTACCTGACTCTCTGGTTAAACCAGGCGAAAATGAAGACTGCAGATGCCTGAGAGTCAGAGACAAAAAGTGTGGTGCTGGAAAAGCACAGGAGGTCAGGCAGCATCCGGGGAGCAGGAGAGTCGAAGTTTCTGGCGAAGAGCTCATGCCCGAATCGTTGATGCCCCTGCTCCTCGGATGCTGCCTGGCCTGCTGTGCTTTTCCAGCGCCACACCTTTCAACCCTCTGGTTAATTGCAATTAATTGTTTCTGTCTAAAGACAAAGCACAGGGTGAGGACTTGCTCTTCCTGCCCCCAAGCTTGGAGGAGACCACTAACTGACCCTTCTACTTCAGCAGGCTGCCAGGGTAGGTATCCACCCTCTGGTCAGCTCGAGCAAAGCTGCAGATGAGTGAGAGTTTCCAATGGAGTGCAAATTGCTGAGCCCTGATAATGGGGCATATTCTAAATTTGTCTGTAATGTTGGGATGTATCCTTAGATAAAATAGATCATTAGCAATTAATGTTAAGAGGGTTCATTCTGCTAGATATGCCTAGAAATTAGTGCAGCCAATAATTAATGGCAAGGGGTGGCTCAGTGGTTAGCACTGTTGCCTCACAGCACCAAGGACCCAGATTCGAATCCAACCACTGTCTGTGTGGAGTTTGCATGTTCTCCATGTGTCTGTGTGGGTTTCCTCCCACAGTCTAATGACGTGCAGGTTAGGGTGGATTGGCAATGCTAAAGTGCCCATTATATCCAGGTTCGTACAAGCTAGGTGGGTTAGCTGTGATAAATACAGGGGTCAGCTAGGGGCCTCAGTCTGGGTGGGATGACTTTTGAAGGTCAGTGCAGAATGATGAGCTGAATGGCCTCTTTCTGCACAGAAGAAATTTTGTGATTAATATCTGACTAGCTACCATTGTCTTATGGCATTATTTTGCTGTTTGGACAGCTCTAAATTTTCCTAAATTATCCCTGGGATTAGCAATCCCTGTTAAAAATTGAATAAATGTCCACCTTAGCACTGATTTGGTCAGGAAGGGAGTGTCATATACTCTCAGTATCTCACATTCCTCTCACTGCACATGAACTTGAACCGTGTAACGTTCAGGAATACCTATCAAACCCACAGCCCAAAACGAGCTCATCCACCTGATCATCCATATTGGGTCTGTTGGTTAACATAAGGACATACTTAGGCCATATGGCCCCAAATTCCTGCAATACCAACCAGTCAGCCCCGCTGGCAGTATTGTCACGCGGTGACAATATTTCAGTGCCGCCCTGTCTAGCCATTAACATCAGGTCATGGCTTATCTGAAGTGACCTTGACCCCACTTTCCCACCTGCCCCTCATAACTCAATTCCCTGATCAACCAAAGGTCTTACCAAACACACCCTTGAGTCTACTCAAAGACCCAATCTCCACTGTTCACTGGGAGAGAGAATTTCAATCAACAAGAGAAACAGTTCATCCTGATTATCTTTATTAGGAGACCCTGTGGTTTGATACTTCGTTCAAGATATTCCATGAGAAGGAAACATTCTCTCAGCAGTCATTCTTTCAAATTCCTGAAAAACTCCTTCAGTTAGGTGGAATGGCTAAATTGCCTACAAAGCTGAAAATGTGTTGCTGGAACAGCCCAGCAGGTCAGGCAGCATCCAGGGAACAGGAGAATCGACGTTTCGGGCATAAGTCCTTCTTCAGGCTAAATTGCCTACAAAGTCCAGGTATGTGCGGGCTGAGTGGGTTAGCCATGGGAAATGCAAGGATAGGATAGGGGAGTATGGTCTAGGTGGGCTGCTCTTTGGAGGGTCTGTGTGGACTCAATTGGCTGAATAGCCTGCTGTCACACTGTGGGGATTCTGTGATTCTTTAAATCTTTGATCGTCATAGGGAGGGTTTAGAGGGATATGGGCCAAATGCTGGCAAATGGGAGTAGATTAATGTAGGATATTTGGTTGACATGGACAGGTCGGAGTGAATGTTCTGTGCCCATGCAGTACTACACTGTGACACTATGACTCTATCCAGTACCATAGCTGGTCTGACTTCCCAACTCCAATTAGTACAGGCCCAACCTGTGCAACCTCACACAACAATCTCTTTATCCCAGGATACTGTCTCGTGAAGGAGCGATCACCTGCCAGCAGTGTCATTGATCCAAACATGCTGACTGTTTTCTGCAAGGAAAGAAGTATTACAGGAGTTGATAATTTAGCTGTTTAGGTTAGTTTACACAGAGTCACAGAATTGCTGCAGTGCAGAAAGAGGCTGTTTGGCCCATCGTGTCCTGCACCAGCTGTACAAACCAGCATGTGCCTTTCGATATACCTTGCAGACCTGCAAAGCTATAGAACTGTGCCACTCTCTTTTACACCCTCTAGGTGTGTCTTCAGTTGCTATTGTCTGGTTCGTTTCTTGATCACTGAAGTCAGGATTTCCATCCGACAGCCAAAGTCTTCATCGCGGTAGGGGCAGGAGGAGCAGGGCCTGTGTTTGTTGCGCATATAAGGAGTCTGGCCTCTTCTCCGAGTTCTGCTCGAGCCTTGGGTGAAGCGAATCCTATTTAGGAAATGATTGCCTCCTCTACAAAATCTGCTGCTTTGCTTTTTTTCCTCTTGCTTTTTGGAGTCACCGATGCTGACACTCCCGATCAGCCCCGATGGCAGTATTGTCACGCGGTAACAATGTTTCAGTGCCGCCCTGTCTAGCCATTGACATCAAACTTTGCAGAGTTGCTCAGGATCCTGCAGCCCTCCAGCGTCTCTCTCTTGATTGTTCATCTGTCAGGCTGAGGAGTGCAGAGGCCAGCTCTGGGGGCTCTCTAACCAAACACTACTGCAGCTTGAATGTATGACTTTTTGGTTTGTTACGTCTCATGCAGCCTTAATACTTTAGGCTATCAATAAAACTGTGATTAGCTGCTTAACTGTTATTATAGCTCGACAGGTTACGAGTGCCTTAACATTCTGCTGACATGAAGTTAAGTTGCAGTGGATTACAATATTTCATGTTATTGGTGGGTGATAAGTATATTCACTTACCATGGAAAAACTGTAAAGTGCTTTCACTCTTTGCACTCCAGAAATAATCCATTTGAAACTAAAAGCATTCCAAGTTAATAAATTTGCATATAAAAAAAATCTGATTGCTCCACAGTGCAGATAATTGTACATAGACCTTCTCTGTAATCATTTTTCAGAGGTTTTCAGAACCACAAGCTGGGTGGGGTTGATAAGGAGAAGCTGCTCATAAAAGGACCAGCAATGAGAGGGCTTGGATTTGAAGTGATCTGTAAAAGAAGCAAAAGCAAGGTGGGCAGAATTACTTTCACTCACTGGGTGTAGAATGCACTGCCTGGAGGCCAGTTCAATTGGTGCTTTCAAGCGGGGCATTGGATTGTTGTTTGGATAAAAACCATGTGTAAGGGTATGGGGGAGAAAGCAGCAGATTGGTGCCTGATGATGATGATGACACAGTGGGCCGAATGGCCTTTTTTGCCCTTCAGCACTTCTGTAATTCTGTGATGAACAACGACCTCCAAATTGTAATTTAGGCAGGAGACATAAAAGAGAATAGAAAGCTTGGTACTTTTTCGAATGACCTGAGGATGTCCCAAAGCTTTTTAGAGCTAATAAAGAAGCTTTGGAATAGGGGAGTAGGTTAGTGATGGTTTGCGATATCAACAGAGTGGGTTCAGTCCCCACTCTGGCTGGGGTCAACATGAATTTCTTAACCTTACCCTTCCCGGAGATGTGGTGACCATTAGGTTAAACCTGTCACTAATTATCGTTCTGTAACGAGGGAGTGGAACTGTGGCAACTGCTGTTTCTTTTGGGGCATAATCACTCTTGGAATGGAGGTAATACAGCAGGCAGCGATGTGCTAATGGTTGGATAATCTGCTTCTGGTTAAGGGATAAATATTGGCAAGGAACTCTAGGTACCTCTGCTCTTCATTCAAAGAACGTTTTGGAATCTTGACTCCCGCAGCCCTTGTCCAGTGTTGGTCAGCATTTTACAGAGAATTTCTCTTCTATGTCACCAGTGCCAGGTTCTTCAGTAGTAACCGGTCTGGGTTCAAGGATCAGGTCTGCCATCTTATTGAGCTCAGTATTAAACAATGTGACCATTAGATTGACCCCTATCAGAGCCATGTTGTCATGCTGTCATTTTGAGCTGACAATAAGGCAGGAGCTCACAAGAGGTTGACTTTGATGAAAGGTTTTAATGAAATAAAATCAATACAATCAGGAACAATACTTTCTTTCTCCTTCGTATATTCGTTCAGTGGTACATTAGGCACAAGCAGTCTCACCTCAAATAAAACATTGGCAGAAGTTCTTTTGTTTTATCTGCACAAGAAGCATTTTCAAACAATCCTTGAATTTGTTTTAAAATTTGATAGTTGGCCAGGGAGAATTCAATCCTATTTTTGGATGAAAATAGCACAGAGGTGGAATTCTGCCAGGATTTTCCTGGACTCTCATTTCTTGGCAGCCGAGTGTTACTCTTTACTCCAATAGGCATATGTCACAGAGAAATCAATATAACAGGGAAAGAGTCGGAAAGACACCATGAAATGACTGAAATGGAAGGGAATGTTATTCACATTATTCATAGGAGTATTGCTAAAGAGATAAAAACTGGCATGATTATTTAATTTTGAGACAAAATAAACAGGGAATTAACAAATGAAAATTGTAAGACTATGAATAGCCTTTTATTCTCTGTTATGCTGATGTTTAAGCAGGAAATTTCCTTTGTGTCTTATAACTGGTACAAATGTCACTTGCCTTTTTGTTAGACCTAATGTGGATATTAAGTCCAAGTCTTGCTGCAGCCTATTGCTAAACTATTTATCCAGAGACTCCAGGCTCTGACCACCTGGGTTCAAATTTTGCCGTGGCAGATGGTAGAATTCGAATTCAATAAATGTCTAGAATTAAGAGTCTAATGATGGACATGAAACCATTGTTGATTGGAGGAAAAACCCATCTGGTTCACAAATGTCCTTCCTTCAGGGAAGGAAATTGTCATCTTTACCTGGTCTGGTCTACATGTGACTCCAGACCCATGACTGGATGTGGCAGGATTGCAGAGCTTCATGCTATTGATGTGAAGATAAGATTTCTTCTGCACAAGGACTGTGCGATGGTCACTCCTACCAATACTCTCACAGACAGATGCATCTTTGAGAGGCAGCTTGGTGAGAACTAGGTCAAGTATATTTTCCCTCATCACCTCCCACAGACCAAGTCTAGCAGCTGTGTCCTCTGGGCGCTGACTCCTCTGTGGTATGTGTTAATCAGCAGGAGGTTTCCTTCCCTCTTTGACCTAACACCATGGTACGTCATTGAGTTTGGAGTTAATGTTGAATATTCCAATGGAAACTCACTCCTGATATACAGGATTTACACAGCTGATATGCTGCCATCAGACAAATCCAGAGATGGTGATGGTGCTGCCTAGGATGTTGTGTGCAAGGACTAATTCCATGAATATGACCCTGTCAGGCTGTTGTTTGACTAGTCTGCGAGACAGATCTCCCAATTTTCACACCAGCTCCCAGACATTGATAAGATGGCTTTGCAGAATCAGCAGGGCTGTGTTGGCATTTCAGAAATTGCTAGAGAAACTCAGCAGGCTTGGCAACCTCTATGGAGAGTGAAAACAGAGTTAATGTTTTGAGTCTAGTCATCTGAACAGGAGTTCTGCTGGAAGGGTCACCCGAAACGTTAACTCTGCTTTCTCTCTGCAGATGCTACCAGCCAGACCTGCTGAGTTTCTCCACCTGTTTCTGTTTCAGATTTCCAGCATCTGCAGTTCTTTGTTTTATTTCTGTATTTGCAATTGTTGTTTCTGGTGCCCAGGTCAATGCCAGGTGGTGGACATGTTTTTTTTATTTGAAGCTTTTTAGCAAGTAAGACAACTGCACAGCTTGCTCACTATTTAAGTGCCAACCGTGTTGCTGTGGGTCTGAGTCACATATAGGCCAGACTAAGTAAGGATGGCAGATTTCCTTCCCTGAAGGAAATGAATAAACCTGGAAACATAGAAAATAGGAACAGTGGGCCATGGAACCACCAGATGATCATGGCTGATCATCCAGCTCATACAATCCACACAGTGTGGAAGCAGGCCATTCAGCCGATCGAGTCCACACCAACCCTCTGAAGAGCATCCTACCCAGACCAACCCCACCTCTGTAACTTGCATTTCCCATGGCTAACCCACCTAGCCTACACATTCCTGGACACAATTTAACCTGGCCAATCCACCTAACCTGCACACCTTTGAGCTGTGAGAGGAAACTGAAGGAAACCCACACGGACCGAGGGAGAACATGTAAACTCCATACAGGCTGAGGCTGGAATCAAACACAGATCCCTGGTACTGTGAGGCAGCAGTGCTAATCACTGCGCCACCATGCTGCTCTCAGTACTGTGTTCCCAATTTCTGTCCATCCCCTTTGATTCTCTTAGCCCTGAGAACTATATCTAACTCCTTCAAAATATTCAATATTTCAGACTCACTCACTTTCTGTGGCACAGAATTCTACAGGCTTCTCACTCTCTGGCGTGAACTTTTTTCACCAATGGTTTCATCGTCGTCATAAGACATTTGATTTCAGATTTTTGTTAATTGAGTTCTAATTCCAGCATCTACTGTGAAGGGTTTCAAACCTGGATCCCCATAACATTACCCAGGTTACCAGAAGCTGTTAGCCCATGAGAGGAGAATAGCCTTTGGGACATAAGGTCCATCAGTCAAGGCTGACTACTCAAGGGTTTCAGTGATGAGAAGGTAGGTACCCAGTTATGGGGAGAAGGCAGATCCAGGATATGGCTTTCAGACGTACCTGTCCTACTGCATCAGTGCCCCTAATTTTTAAAAATGTTTTCATGGGGTATGGATGTCACTGGCAAGGCTGGCAATTATTGTCTAACTCCAGTTACGAGTCACCTCCATTGTTGTGTATCAAGAGTCGCATGTAGGCCACACTGGGTGAAGATGGCAGATTTTCTTCCCTAAAGGACATTAGTGAACCAGATGAGCTTTTCTGACAATTGGCAATGGCTCGTGGTCATCGTAAGCCACCTTTCTGGGCCACCACAGAGGAGGTGTCAAATTGAGGTCACAAATTGACCATTTAAGGGCCCTATTTGGTGACACATCAAGTCCCTGATGGAATGTCTCACTCAGCACTTAATTGCGGAGTTGGGAGAGAGGGATGAGTTTCTCACCAGAATCAGTGTTCCATTCTTTTCCCTTTTTGCCATCTCCGGGAGGGCAAAGCCATGCCCCGTATTTACCAACAGTAACTGTGATTTCTTACCTGATTTCTTCTCATAAGGTCATATAACCTAATCGGATAACACATAAGACCCTATAAAGACAACAAGCAAAATGAACGTCATCTACAAAATACCTTGCAAAAACTGTAACAAACACTACATTGAACAAACAGGCAGAAAGCTAGCCACCAGGGTACATGAACATCAACTAGCCACAAAAAGACACACTATCACTAGTATCCTTACATACAGATGAGGAAGATAACCACTTTGACAGGGAGAAAGTGAGGACTGCAGATGCCGGAGCTCAGAGTCGAGAGTGTAGTGCTGGAAAAGCGCAGCAGGTTAGGCAGCATCCGAGATGCAGGAGAATCGGGATGGAACATTGTTTCTTTCTTATTCAGTTGTGGGATGTGGGCATCGCTGGCTGGACCCAGCATTTATTGCCCATCCCTAGTTACCCCTTGAGAAGGGTGAGGTGCCTTCTTGAACCGCTGCAGTCAACCTGCTGTGGGTTAACCCACAATGCTCTTAGGGAGGGAATTTCAGGATTTTAACCCAGCAACACTGAAGGAATGTCGATATATTTCCAAGTCAGGATGGTGAATGGCTTGGAGGGGAACTTGCAGGGGGTGGTGTCCCCATGTATTTGCTGCCCTTGTCCTTCTAAATGGAAGTGGCCATGGGTTTGGAAGGTACTGTCTGAGGATCTTGGTGAACTTCTGTCTTGTAGATTGTATACACTGCTGCTACTGAGCATTGGTGATGGTGGGAGTGGATATAGTATCAGTCAAGCGAGCTGCTTTGTCCTGGATGGTGTCAAGCTTCTTGAGTGTTATTGGGGCTGCACCCATCCAGGCAAGTGGGTGTATTCCATTGCACTCCAGATTTTGGTCTTGGAAGAAGATTTTTTTCATATTGGATATAATTCTCCAAGTATGGTTTGGGTAACTAGGCACCATGCCTAACATTGGATGGTACTGTGAGTGCACTACTGTATCTTCAGCGATGTAAAGATGTTTTCACTTCATAGCTGTTTCATCAAATCTCTACGGTGTAGAATCAGGCCATTCGGCCCATCAAGTCTACACGACCCTCCAAATAGCATTCAACCCCAACCCTGCATTTCTCAAAGTCAATCCATCCAACCTGTGTATCTTTGGAATGTAGGAGGAAACTGGAGTAGCCAAAGGGAGCCCATGCAAACACTGGGAGAATGTGCAGACTTCACACAGAGAGTCACCCGAGGGGGTAATCAAACTCGGGTCCCTGCTGTGAGGCAGCAGTCGTAACCACTGAGCCGCCATGCCACCCCAAAACCATTTGTTACCTCGGTACCCTTAGACATCATCAAGGGTCAGAAAAACATGAAGTTAATGGAGTGTTCCTGCTCCTCCTGAAGACCCTGTCTTATGTGTTTCTCCACCTACATTGGTCACATCTTTGGTGGTGCCTTCAGCTGCATGCTCCCTACACTCTGGAATTGTGCATGCACCGGTACGTTGTTGTTGTTGTTACGGCAACCTGCTTTGGGTTCAATCACAACACATTATTGAGAAAAAGAAGAGGGCACTATGTCAATTGGCCACAGTCCGTGTCATCACAGAGCAGGGTCAACATTCACGCAGCCAAGTGGAAGAAAGGGCAAATGGAAAAATAGAGTCTAGGATCTTTTTCCCCAACATGGATACAGCCAATGAAAGCACAATTAGCTAGGTCATCCTAAAATGGCTCCTGTGTCAGGTGTTGGTGATAAATTGAGGATAATGAGGGTGAGGCAAGATGTGGAGATTTGGAGCTCTCTATTCCCATCAGCAGTCACTTGGTCTTCCCGTATGCTCCTGCTGTTGCTTCTGCTCCGAAAAGCTCCACTCTGGAGATCCTGCCCACTCCTCACTGTCCCAACCTGCCTTCACACAGAGGGATTACAGCCTGAAGCATTTTGTGATCAAAATTGACTATGTCTGACCCTATGATGGGGGACAAGTCGTTAATGAAGCAACTTCAAGTGGTTTGGCATAGGGCATAACCTGAGGACCTCTTGCAGTGATGTTCTGGTTCGTAGATGACTGACGTCCAACAATCATAAACGTCTCTCTTTGTATCTTCAACCAGTGGACAGTTTTACCCCAATTCCTTTTAACTCCAGGTTTAGCTAAGGTTCCTTGATGGGATACCAAGTCAATGCAGTCTCGATGTCAATGGCAAGTCACTGTCACCACATTTCTGGAAATTAGCTTTTTTGTCCGTGTTTAGATCAGGCTGTAATGAAATTAGGAGCTGAATACTCGACATCTCCACCCACTCTTCTGCGATATAATATCCATCCTTTCATTGGTTAGATCTACTTGGTTGCTCTTATATCTTTCAGCGTGTGTATCTATTGTCCTGACAGAGTAGTCTCCTTAATGAGAGATAATAGTGAATGGATCCCACACAGCGACTCTCCTGGGTCACATGGTCCCCAGGCAGACTGCAAAGCCATTCTACAAGTGATGCAGGGGGAAGATGACTGACATCCTCAGCAACCTTGGGTCAACATTGATGCAGCCAAAGTGACCAGGACGTACATACCCTCAATGAATTGTTGTTCTGGAAGCTTCCCCTTGCTGTGTACTCGAGGTCCTCTGTCAAACTACCATCCTGTTAAAAAGACTGCAAAAACAGAAATCTGTCCCTTCAGCCAAGCGATGGGTCACCCATCCCAATACCTGCTTCACCATTCAGTAGAAATGGGAATTAGGAGAGATGTTTGATGTGTGTACATCAGCTATTTTAATCTGTTGTCTAAAATCTCAAACATTTCCAATGAGTCTAATAAAAACAAGTGGAGGTACAATTAGTCCAAACAACAGCTCAAAAAGCGCTTGGGGTGAATTGGTAACTGATGTCTCACTGTCTTGGAAAATATTGGCAAACTTTCATTTCAACCACGTAAAAGTGATAGCGAGACAAGGAAATGTGTCCCCCAAAACATTTGAGCTATCATTCCTGGGAACTACAATAGAAAGAAGACCTTGATTGGTGATTCACTTTGAGCTTGCTGCTGTCCAGACCATTCCACCCTCAGTGAGTTTTTAATACATGTATTTTCTTGACCAAACTGTTTGTTTGAACAAAATGAAAGCATTTGTGGCATTTCAATCTATATCAACAATGTCTTCTTAGCTTTCTAAAGCAGGAGGATTGTCAAAGGCAACTGTTTTATTTAACCTCCTTGTTCCTTCATGGGATGTGGGTGTAATTGGCGTTTGTAGTCTGTGAACTGAGTAGTTTTTTCGGCCATTTCAGAGTCGGCCACATTGCTGTGGGCCTAGAGTCGCACGTAGGCCAGACCATTAAGGATGGCAGATTTCCTCCCTAAAGATTTACAAGGATGTTGCCAGGGTTGGAGGGTTTGAGCTACAGGGAGAGGCTGTGAATAGGCTGGGGCTGTTTTCCCTGGAGCATCGCAGGCTGAGAGGTGACCTTATAGAGATTTATAAAATCATGAAGGGCATAGATAGGATAAATAGACTTCCTGGGATGGGGAAGTCCAGAATTATAGAGCATATGTTTAGGGTGAGAGGGGAACGATTTAGAAGGGACCTAAGGGGCAACGTTTTCACACAAAAGGTGGTACTGGTATGGAATGAGCTGCCAGAGGAAGTGGTGGAGGCTGGTACAATTACAACATTCAAAAGGCATTTTGATCCATATATGCGTAGGAACGGTTTAGAGGGATATGGGCCAAAGGCCTGCAAATGGGACTAGAATAATTTAGGATATCTGGTTGGTGTGGATGAGTTGGAAGGTCTGTTTCCATGCTGTGAAGGTGTATGACTCTATGACTCTAAGAAGATTAATGAAATCCATTCAGGTTTTGTAACAATCTGCTAATAGTCTCAGTGTAACCATCACTTGCTAATTGAAGGATGGCACTGCTGCCTCACAGCATCGTGTGTGTGTGTGCATGCTAAATTGCCCGTTGTATCTTGGCTAAGTTGGCTAGCCGTGGGAAATGCAGACGTAGGGTGAGGGTAGGAGTCTGGGTGGGTTGCTTTTCAGAGGGTTGGAGTACACTCAGTGGGCCAAATGGACTGCTTCGACACTGTAGGGATTGTATGATTGAGTTAACTTCTCAGCAGACAAGTTGGGATTGATGCTGTGTCGCATGGGAGTGGACATCGGGGTTGCCAGTCAAGTGACATTGCTCCTTATTGATATGCAGGAGTTTTGTGAAACTTTATTTGTGTATTTCAGAAACTTTGACTGGGTAAGATCTTTCTGTAAAGTACATTAATGCACCACATCAGTTTTTCCCCAATGAATTAATTATCATTTCATCATCAGTCACAGAAACTATCTTTCAGTTGAATTTAAGCAGGTATCATGGTTGGAATTGAGCCTTTGTCCTCAAAGCATTAAACTGAAGTTTCGGGATTAGCGAGTCCATTGGCATTACCTATACACAACTATCTCAACAGCCCCATTGCCTCTTCACCAAGTTCCTGGCAGGGTAGCATATTCTTTGATAGAGCATACGGACATGCAGCTTAGTAACGTTAGCTTTTCATTGGGAGACTGAGACCAAGGACACTTACTCAAATGGAACTGCCAAAGGAGAGAAACTGAGTCTTTGTGGCAGAAAAACCTGGTGCCAGCTGTGGGGCATCAGTCTCCCAAGAATAGCCAAAGTGTTACCCTCGAAGTGCCAGTTAACAAAAACTTAAGTCATGAGGGTAGCTTCACAAAGATTGAGTTTATTTTCTTTGAAAAAAGAGACTTTGAGATAACCTAATTTAAGGCTGTCAGAACTATGAAGGAAATTGATTAATAAGCTTCAGGCGAAATATGTGTGGTTTTGAGGCCAGATTAAGCAGGTCGCGTTTCATATGATTATGATGAAATAAAAGAGAACTTTTGTGGGCGGCACGGTGGCACAGTAGTTAGCACTGTTGCCTCACAGCGCCAGAGACCCGGGTTCAATTCCCCGCCTCAGGCGACTGACTGCGTAGGTTTCCTCCGGGTACTCCGGTTTCCTCCCACAGTCCAAAAATGTGAAGGTTAGGTGAATTGGCCATGCTAAATTGCCCGTAGTGTTAGGTGAAGGGGTGAAATGTAGGGGAATGGGTCTGGGTGGGTTGTGCTTCGGCAGGTCGGTGTGGACTTGTTGGGCCGAAAGGCCTGTTTCCACACTGTAAGTAATCTAATCTAAACAGAGTCTTTGAATTGGTCACCCATTCTCCAAAGGGGAAATTCCATGCCTACCCAATGTTACCACAGGATGGGTCAAGCTGGTTCTCTTGTGGCTCAGTGGGTAGTGTCACTGTGCCAAGTTTCATGTCCATTACAGATAGCCATGAAGAATGTGTTCACAACACAGATACGACAGGTTCATTATCAATAGAAAGTTCTGGAGCTGCTCAGCAGGTCTGGCAGCATCATTGGAGAGAGTTAACATTTCAAGCCTGGTGTGAATATTCTTTGGAACTAATCTTTTAAAAAAATTATTCATGTGGCATCCTTAGCTAGGCCAGCATTTATTACCCATCCCTAATTGCCCAGAGGCTCTGGAATCACACATAGGCCAGACTAGATATGCATGACAGTTTCCTTCCCTCAAGGACATTAGTGAACCAGATAGTTTTTCTTGACAATCAACAACGGTCACCATTAGACTCTTAATTCCAGATCATTATTGCATTTAAATTCCACCATCTGCCATGGTGGGATTCAAACCCAGGTCCCCAGAACATTACCTGGGTCTCTGGATTAGTAGTCTGATGATAATGCCAGTAGGCCATTGCCTACCCTATAAGTTGTACTGTTGTAATTGTTTCAAAGAGGGGCAATAGGCTGACTTTATGCTCCCCCCAGCGTCCATTACAGCTAGACCAGCTCATGACTATTTAATGTGTATGTTGAATAGTCAGTTCTTACATAACGCGATAGCTAGATTCTTGAGCAGCCCCCGCATTATAGAAAAATCACACTTGAGAAACATTACTTAAAGTGTTGGTGATTAATCGCGTTACAGCTAACACTCGTTTTAAAGGTTTGCGCTTTAGATACAGTGTCCCCAATTCATTAATCACGTCATAGCAAATTCGCGTTAACAAAATGTGCGTTATAGCAGAATGACCTGTAGAGGAGTTCCCTTCAATTCCAATGAAGAGCCACATTGGACAAGAAACGTTAACTCTGTTTCTGTCTCCACAGATGGTTCCAGACCATTTGAGTTTCTCCAGTGTTCCTTGTTGTTATTTCATCTCTCCAACATCCTTTATGAGATTGATCATCAATCTGTAAATCCTTCTGATACACCCATGGCAGACGATAAGAAGGGAGTGTTTCCTGGCCAGCCAGTACGTTTGGTATCGTCAGTATAACCGCCTCCCTCTGTATAAAGACTCTGTGTGAGGTTGAACAAACATCATCCTTATTCCAAAAGACCACTATAGACTTTTGTAAAACAACGTTCTGGTTATGAAAGAAGTGCAATGAAGGTTTACCAGACTGATTCCGGGGATGACAACACTGACCGAGGATGAGAGATTGGATTGGTTAGGATTCTATTCACTGGAGTTGAGAAGATTGGGGGGGTGGGTAGTCTCATGGAAACCTACAAGTTTTAAATTAGAAAGGAAAGATGATCCGATGACTAGGGAGTCCAGATCTAGGGTCACAGCTTAAGGAGAAAGTGAGGTCTGCAGATGCTGGAGATCAGAGCTGAAAATGTGTTGCTGGAACAGCGCAGCAGGTCAGGCAGCATCCAAGGAACAGGAGAATCGACGTTTCGGGCATAAGCCCTTCTTCAGGAATGCCCGAAACGTCGATTCTCCTGTTCCCTGGATGCTGCCTAACCTGCTGCGCTGTTCCAGCAACACATTTTCAGCTCACAGCTTAAGGATTCAGGGTAGGATTGAGTTGAGGAGACATGTCTTCACCCAGAGAGTGGGGACCTGTGGAACTCTCTGCCACAGAAAGCAGTTGAGGCCAAAACACTGAATAGTTTCAAGAAGGAGTTAGATACAATTCTTGGGACTGAGCAGTTCAAAGGAAATGGGGAGAAAGTGGGAATAGGGGACTGAGTTGGATGATTAGCCATGGTCCTATAGAATGATAGAGCAGCCTCGAAGGGCTGAATGGCCTAGTCCTACTCCTATTGTCTATGTTTCGGTTTTACTAACCTGTCCAAAACTCTACTACTTTACATTGCCCTATCTCGACGAATCAGAAAGCAGGCAGCTATACTGAAATGTTCGGAATGTCATTGCGATTTTTAATTATTCTGGAAAAACTATTTTTCTGTTTTTGTGCTGATCATGTGTTTCTCCTCTCTACAGGGATTTCCAGGAAATTTTGGAGAGAGGGGATCACCAGGCATGGATGGAAGTCCAGTAAGTTGATACGTGTCCCTTGTCATGTTGGTAGAAGACTTTAATCTGCTGCTCCAATTATTCCTGTATTATTTGTGAAGAATGGATTTTAGGATTAAATTGAGGGAAGGTTTCTTCACTCAAAGAAATGCTGGTGTGCAGAGGGACTTGGGTAGTATTTATACAAAGGAAATGTGGAATTAGTGCAAAATAGCAAATAATTAATAAAGCTTATGGCATGTTGACCTTTATTGAAGGTGTTCATGAACAGGAGTAAAGAGGTTTTGCTGCAATTGTACCAATCTTTTAATGAGAACACATCTGGAATACTACGTGCAGTTTTCGATTCCATATTTAAAGAAAGACGGACTTGCCTTGGAGATGGTGTGGTCAAGTTTCAGGAGGCTGGTAACTGGAATGAGAAAGTTAACCTGAGCTGAGAGGTGGAATAATTTGGAGCTATTCTGTTGACAGTGTTGAAAGACAAGAAATGATCTAATTGAAGCATAACGTGATTCGAAAGGGAGTTGATTAGGTGGGTCCCCCGGCTGGGGAGTCTAAAACATGGGAGCACAGTCTCAGGGAAGAGCTGAACATTTAGAACTGAGATAAGAAGAAATGTCTTCACTCAAAGGATTGGGAATCTTTGGAGCTTTGCATCCCATGTGGAATGCACTGTCAGGTATTGGGTCGAGAAAGTGAGGGTTGCAGATGCTGGAGATCAGAGTTGAGAGTGTGTTGCTGGAAAAACACAGCAGGTCAGGCAGCATCTGAGTAGCAGAAAAATCGATGTTTTGGGCATAACGTTGATTCTTCTGCTCCTCGGATGCTGTCTGACCTGCTGTGCTTGTCCAGCAACACGTTCTCGACAGGGATTGGGTGGAGGCCGGTTTAATTGAAGAGGGCATTGTTTGGCTGGAAACGGTGTGTAGGGATATGGGAAAAAGACATGAGGTTGGCATGAGGTGATAGAAATGGTTACACGCACAATCAGCCGAATGGCCTCATTCTGTGCCATTACAATTCTGAGATTACATTTCCGTTGCAATAAACGCCAATCGATTTGCTCAATCATTTACCATATCTGCATACTAACTTTTGTAATTCATGGACCAGAATACGCAGATATCTCTATGTCTGAGTCCTGCAATCTCTCTTTATTTCCTGAATAAATCACAACACTACAATAGAGTTAAGGCTGATGATCAGTCACTTGGATGATCCTTGCCAAGGAGGGTTTATTTTAGCAGCAAAGGCTAAACAGCTTGGGACTTTACTCACTGGAGTTTAGCAGAATGAGAGGTGATCTCATTGAAACATGCAGGATTCTTAAGGGGCTTGACAGGGTCAATGCTGAGAGCATGTTTCCACTCATGGGAGAGTCTAGGACCAGAGGGCATCATCTCAGAATAAAGGGGTGCCAATTTAAGACTGAGATGAGGAGGAATTTTTTCTCTCAGAGGGATGAGAGTCATTGGAACTCTTTGCCACAGAGAGCTGTGGGGGCAGAGTCCTTGTGTATATTTAAGGCTGAAATAGATGCTTGATCAGTTAGGGAATTAATGGTTATAGGAAAAGGGCAGACTTGAGGAATGATGTCAGATCAGCCATGATCCTTATGAATGGCAGAGCAAACTCAAGGGGCTGAATGGCCTACTGCTGTTCTTGTTTCTTATGGTCTTAGGATTGTGTTATGGTGGAGAAGGCTATTTTCTTCATTCTTATTTTCCCAGAATGCAGGTTCCTCATGACAGAGGTGTAATGGTTTTGAACCACCTCTTTCCTTTCTATGTGGTCATCAGAGATGTCTATTTTTCCCATCCTTCCCATATCCCTGACACCGTGAGGGTGTCAGTCTGTATGCACATGTTTTTATCTAAGTACTCATTCGTACTCAAACTGACCTGATGTAACCAACTAGACTGAGAAAGTGCCATCGTAAAGAGACACTCTATATTCTGAGATAAACTTGTGTTCAACAGTGTTTCGTTACTGTGGGAAATGTTAATCAGTAATTACTGAGATCAATCAAAATTAATTTGGCCTGTTACAGACTTTGTTTACCACATCAAATGACTTTACAGGATGACTGTGTGTCATTTAAAACCGTTTATTTTCCCATATTAGTGGGTAATCTACAAATCACACTCTGGGTACTTGGAAACACAGTAAATTTCATCACTTGCATGTTAAAATAATATTAATACTTTTTGACATTTATTTAAGAGTATTACTATGCTCTTTGAATTATCCTGGGTAAAAGGCATTCGTCAGTGTATGTCTGTCAATCAAGTATCTGATTGAATACATTTGGATTTTTTTTGTATCATTATGATCTGATGACCTTGGGCAAACAGTACAGTGCAGCTGTTATATACAAGAATGGGATGGATGGATCAACCTTCAGTGAGCAAAATAATGTAGAAGCACTACAGGCCCCTTGAACAACCTAGTGATGATGTCAAGGATCCACACCTCACTGGGCATAAGTAGCACAGTGTGGGCAGAGTTAAGAAGGTAGAAGAAAGAAACACATAGAAAGCAGTCTGTTTTGCATGAGGTAGCTGAGTTTATGAAATAGTCTTTTAATAATGTGACCGTAAGATTACAGCCTGGTATGTATCTTTAGTCGTAATGTGTAACAGATTGTGCTATAAAGAAGCCCAAACCTAAAGGCAGTTCTTGCCTTCTCTTCGATCAATCTATCTTGAACCCAGTCAGAAGTGAAGGATGGGGGATTTCAAGACTGGGGGCACATTTTTAAGGTGAGAGGAGAGAGACTGAAAAAAGACATAACAGGCAAACGCTTTACACCGCGGGTGGTTCGCGTGTGATATGAACTTTCTGAGGAAGTGATGGATGGCTACAATTACAACATTTAAAAGGCATTTGGTTAGATACTTAAACAGGAAAGGGTTGCAGAGGTATGGGCCAGGAGTAGGCAGGTGGGACTCGTTTAGTTGGGATTATGTTCGGTATGAACTGGTTGGACCCAAGGGTCTGTTTCCATGCTGTTGGACTCTGTAGCACTATGACACCAAGTTACTGTCCAACAGGTTTGTTTGAAATCACAAGCTTTCAGAGCACTGCTTCTCGTCAGGTGAAGTGATGAAGGAGCAGCGCTCCGAAAGCTTGTGATTTCAAATCAATCTGTTGCACTATAACCTGGTGTTGCGTGACTTCTGACCTTGTCCACCCCAGTCCAACAACGGCACCACCGTATCATATTTTGAACCCACAATCTTGGATGTGAGCATAAAACTTCCCAACAAAAGACCAGTTTCTGCTTCCCAATATTCCCGATGGTCATTTATGACCTTGTACTTGGAATCACAGAATGGGTACAGCACAGAGTGGAGGCTTTTCAGCCCATTGTGTCCATACTGGCTCTCTGCAAAAGCAACTAACCTCGTCCCAATCCTCCTTTTCCCTGTGTCTCTGTAATTGTTTTCTTACATGATTTTCCTTTGTATTTTTTGAAGGCCATAGTTGAATCTGCGTCCAGCACAGCCTTAGACCATGTGTATTCCAGATACTAAACATTCATTGTGTTAGTTTAAAAAAATCAGCAATGATCCTGTTATAAAATTATAAATTTAGAGCAATGCTTAAGGAAATATTAATCTTTCTTGCTTTGGGAAAGTTGGAAATCAGTCTAATGTAAAGTTGCATTTGCAGTAGGGAGTTTCTGAATGCCCTGACATTTATAGCGTTGTGAATATCGGTATATAAACACAAAAAAATTGCCACACATGAAAAATGAATGGAATATAATATCTTGCATTGGCAATGTTCATCCACCAATAAGTCTAATTTATTTCAATGAGATCTTATTTAATGTTGAAACATTGTTCCTTCAAATTATTGGCAGTGACCCATATTTTTCTGTTTGTTAGCTTTGTAATGTTAGTAGAATATTTTCTGTAAATTCTTACTCCAAACATGGATTTATTCATGTGTCACCCTAGTCTTAGTGGGGCTAATGGCATCGTCTCACTTTATCTCTGGTTTGCATTTATTATAAACAAACTTATTTTTTAAGAACTGAAAAAAAAAAGACTAATTTACTGTGTTGCAGCTTAAAATCCCAAATACACACACTTTTTCATGAATAAAACAGACTAAAGCAGGCGGTTTGGCACACATAATTACATTGGAAAAATATAGACAGGGAAAACAATTCTTTAGATCAAAGTCCAGACCACAAGGGTGAAGAGTTATTTCTGACTGTTTTTTTGATTTTAGCAATGTTGTCCACAGAATGATGGTTGATTCTTGATTCAGTAGCTGATCAGGTTGACTTACGTCTTGTATTAGAGTCTGTAGCTTTTTTGTCTGTCCTTCTTGTGGAGAGAGTTGGTGAGAGATGCTTCTTGTTTGCAGGCTTCTGGGATGTCTCAGAGTGTCCACTTGCAGGTTTCTGCCTACTTGTAGCTTAACCAATCCAAAGGCTCTTGTTAGGCAGGTTTTCCTGAACTCCTAGTGCCACTTTACCTTCTAAATTTTCCACCATGCTGCTCTGAAATGTAACATAATCTTGTACAGCTGCAGTGTACAACCACATAATCCCACTTGATCTTCAACTTGTGAAACTCTTCTGGTATTTTTAGATGTATAACTGTGCCCAGTTTCCATTCTACAGTTTATAAGTTCGAAAGGGGACGATTACACTCCATTACACAATAGATTCTCCTATACTTGGTCGAACAAACCATTTTCTTTCTTTCATTCCCGTTGATTCTAAACATCTTTCTCCACACTCACATTTCAAAACATGTCACTCTCCTGTTGCCCTCTTTCTTGGGCAACATGGTGGCTCAGTGGTTAGCACTGCTACCTCACAGCGCCAGGGACCTGAGTTGAATCCACCCTCGGGTGACTGTGTAGAGGTTTGCATATTCTCCCCGGGTCTGTGTGTGTTTGCTACAGTTTCCTCCCTCAATCCAAAGATGTGCAGGTTGGCTGGATTGACCATGCTAAATTACCCATCGTGTCTAGGGATGTGCAGGCTAGGTGGATTAGTCATAGGAGATGCATGGTTAAAGGGTTGGGGGTGGGATGCCCTTCAGAGGGTCAGTGTGGACTCGATGTACCAAATGGGCTTTTCTCCCACTGTAAGTATTCTATGATTCTTCAGAGTCCAATTCGCATCCATAGATTGCACCTCTCTTCATCAGTGACTGCAATAAACACTATAACATTGGGAAGGATGTGCCAAAAGGCTGATTTTTAAAAAATCTTGTTTAGCCCTCAGGAACGTTCAAAATGTCTGATCTGTGTTAGGTCAGTTTAATGATTGAAGCATTACACTGAACCAGGTTGGAGACTGAGCCATTCAACGGCTACTGTTGTCCACCTATTAACCTTTCAACTTTCAGATTAGCATCATAAAACATAGCATAACTCAAACATTATGCCACGTGGAGAAAGGTAGTCTTTTTTTTTGTAAAATCATAGACAACAATATGGTTTTGCACCATAAATATTTGCACATTGTTTGTACACCTTTGAGTGTTATTTTTTCAGATTCTATTTTTATTCATTCATGGGATGTGGGTGTCACTGGCTAAGCCAGCATTTATTACCCATCCTTAATTGCCCAGAGGGTAGTTAGGAGTCAAGCACATTGTTGTGGGTCTGGAGTCACATGAAGGCCAGACCAGATAAGGATGGCAGTTTCCTTCCCTAAAAGTCACTAGTGACCCAGATCAGTTTTTCTGACAATCAGCAATGGTTTCATGGTCATTGTTAGATTCTAAACTCCAGATTTCTGTTATTGAATTCGAACTCCACAATCTGCCATAGCATGTTTTGAACCAGGTTCCTGGATAATTAGATGAAAGTCGATACATATCAATGTATCCAGGCTCCATGGGCTTCATGGCCAATTCCTGCTCCATTCTGGATGTGTATAGTTTCTCTGGTTCACTATGAGTGGGACATTGAGGCTGATGTGTAGGGCAAGTGGAATTTGGGATTTACCCCATGATGGTTTTGATTTGTTCCCCGTGTAGAAACAAGGTTGAGAAGATAGGTGCCTGCATCTGGGGGCAGGTGTTTTTATCCTGTAACTGGAGGGGGTGGGGACAGGTTTGATGGCTAATCAGAGTTTAGAAAATTGGAGTTGTTATATCGAAACTTAAAAAAACAGGAGCAGGAGTAGGCCAATCGGCCCTTCAATATGATCATGGCTGATCTTCCAACTCCATGCTCTGTTCCCATTCTCGCCCCATAATCTTTGCCCTGTGAACTAAATCTAACTCCTTCTTGAAAACATTCAATGTTTTGGTCTCAACCACTTTCTGTGGTAGAGAATTCCACAGGCTCCCCACTCTCATGCAAAGTGTGTGTATGTGTGACTGTGTGAGAGTATGTGTGTATGTGTCTGTATGTGGGTGTTTCTGTGTGTATGTGAATGTGTGTGTTAATGTGTGTCTGTGTGTATGCGCATGTGTCAGGTTGTATGTGTGTGTGAGAACCACAAGCATGTTGGACATCACTGCAAAAAAGTGGTCACCATTTTGATGTGTCAATGATGGGACAATTGGCTACAAATCACATGAACATGTAACATTGAGAAGTTTATCAACCAGTAAAACATACAGACCAATCACCGTTGTCACTTACTAACCGGCTGTTAATTACGAAGAAACAAACATTAGCATTGCAGCTCCAACTATTGCTGAATGGATTTTTTCTTAAATACTTGCAGTTACTGTTTACATTTTAAAGACTTATTTGTACTGATTTAATAAACAATAAAAACCAAAATAAATCAAAACCAAAGCAAATAAACACACCCACACACTTGTCTCCAAGAGTCGCCAAGGGCCACAATCAAATATTCTCCATAGGACTAGTCCCTGCACATGATGTTTTAGAGTTTCTGTGCTTTTTAATTCTGTAACTGTGTATATGTATGTGTGTGTCTGTAAGTGTATTTATAGGACTGTGTGTGTCTGTGAGTGTATGTATATGTGAGTATGTATATGATGTGTCAGTGTATATGTGTGTGTATATATGACATGTCAGTATGTGTGAGTGAGTATGTGCGCCTGTGTGTGTATGCTGTGTCAGTGTGTATGCATGTTAACTTTTTCTCTGTTAAAAAAATAGTTGATGCTTACTTTGTACATCATATGGCCTTTGACTCAGTTAGCCACATGCATTTGTTCAGACTGTAAGCAGCAAGTGTTCTATCCTGTTTCCTTTTGGTCATCTTGTATAAATGCAAATTGCAATCTATTTGGCTGCTGTTGTTGGAGCTGGGGTTCAGGGTCATGTTCAGGAAGATAGTGGGCTGCTCCTGCAGTGGGCATATGGTTATGCTGGCCTGCTTGTCCACTGACAGACTTGGTTGGCAGACTGTTGGTCAGTTGTCTCCATGGCTCGAGCCTATTGGCACATGACGCTGTGGGTTCAATCCTGATACCAGCTGACAGTAGCTGTTTCCTTGCTGTATGCTTACAGAGGAGTGGCTTTACACCCTATCTAACCAATTCTGTCTCTAATGGAGAGATACGGAGAGATGCTTCTGGTCCTTTGTGATTTATGAAGAGTTGCCTTTCATTTTGGTTTAGCTGTTCATCTTGGTTTGGTGTAAAGGCCCAAATGTATATGGAGCCTATAGAGAACCTGGAAGGGACCTCAAAAAGTCAACATTGGCTCAATGGGTAGGACAAAAGAACAGGGCAAAAGTGAGGACTGCAGATGCTAGAAATCAGAGTGCCGAAACATCGATTTTCCTGCTCGTTGGATGCTGCCTGACCTGCTGTGCTTTTCTAGCACCACACTTATCAGAACAAGAGGACAATTCCATAGGTACCCAATGGAATCGATTACTCAGCAGGGACAAGTAGCAAGTCAATCCCAATGACAGGCCTTTTTAATTCATTCGCAGGGTGAGGATATCGCTGACTGGCCAGCATTTATTGCACATCCCTAATTGCCCAGAGGGCAGTGAAGAGCCTGGAGTCACATTGAGGCCAGACCAAGTAAGAATGGCAGTTTCCTTCCCTAAAGGACACTATGAACCAGATGGGTTTTCCCAAAAAATAGTCTAATTAAACTCTTAATTCTAGAGCTTTATTGAATTCAGGTTCCACCATCTGCTGTGGAAGGATTTGAACCTGGGTATCCACATCATTACTTGGGTTGCTGGATTAATGGTCCAATGATAACACTACTAGGCCATTGCCTCCCTAATGAAGAGAGGTGAGAACTCCCATCATGATAACCAAGTTGCATCCTGCTTGATATCAGCCCCTGAATGTGGTACATTCTCTGGGTGGACCACATGCCACAATGACTGGGCACTGAACAGGGAAGGCTGGATCCTCAGCTCCAACATTGGTTTTTACAGCAGTAGTTTCAGGGTCACCATCACTGAGACTAGCTTTCAATCCCAAATTGTACTGGTTGAGTTTTTATGCTAGCAGCTGCTATCGAGAGTTTATGAAACTGGTGCCTCCAGAGCCTGGTACTTCTGAATTCCAAGTTCAGTGATGTTACCAGTACACCAACAGCTCCCTATTCTGGGAATGGGACTAGTCAGATTGTTGGTGGAAAGACTCCATAGACTTGATGGGCCGATTAGCCTTTTATCTGAACTCGTGTATGAATTTATACTGTTGGTGTTAAAATGGTGAGGTATGGCCAAACAAAGTAGAGAGGAATAAACTCAGAAATTGTTGGAGAAACTCAGCAAGTCTGGGAGTACTTGCGGAGAGAGAAACAAAGTCAGCATTAACTTTGCTTTTTCTCAACAGATACTGAAAACCTGTTGGGTTTCTTGAGTGATTTCTGTTTTGTTTCAGATCCTGTTATAGGAGGTATATTCTTTAGCTGGAGAGGGTTCATAAGAACTTTACCAGTATGTTGCCTGCAATGGGAGATTTGAGTTATAGGGAGAGGCTGGATAGGCTGGATAGGCTGGCACCTTTTTAACCAGTGCATAGGAGGTTGAGAGATGACCTCATAGCGATTTAAAAAATAATGATGAGTATAGGTAAGGTGAATAGCAAAGGTCTTTTCTCTAGGGTGTGGGGTTTCAAGACTAGGGGGCATACTTTTAAGGTTAGAGGGGAGAGATTTAAAACAAGATATAAGAGGCAATTTTGTTACACAGAGAGTGGTTTTTGTGTGGAACAAATTTCTTGAGAATGTAGTGGTCAGAAGATATTTGGAAAGTTCATCAATAAGAAATGTTTGGAGGGATACGGACCAAGTGCAGGCAGGTGTGGCTAATTAAGTTTGGGATTATAGGCCGGTATGGACTAGTTGGGCCGAAGGGTCTCTTTCCATGCTGTTGGACTCTATGACTGTATTGCTCTTCTTCAGCATCTTGCTGTCCTTTATTTTATTTTAAGATAAAACAAAATTTAGGTAAAACAGAAAGCCAGAGATAATATTGAAGCTGCAGAAAAGAGACAGAAATTGCTGGAGAAAGCCAGCAGGTCTGGCAGCATCTGTGCAGACAGAAATTGAATGGAAGTTCCAAAGAATTGTCATATTGGACTTGAAACATTCACTCTGTTTCTGTCTCCACAGATGCTGCGAAACCTGCTGAACTTCTCCAGCATTCTCTGTTTTTATTTCAGATTACTAGCATCTGCAGTATGGCACCCTGCTTTTATTTGTAAGCTGAAGAGTTAATTTGCTTCTGAATTTTTGTCCTTTCAAGAATAAATATCCTGCATTATCTTAGTATAATGTTACAATCAATATTGAGGCATCTCCTCTAATTCAATGACAGTAATTCCCGAGTATTTAACCTAGTCCCTGTTACTTTTTAATCAATATTCTTTCGGACAGTGATTTGAGTTTAGTGAATTTCAGATAGTCACAGTTGTTGAGTCAATAGTCATAGAGTCATACAGCATGGAAACAGACCCTTCAGTCCAACTAGTCCATGTTGAGCATAATCCCAAGCTAAACTAGTACCACCTGCCTGCTCCTGTCCCATATCCCTCCAAACTTATCCTATTCATGAACTTATCCAAATGTTTTTTTAACTGTTGTAACTGTACCTGCATCCACCACTTCCTCAGAAAGTTCATACCACACACAAATCACTCACTGTGTAAAAAAAAGTTGCCTCTTGTGTCCTTTTTAAATCTTTTTCCTCTCGCCTTAAAAAATATGCCCCCAGTTTTATACTAATCTCAATTTGATTTATATAAACTTTACATTTAAATTTCATTTTATTTCATGGGGGGGACGATGACCTAGGGACATTGTCACTGGATTGTTGACCCAGGTAATGGCCTGGGGACCTAGGTCCAAATCCTGCCACGGCAGATGGTACAATTTGAATTCAACAAATAATGATGTTGGAATTAGGGGTCTAATGATGACCATGTATCAATTGTCAGAAAAAACCCATCTGGTCACTGATGTCCTTTAGGGAAGGAAACTGCCATCCTTACCTGGTCTGGCATACGTGTGACTCCAGATCCACAGCAACATCGCTGACTCTTAATTGCCCTCTGGGTAATAAGGAATGGGCAATAAATACTGCCTGGTCAGTGACACTGTCATCCCGTGAATGAATAAAGAAACCAAAAAGCAGGAGTTCTTTATAAGTGGAAAATCTGCAAAGGTCACTTCCCTTGGCTCTGTGGGCAAGTAACTCCAACAATAAATGACCTACACAGATGAATCAAAGAACAATTCATTGCGCTCTATTTCCTGAATCTCTGATTTTTGATTTGATTTATTATTGTCACATATATAGGTACAGTGAAAAGTTTTGTTTTGCATGCAGTAGGGGCAGATCATAACATATAAAGTGCCAAAGGGGAATCAAACTGCCTGGCTCTGCTCCGCAGTCTGAGCAGGCAACTCCTGGGCTCGATTCTGCAGCTCCATCTGTGTGTCATTGCCTGGGCCCACTGTGCTTGGAATGGCACCATGATGTTACATGCTAATGAATGCAACACTTGAGCCAAACAGGATCTTGACTGCATTTGATGTTTTGTAACCGCGGCAGTTGGGAGAGTGGAATGCTCGTCTTTCACTTCAGCCCTGAGAGTGATGTTGATCAAAAGAAACTCCAGCTCTCAGTGACATCGAAGGTTTACGCTCCCAGATTCCTGGATGAATTATTTTTTATAAATATTTTTATTGAGAAGAAGATTTTGAATTTTTTACAAAAAATATAAAATTACTACAAAATAATAGAACAATCTTGCAATATAACAACAATAATCGGAAGCAAACTACTACTCTACTCCACAAACTACTTAGGAGAAAAGAAACTCTACACAAACTACAATTCAATAAATAACTAAATCAAAACAAAAAGAAACTAAATTAAACCGAGTTGAACCAAGGCAAATTGAATTAAATTACATTAAGTTAGAACACTCAGCACAATCCCACCAAAACTCCCCATCACTGGGAGCATCAGTTGGCATACCCGTATTTGTTCAGAACAGACACTGCAGTCATGATGACACAAAGGCCCTGACCAATTTAGCTGACAAGTCTGTATTTATATGGTTTAAAAAGGGCTGCCACGTCCTATAAAAAAGTTCTGTTTTCTGATGCACCAAACTCGTGAGGAAGTCCAGGGCGACATGCTCCATAAGTAACCTACGCCACCCCGAGAGTCCTGGAGGATTTTCCGACACCCAGCTCATCAGAATGTTCTTCCTCACACAAAATGAAAGAATATTAAACAAGTTTCTTCCCATGCATGTCCAAAGAGGGGAAATTTGGCGAACCCAGGAGGAGGGGTACCAGATCTACCTTGACCTTGGTTCTCAAGACCTCTTTCATAACACTCGCTATAGCGCCCCAATACCTACGAAGCTTTTGGCATGGCCACAAGCAATGAGTAAGAGTACCAACATCTGTTTTACATTTGGGGCATATTGGGGATGCTCCCTTCTTAAATTTCACAAGCTGCTCTGGTGCCAAATAAACCCTGTGGAGTGCCTTCTTTTGCATAGCCTGCGTCCTTTTGTAAATCAAAATCTTCCTTATGTTCTCCCAAATATCCTCCCACTCCTCTGGTGAGATCTCTACCCCCAATTCCTGAGCCAAGATTCCACACAGCCGCTCGATGTCCTTCGAGACACTACCTCTTAATAAATGATAGAGGGTGCTGACCAAGAGAGTGCCTGTGGAGCAAAGTACTCTCCTCTGCATATCTGACTGAAAGGGACTAACCATTAATCTAGTCTTTTTTTCTGTGTAAAGTCCCTAATCTGAAAGTAACGAAAGAGGTCATGCCTATATAGTTCATATTTCTGGCTCAGCCGCACGAAAGACATCATGACCTCCAGTCAAATAAATCTCCCAAAAAGGAGACTCCTCTAGATTCCCAGAGCTTAAAGCTGGAATCCATTGATCCTGGCATTCCTACTATGTGAGTAAAAAGGGAATTTTTGTAAATTGCCCTCACTTTATTGCTACATTCTCCATGCTTTAACTGTGTTAAGGACAATCGGACTTCTGCAATGGTCCATAACAGTCCTCATCTTATCCATGAACAACAGATTAATGAGGGCTCAATGTCTAGCCAGATTGACCGCGGGTCCTGGCAAGCCTAATCAGCCACGTAGGATAGTAGGGAACTTAGTTGGTATTTCTTAAAGTCTAGGAAATCCACACCTCCCATCCCCTGCAGAAGCTGCAATTTGGCAAACTTAACAAGATGCCGCCTATGACACCAGATAAAAGAGTCAAGCCAACTGTTAAGCTTCCATAGCGCCTGCCTGGGCAGCATCAAAGGGAACATTCACATGGGATATATAAAACGAGGAAGAACATTCATTTTAACCAAAGCTATTCTACTCAACCAGGATATCAGAAGATCCTCCCAGCGCCGAAAGTCCTGTCTTATCTTCTCTAGCAACTGCACAAAGTTAGCTTGATATAATTGATCGAAGGCGGGGGTGATAAAAAATGCATAAATACAAGAAACCTCCCTGTGACCATCTGAAAGGGAATCGGATTCCACCCCCAACATCGGGTACTCTAACAAGACCCTGAACAGGCATGGCCTCCGATTTTGTAAAATTAATTTTACAAAATTGTAAAAATTGATTGTACCCCAAGAAAGATCCAAATAAATTAATCAAATGTATTAAACAGGGCACAGATATCGTCAGGTTAATTAGAAAGGGAAGAACATCATCTCCGTAAAGGGTCATCTTATACCTGCCTGACCCCACCTCCGGAGCAGTTATATTGGGGTCCCTCCGGATGGCCTCTGCCAACAGCTCAATCATCAATGTAAATAGCGAGAGGGGACACTCTTGTCGGCTGCCTCTGCCAATGCTAAAATTGTCAGATCTTATACCATTAGTGAGAACTGCCTCTTTTGGATCACTATATAATACTGTTACCCACTCGGCAAAAACCCCTCCAAATCAAATTGTTCCAGTTCATAAAAAAGGTACGCCCACTTCACCTGGTCAAATGCTTTCTCTGCATCAAGGGAGACTACAAAGCCTGGAATCAGCCCTTGCTGGCACATCTGGACCATAATTAGTACTCTTCTAATTTTATTAGAGGACTTGTGACCCCTAATAAAATCTGCCTGATCCTCCCTTACAATAGAGGGCAAGACTGTCTCCAGCCTCAACGCCAGTATTTTCAACAAAATTTTAAAGTCCATATTTAATAACGATATGGGCCTTTATGAAATACAATCCTCTGGGGCTTTCCCTGTCTTGAGAATAAGAGAAATATTTGCTTCTCTCAGAGAGGATGGCAGGCGGCCCTGATTGTATGAATAATTATATATATCCAACATTGGCCCAGCCAGCATGTCTATAAACTCCTTATAAAACACTCCGAAATCCATCTGGGCCGGGTGCTTTACCACTCTGGAGCTGCCTCACCACTTCTTGGATTGTCAGAGGGGCATTCAAAAGAGACGTCTGCTCCGAAGTTACACCTGGGAGATCCAAGGTCTCACCAGTTTGTCCTCACAGCCCTCTGACCGGTACAACCCAGAGTAGAACTTCCTGAATGCTGCGTTAATCTGTTTGGGATCGCAGGTGATAGCACCAGCATACTCTGTGATGGATGTGATAAATTGGGGGGGCACTCTTCTTTCTGGCCAAGTATGCCAGATACCTAACCAATTTATCACCATATTCGAATAACCTCTGTTTCGCAAAGGGAATCTCCCTCTTTGCTGTCTGTGTGAGCACAGCATTCAAAGCAGCCCTGAGCGCTGTAATCCGCTGCAACTTGGTTACAGACGGTCTGTCAAAATATGCTGTCTCGGCTGCCTTCAGCTGAGCCTCGAGCATACACTACTGCTCTCCCTTCTGCCGCTTTCGAGTCGCCGAGTAAGAAATAATCAAATCCCTTGCATAGGTTTTGGCAGTCTCCCAGAGCAACAACAGCTTACTGGCCGTATCCGAATTAACATCCTAGAAAACTTGAAATTCCTGCGAAAAATACTCAATGAACTTGCTATCCTTTAGGAGAAGAGGATCCATGAACCAATGCCGCAAGCCTGTCCCATCACCACCGACCTTAACCTCCATGTACACTGCTGCATGATCAGAAATGGCTATGTTCCCACTTCTGCAAGACAGCACAGAATTCAAAAAGGCCGCTGGGGCAAAAAACATGTCAATCCTGGTACAGCACCTATGTGGCTTAGAGAAAAAGCTGAAGACCCTACCCTCAGGGTGAAGACATCTCCATCCATCCACCAACCCCAGCTCCCTGTTCAGGTCCACCTCGATTGCGGGATATACCTGCGAGACTCCTAGGCATCCTATCCACCTCGAGGTCCATAAGCCGGTTAAAGTCTCCCGCTACAATTGTATGATGCGCCCCAAGGACCATCAACCTGGAGAGAGCATCCATGAAAAAATTTGAGGGACTGTGCCCGGGGGGGCAACTTGCATTCAAGATCCCATATTCCTCTCCATGTATTAAAGCTTTAAGGATCAGAAACCGCCCACATTCATCCTTAATTTGGTCTAACAACTGAAATGGAAGATTCTTCTGAATGAGTATAGCTACTCCTCTACTCTTAAAACTAAAGGATGAGAAAACACCTGGCCAAATCCTCCCTGCTGCAACTTTAAGTGCTCCTTATTGGTTAAATGTGTTTCTTGCAGCAAGGCCATATTGACCCTTTCCTTTCTAAGGCTTGAAAGTATCTCTTTTCTTTTAATCGGTGAGTGACTCTCCTTCATGTTCCAGGTGCACCATTTCAATGAACGGTTAGCCATAGCCGTCCGAAGCAGCCCGTGATTCCCCGGGAGGAAGAACCCTATTTATAATGCACCAAGTGAAAACAGTAAACAGTTCATATAAACTTGAAAATACAACTACAAAAACTACCAAATCAAAACTTCTAACAATTACTTCTACAATGAACCAACACTTAACATAACTCAGAGGAGACTTTCCCCCTTAATCACAGGGACACTCATACTACCCACAGACCCCTCTATGGCTTGTAGCTCCTTCTAGCTGGAACCGCACCCCTAACCCAGATGAAACAAAGTACAAGAAAGTTACATGCATCTTACAACAAGAAAATTAAGAGTGGCATTCAACCCACCCGCCATAGTTTGACCCTAGGCAGTCCTGGTGAAAAAAGGAAGACCCCATCACTCCCCCCGGACTAAGAAAGAGAATCAAAAAGGGAATGATGAAAAAACAAAGGCTAACAGTAGAGGAGAAGGAAGGGGGAGGAGAGGGAAGAAGAAAAAGGGAGACCCCCACATATTAGAAAAACAAACCAGGCAAACCTGGCAAACTACAGGAAAAAAAACAAAGTGAACACCATTGTCCATATAATTTCAGCCAGCCAATCTATCTTTAGGTGTCCAGGAAGTATTTTGCCTTTTCCGATGAATCAAAACTAAATGTGAACCCTCCATGGTTGAAATGTAATATTGCTGGATATCTTAAGAGTACTGAATATTCAAGACCCTCAGCCTCCTTTCTACCTCATCAAAAGCCTTCCTCTTACGGATCATAGCCACAGAAAAGTTTTGAAACATAATTCGTGATCCTTTATATGTCAGACCTGTGGATCCTTCCAGCACCATTTGCTTGTTTTTGTAGTGCTGGAGTCACTCTAGGACCGGGTGGGGGCTCTGGTCCGACCCAGGCCTGCGCACTGCGACCCAGTGAGCCCGCTCAACCCGCACCCAGTTGGCCCCGACTTCCAGCTTCAAAAACTGCGGGAGCCATTGCTTCAAGAAGCTGACCAGCCGGCCTCCTCCTTCCCGCTCCGGCAGCCCGATTGGGCAGATATTCTTCCGACGGCCTTGATTTTCAAGGTCATCGAATCGACCTGCTCGACTAAGGCCCGTACTAACCGTTCCAGAGCCGGGACCTGGCCCACCGAGGATTCCACTGCGGTTTCGGAAGCCGCGGCCCATTGCTCCACCTCCACCACGTGCTGCCCGAGACACTGGATCTCCAGGTTATGCATCTGCAGCATGGCCGAGATCGGTTTCAGCCTGTCTGGGTCTCCTCCATTGCTGAATCGATCTTCGCTCTGAGTTTCACAAACTCCGAGACCAGAGTCTGCTCCACAGGTAAGTCCCTGGGGAACGTTCGCGAACACTGGTGCCACAGCCAGTACTGCAGGACAGTGCTCTGCTTGGTGGGATCCTCGTGATCCTTTTTCCTTAATCATTTCTTTTCCTTCCCTTTGAAACAAACCACTGAAACTAATAAATAGTAGTTCTAAGGGTCTAGAATCAGTGAATTGCACCACAGTGGGTAGAAAGGGAGGGTGAATGCATGATTTTATCAGACCTACTGGATCACCGCCATCTTGGATCTCTGGATGAATGTTCCATCTGGCAGTAATCTGGATGCTGAACCAGCCTGCTCGTTATGTTGTAGTTGCCGCCCCACCACCAAGGATATATTTCCCTCCCCACCCCTATCAGCGTTCTGGAAAGACCACTCCCTCCCCGACTCCCTTGTCAGATCCACACCCCCCCCACCAACCCAACCTCCACTCCCGGCACCTTCCCCTGCAACCGCAAAAAATGCAAAACTTGCGCCCACACCTCCCCCCTCACTTTCCTCCAAGGCCCCTAGGGATCCTTCAATATCCATCAGAAATTCACCTGCACCTCCACACACATCATTTACTGCATCCGCTGCATCCGATGTGGCCTCCTATACATTGGGGAGACAGGCCGCCTACTTGCGGAACGTTTCAGAGAACACCTCTGGGACACCCGCACCAACCAACCCAACCGCCCTGTGGCTGAACACTTTAACTTCCCCTCCCACTCCGCCAACACGATGCCTGGAGGAAGAGCGACTCATCTTCCGCCTAGGAACTCTCCAACCACAGAGGATGAATGCGGATTTCTCTAGCTTCCTCATTTCCCCTCCCCCCACCTTTTCTCAGTCCCAACCCTCAGACCGCCTTCTTGACCTGCAATCTTCTTACCGACCTCTCCATTCCCACCCCCTCTCCGGCCTATCACCCTCACCTTAACCTCCTTCTACCTATCGCATTCCCAACGCCCCTCCCCTAAGTCCCTCCTCCCTACCTTTTTATCTTAGCCTGCTTGGCACACCCTCCTCATTCCTGAAGAAGGGCTTATGCCCGAAACGTCGATTCTCCTTCTCCTTTGATGCTGCCTGACCTGCTTCGCTTTTCCAGCAACACATTTTTAAGCTCAAACATGCAGGGTCTACATGATAACCGGGTGTTTGTTCTTTCCCTTCGACCAAACTGTCAAACCATAATATTGCTGCTAGGCTTCCAACAGTAATGAAGCGTTTGGTAGGTTTTAATTTGTTTGCTCAAGAAAGTGTGAATGCAGATTGAATGAAAATTGATTAAGCTGTACATTAACTGGCAAACTGTGCTTTGTGGTCTTGAAGCAAAATGTTTCTGCACAACGCTCCCATTGATGCACTAGCTACAGCGCTCCCAAGGTTTTATTTCCTGTTTACAGTTGTGCAGTTAATCTTGTGCATTGGATTCTTGTCCTTTCGATAGAGGCAGAAAATCTGGCTTCTTTGGCTCTAAAAGCTACACTGTTCCTTTGTCAGGAAACGAAGGATCCATGGACCAGAGGTTACATTTTGTTACAATTGGGATAATCCTGGATTTAGTGCATGACAGCTCTTTGTTTGCTTCTTTGACATGACCATTAACTACTTTGAACATAGAACAGTACAGCACGGGAACAGGCCCTTCAGCCCACTATGTTTGTGCCAGCCACGATGCCATTCTAAACTAATCCCATCTGCCTGCACATAAAGGACATAGACATAGGAACAGAAGTTAGGCCATTCAGCCCATTGAGTCCACACTGACTGTCCGAGGAGCATCCCACCCAGCCCCTACCCTATAACCCTGCATTTCCCATGGCTCATGCCTGCACATCCCTGGAAACTATGAGACAATGAGTCTGCTCCGCCATTCAATCGTGGCTGATGGTTTTATCAACCCCATTCTCCAACTTTCTCCCCGTGACCGTTGATCCCCTTGGAAATCAAGAACCTATCTATCTCTGTCTTAAATATACTCAATGACCTGGCCTCCACAACCTTCTGTGGCAATGGAATCAATAGATTCACCACTCTTTGGCTGAAAAAGTTTATCCTCATCTCCATTCTAAAGCACCTTCCCTTTACTCTAGCACTGTGCCTTCTGGTTTTCGTCTCTCCTGCCAATGGAAACATCTTCCCACTGTCCACTCTGTCCAGGCCATTCAGTATTCTGTAAGTTTCAATCAGATCCCCCCTCATCCTTCTAAACTTCATTGCATACCATCCCAGAGTCCTCAAATGTTCCTTTTATAATAAGCGTTTCATTCCTAGAATCATTCTCCTGAACTTCCTCTGTACCCATGTTGAAGACTCCCCGAGAGCTTCCGTAGGTAAGGGAGGACTCACGGGAGTCTACTCACCCTTCCCTCAGTTCTTTCCCTTCAATTGTCTAGAATAAAATTCTTACAAGCAGTCCATTAAAGGTTTAGTACATGTATTTAATCATTCACTATTTAATACAGAATCACAGTTACATAGTAACAAGGCACCAAGCCCCAGTCTAAGTACAGGTTCTAAAACCTCAGCAGAGTAGTGGTACCAGAACTTACCAACCTAGTACTCCCTTGGACTACTCCAAAGTGGCACTCACAGTCTTCAGTATTTATACAGTTTTTACCCAATCATCATGTCAGTCAAACATCTGCAGATGAACACGATGTCCTCACCACACTCCAGCTGTGTCTTTGATAAACTTAAGTTAGTCTTTTCCTGACTGTGATCGCTTAATCACATTACTGATTTTTGTGATCTAGAGTAGCGATAACAAAAACCTATCCTTATGACCATTTGTACTGACTCGGGTGACAACATTAATTACTAGGATCTCCTAAAGTTAAAAATCACACAACACCAGGTTATAGTCCAACAGGTTTAATTGGAAGCACTAGCTTTCGGAACGCTGCTCCTTCATCAGGTGGTTGTGGAGGACACCATTGTAAGATACAGAATTTATAGCAAAAGTTTACAGTGTGATGTAACTGAAATTATACATTGAAAAATACCTTGATTGTTTGTTGAGTCTTTCATCTGTTAGAGTGACCATGTTAGTTTCACTTCTTTCATATGTAAATCACAAAACTGTTTTTAAAAGTCACATTCTCAGGTTTCCTGTAACAATGGGTATTAGCCAGATAATATGTTGAAGGTAAAAACAATGACTGCAGATGCTGGAAACCAGATTTTGGATTAGTGGTGCTGGAAGAGCACAGCAGTTCAGGCAGCATCCGAGGTGCAGCAAAATCGACGTTTCGGGCAAAAGCCCTTCATCAGGAATAAAGGCAGAGAGCTTGAAGCGTGGAGAGATAAGCTAGAGGAGGGTGGGGGTGGGGAGAAAGTAGCATGGAGTACAATAGGTGAGTGGGGAGGGGATGAAGGTGATAGGTTAGGGATGAGGGTGGAGTGGATAGGTGCAAAAGAAGATAGGCAGGTAGGACAAGTCATGGGGACAGTGCTGAGCTGGAAGTTTGGAACTAGGGTGAGGTGGGGGAAGGGGAAATGAGGAAACTGTTGAAGTCCACATTGATGCCCTGGGGTTGAAGTGTTCCGAGGCGGAAGATGAGGCGTTCTTCCTCCAGGCGTCTGGTGGTGAGGGAGCGGCGGTGAAGGAGGCCCAGGACCTCCATGTCCTCGTCAGAGTGGGAGGGGGAGTTGAAATGTTGGGCCACAGGGCTGTGTGGTTGATTGGTGCGGGTGTCCCGGAGATGTTCCTAAAGCGCTCTGCTAGGAGGCGTCCAGTCTCCCCAATGTAGAGGAGACCGCATCGGGAGCAACGGATGCAATAAATGATATTAGTGGATGTGCAGGTAAAACTTTGATGGATGTGGAAGGCTCCTTTAGGGCCTTGGATGGAGGTGAGGGAGGAGATGTGGGCGCAGGTTTTGCAGTTCCTGCAGTGGCAGGAGAAGGTGCCAGGATGGGAGGGTGGGTTGTAGGGGGGTGTGGACCTGACTAGGTAGTCACGGAGGGAACGGTCTTTGCGGAAGGCAGAAAGGGGTGGGGAGGGAAATATATCCCTGATGGTGGGGTCTTTTTGGAGGTGGCGGAAATGTCGGCAGATGATTTGGTTTATGCAAAGGTTGGTAGAGTGGAAGGTGAGTACCAGGGGCATTCTGTCCTTGTTACGGTTGGAGGGGTTGGATCTGAGGATGGAGGTGCGCGATGTGTACGAGATGCGTTGGAGGGCATCTTTAACCACGTGGGAAGGGAAATTGCGGTCTCTAAAGAAGGAGGCCATCTGGTGTGTTATGTGGTGGAACTGGTTCTCCTGGGAGCAGATATGGCGGAGGCGGAGGAATTGGGAACACGGGATGGCATTTTTGCAGGAGGTAGGGTGGGAAGAGGTGTAATCCAGGTAATTGTGGGAGTCAGTGTGTTTGTAAAAAAATGTCAGTGTCAAGTCGGTCATCATTAATGGAGATGGAGAGGTCCAGGAAGGGGAGGGAGGTGTCAGAGATGGTCCAGATGAATTTAAGGTCAGGGTGGAATGTGTTGGTGAAGTTGATGAATTGCTCAACCTCCTTGCGAGAGCATGAGGTGGCGCCAATGCAGGCATCAATGTAGCGGAGGAAGAGGTGGGGAGTCGTGTAATTACGAAAGATCGACTGTTCTATGTAGCCAACAAAGAGACAGGCATAGCTGGATCCCATACGTGTGCCCATGGTTACCTCTTTGGTCTGGAGGAAGTGGGAGGATTCGAAGGAGAAATTGTTAAGGGTGAGGACCAGTTCGGCCAAACGAATGAGAGTGTCGGTGGAAGGGTACTGTTGGGGACGTTGAGAGAGGAAAAAACGTCCCGAAACGTCGATTTTGCTGCTCTTTGGATGCTGTCTGAACTGCTGTGCTCTTCCAGCACCACTAATCCAAAATATGGTGAAGGTGTTAGCCCCCTGTGTTCGCTGTCTGTGCCATAATGTTTAGATTGATTCTAATCTAAAAAGTGAGTTAACAGAGTCTTACATGAATTCATGCAGTTTTTGAGCAAAGTACAATGTAACTGCAAGTACAAATTCACCCCATAAACGTATATGGGGGGGTTTGTGGGGTGAATTTGTACTTGCAGAGTTTCTTGTACTTCGCTTAAAAACTGCATGAATTCATGTAAGACTCTGTTAACTCACTTTTTAGATTAGAATCAATCTAAACATTATGGCACAGACAGCGAACACAGGGGGCTAACACCTTCAACGCATTATCTGGCTAACACCAATTGTTACAGTTAACCTGAGAATGTAACTTTTAAAAACAGTTTTGTGATTTACATATGAAAGAAGTGAAACTAACATGGTCACTCTAACAGATGAAAGACTCAACAAACAATCAAGGTATTTTTCAATGTATAATTTCAGTTATATCACACTGTAAACGTTTGCTCTAAATTCTGTGTCTTACAATTGTGTCCTCCACAACCACCTGATGAAGGAGCAGCGCTCCAAAAGCTAGTGCTTCCAATTAAATCTGTTGGACTATAACCTGGTGTTGTGTGATTTTTAACTTTGTGCACCCCAGTCCAACACCGAAAACTCCAAATCACTCCTAAAGTTTGGTCATGTGCCCATCACCTCATATCCTTATCTAAACCGGATTACTGACTGTCTTTCATGTCTTAGACCCATTCCTTATCATTTTCCACCTCTCTTGCGTGGTCAGTAAACTCTTTGTCCAAACCTCTATTGTCTTTTCTCGTACGTACTTTAAGTTTGAAGTGGTTTGTCAATATGTTCCTTTCCACTGTGATTTCTGTTTCTCCTTAACAACTAATTTTAAGTTTTGATTCGGAGATGAAAGGCTTAACAGACAATCAATTCTTCAATGTATAATTTCAGTTACATCACACTGCAAATTTTTGCTATAAATTCTGTGTTACGATCGAGCCCTCCACAATCACCTGATGAAGGAGCGTCGCTCCGAAAGCTAGTGTGCTTCCAATTAAACCTGTTGGACTATAACCTGGTGTTGTGTGATTTTTAATTTTAAGTTTTGCAGCTACCTGAACTTGTTTTTGCATAGAGCTGGTCTTCCTGCATTTCCCAGCAAAGCTTGAAACCTTTACTTAAGCTATTTTACCTGATACTCTTTACTTTTGTAAATTTGATGCTTTATTTCTGAAGTTATTTGGTTTCTTTAATTCTATGCTTTCCCTTTGTGTCCTTTCTCACTCGCTGCAGGGTGAGTACATCCTTCCTGAGGTATCAGGCCCAACATTGCTCACAGTACTCTAAATGTCCACATGATCCATATCCCTCTTATCCCTGCCTGTTCATGTGTCTGTCTAAATGCCTGTTAAACATTGCTATTGTATTGGCTTCTACCTCCTCCCTGGCAGCATGTTCCAGGCACCTACCACCCTCTGTGTAAAAAACCTGCCTCACATTTCTCCTTTAAGCTTTTCCTCTTAAAAAGCAGATGGATTGATGCTAGAATGGTCATCGAGGAAGTGGTAGAGGTGGGTACAGTTACAACATTCAAAAGTCATTTGGACAGGTACATGGGTAGGAAAGGTTTAGAGGGATATGGACCAAACGCAGGCAAGGCTAGTTCAGTTTAGGAAATCTGGTCAGCATGGATGAGTTGGGCCAAAGGCTCTGTTTCCGAGCTGTTTGACTCTATGACTCTATAGCTCTTTATTGGGTATGAGAATAGATGACATTTACAAGTTTACACCTCCCCTTGTAATGTTAGCAGAAGGGATGGTTTGTGATGTAATGGTGTCTTTGTGTTGATGAACTAGTGCAGGCATGATGGGCTGAATAGCCTCCTGCTGAAGTTAACAATTCTGTGATTTGGTGAGCGATGGAGCAATGAGCTAATCAAATGGCCATTCTGTTTTTGCAACATTGTTTGTGGGATTAGTCCAAGCACAAGTGATTTTCTGAATGTTCTGCTGAACTTAAAAGGTCAAGAAGTGGAGCTAAACGCTATATTAATTATGATGCATGTAATAAATGTGTATTATGTATAAGATTATTAGAAGTGAGATTTCCCACAGTTCTCACTTGGTAAGTAAGCCATCACTAAAAACTTAATTTGTGCAGTATTAATTATGATATATATGAATGCAAAACACTGCAGATGCTGGAAATCTGAAACAGACACAGAATTCTGGAGAAACTCAGAATGTCAAGCAGCATCTCTGGACAGAGAAAGAGATAACGTCACAGGTTATAAAAGCAGAAAGTGCTGGAGAAACTCAGCAGGTCTGGCAGCATCTCTGGACAGAGAAAGAGATAATGTTACAGGTTATTAAAGCAGAAAGTGCTGGAGAAACTCAACAGGTCTGGTAGCATCTGTAGAAAGAGAGAAAGAGGATTAATATTTCGAGTCAAATACGACTCTACCTGACAGCGTTCTGAAGAGAAGTCATTCTTGTCTTGAAGTGTTAGCTATGATTTATGTTAAATCATTCATTTTAATCTCCCTCTAACGTGACGGCGTGGTAACTGGCCAGAGTAGACGTATATACACACACACACGCACTGTCAGAAATGAGTGGGTTTGCAGTTTGATGAAGTTATTTGGAATTTGGGTTGAACTGTAAAGAGATGACGTAAAAATGGTCAGACACCTGCAGTCAGCGAGATTCCTGAACTGAAATGGGATTCTTTTCAACCATAATGACCACACTGAAGGCATGTTTATATTGCTGCTGGACTCGAACCAGGACTGCTGGTTGCAGCATGTCAGAACTATGAGTGTCACCATCCACACCCTTGTCTTTCTAGTTACACCAATGAATGAAACACTTCAGAGTGCACCAAACTCACAATACCATCTTTCCCTCGGAGTGTCATTTCCTAAAATTACGCCTCACCTGTGCTCATCTTTCCTCTGATGGGATCTGTCACTAGCAAGGCCAACATTTGTTGCCCATCCCTCATTGCCCCTTGAACAGAGGGGCTTGCTCAGCCATTTCAGAGGGCAGTTTAGAGTCAGCCATGTTATTATGGGTATGGAGTCACATGTATGCCATGCCACAAGAGAATGGCAGATGGGCCAAAGGGTCTCTTGGTCCATAATAGTTTGACAACTCCCTTCCATAAAGAGCTTCAGGGAACTAGATGGGTTTTTTTAATGGTTATGGTCTCCATTATTGCGACTAGCGTAATATCTGGAATTAGGAGTCTAATGATGCCCATCATTAGACAATTGCCAATTGTCAAAAAAAAACATCTGGTTCATTAATGCCCTTTAGGGAAGGAAACTGCCACTCTTACCTTATCTGGTCTACATGTGACTCTAGACATAGCACAATGTGGTTGACCCTTAACTGCCTTCTGGGCAAGTAGGGATGGGCAATAAATGTTGCCTAGCCAGCAATACCCACATCCCGTGAATGAACTTTTAAAAATCTAAATTTATTGTTAACATTTCACCAGCTGCCCTGGTGGGATTTGAACTGTATCCTTAGTACATTAGCCTGTACCTCTGGGTTATCAGTCCAGTACCATCATCAGTACACCACCATTTGGTCGTCAAGCTTGTAAAACATCACTGGGTGTGGCAATTGGACATCTTTGAGGATAAAGCTAAGCGCTTGGGAAAAATAAAATGAAGGGATTTTCAGACCATTCGAATTGAGCATTTGGTGAGAGATAGCACTATTGCCTCACAGCACCAGGGACTCGGGTTCAATTCCACCCTCAGGCAATTGCCTGTGTGGAGTTTGCACCGCGGGCTTCCTCTTGGTGCTCTGATTTCCTGCCAGTTAGGGTGGAATGGCCATGTTAAATTGACCATAGTGTGCAGGCTAGGTGGGTTAGCCATGGGAAATACTGAGTTACAAGGATAGGGAAGCAAACTGGATGTGAGTGGGATACTTCTTGAAGGGTCGATGAAACTTGATGGGCCGAATGGCCTGCTTCCACACTGTAGGGATTCTATGATTCCTATAAATGTAACAGTTGAATTATCAAAGTAGTCGCTTTTTGCCCTACTACCTTTGTTTATTGGGGAGCCTTGGATTGGTGCTGGATGCTAAACCCCCTTCTGTTTTAACCACTCCCTGACACGATTTGTAAACTTGAGGCATGGAGTTGTGACTTTGATGAGAACAATGCAACATGTTGCACAGGAACTAACTAGTGATTACTGTGGTCAGGCCCAAGCATGACAGCCATTTTCTGTCAGACGTCATGTTGCAAAATGAATCCCTTGTTCATGTTCTGCTGTTTCTGTTTGAAACATTATTTAATTTCCTTTTCTGTTACTCAGCATTTCCCCGTGCCTCTTTCAGTGCTAGACAACACCTTCAGCTAAACAACGGTGGTGAAGTAAACATCATGTAGGGGAATTATTTATTTAATCTAGTCTACAGCTTGAAGACAACTTCATTCTTTGTAGCTTCTAGCTGGCGTCACTATTTATTCACCAAGTCAGAACTGATTGGATGGCAGCTTAAGATCCATGTTGAAATTATTTGCATGGATTTTGTTAGTCACCGTTTTGTAATTTTCATCAAAGAACACTTTGAACTCTGTAGAGAATTTAGCCAGCGGTGGTTTAGTGACAGTCACTGAACTGCGTACTTACTGTAATGTTCTCCAGATTGAGGTAACTGCATGTTTGTTTCTGATCAGGCTGGAAAAGCGAACTCTCTCTTCAGTTCCTGGTAAACAGGGATATCACAGTGAACCTTATTTTTGGTGTGACAATGTGATTACCCCTTTAGGTACTGCAGTCTTAGCCCTGCAAGTCTTTTTGAAGATAAAAGCACCAAAGTTCCAGAGTATTGCAGGGCTGCTGACTCATTATGAGAGATAAAAGCAAATTACTGCGGATGCTGGAATCTGAAATCAAAGAGAAAATGCTGAAAAATTTCAGCAGGTTTGGCAGCATCTATAAGGAGAGAAAAGAGCTGACCTTTCGAGTCTAACTGACCCTTTGTCAAAGCTAATAAAAAGGGAGAAATAGGGAGGTATTTATACTAGGCCCCTTTTTTTAGCTTTGACAAAGGGTCAGTTAGGCTCGAAAGGTCAGCTCTTTTCTCTCCTTACACATGCTGCCAGACCTGCTGAGATTTTCCAGCACTTTCTCTTTTGGTTTCATTATGAGAGATGGCTGACACTGGTTTAACTTGAGGGTCACCATACCCTCATGCAACAAGGTCAGCCGAATGGGTCTAATAGAATATGAGTTCCCTGATTTGGACTGCTTAAGCCGGTCCCCCAATGAGGGAGCCCTGGCTGACAGTTATAAACAGGAGTGTCAATGGTTCTGCTCACTCTGAGAGCTGGCTCAGAGTGAGCCGGATCAGCATCTAGGATGCTCTACGTGTAACTAGCAGGTGGTTGGTGATGGGATACCGGCCTCTGTGGAGTTATTTCACCTCAAATGAGGGAAGTGGTTGGGAAGCCGGGATGTTGACAGTGGCCTTTCAGTAACCTGCTGCTAACCTACAACCCGCCCTCCTTCATATTGATCACTCCCACCATTGGTTTCGATGTCAGAGGCTGCCTGGGCTACTAAGCTCTCGGATTCCCCCTCCCCACCCCTCCCCACCATCTCCTCCTTCGATAAGACATTCCTTAAATCCACCTCTTTCATCAAGGTCTTAACTCGCTGACGGAATATCTGCTTACGTGGCTCAGTGCTAAACTTAGATGGTGCACACATCAACTGCTTAATTGGGGAATGTGGCTATACAACTGTAAGTTTTTGTTATTGTTGCACCATCATGGGCTTGACAGTCAAAAGGTCTGCTGCCTGTTGTCAGGTAAATGCCAGATGTCACATTGGAAACTTAGTGATTGTTGCTGGTATTGCTTCACGAAATTGTTGCACCCTTTTTCCTAAATATCTGTGTCCCCGACCATAGAATCAGTGTAGAAGCAGGCCATTCAGCCCATCAAGTCCATACCACTCCTCCTAAGAACATTCCACCCAGACCCATTCCTCTACCCCTGTATTTTCCATGGCTAATCCAGCCACCCTGCAAATCCCTGGACATTATGGGTAACTTTGCATAGTCAATCCATCAACCTGCACATCTTTGGACTGTGAGAGGAAACTGGAGCAAACCCACGCAGACACGGGGAGAATGTGCAAACTCCACACAGCCGGTCGCCCGAGGCTGGAATTGAACCTGGGTCCCTTGCACTGTGAGGCAGCAGTACTAACCACTTTATGGTCTTGTGTGGCCTTAACAGTTGTAAAATTATTTTGGTACTAACAGTTTGATAACCATTTATATATATGTTGTTTGAGAGTGAACTGGAAGGGCCAAACCTCTAGCAGCTTTTACCAAATAATTATGTCTTTCACTTCCAACCTTAAAGAGGACGTCCCCAGAATAATGTGCTGTAACTGTATTGTTACGAAGTTGAAGGGATGTACTACTAGGTGGCAGTCCCAGAGTATACTGGCTCTAAAATGGATACCTGAGTTTTGGTTGCTGTTTTGACAGCAATTCAAATGTAACCAATTTTTAATTTCTCCCCCAGGATACTAAAACCAAATCGAGTTTGAATTTATTGTTTTGCTAACATTGAACCAATGAGATGATCCAATGTTGGGGGTGGGGGAGTATAAAATGCAGACATTTTGAAAATTGGTCAGTGAGCAACTGCTGTAGAGAGAGAGAGAAACTGGAGAGTTACTCGCCAGGAAATTAGGAAACACTCAGTATCAAAGATATTTTTTCATGTGAAACATATTCGCAGCAAAAGAAAGATGACACAGGGTGATCCTCAGCCGGAAGAAGAAAGACACAGAAGAAGACAGTGGACTGCGTGGTTTTGAAATTAAGTTGATGTAATTTTAATAGATGTATTATTGGAACAGCATATTGTTATAAAGTTGGAGGCAGGTAGTAAGCAGTTAAGAGAAAGGGGGGCTTGGAGTTGTGAATAGTTGTGGCTAATGTTCAATTTTAGAGTTAAAAAATAAATTGATGTTCTTTTCTTTAAATAGTGAACTTTTGGAGTTCTCTGTCACTAATATTTTAACAGATTATAGGGCGGGGCGAGCTTTTCTAGATGCTCGGGTTTAATTAACAGAGAGGTTCACTGCTGTGTCAGAACAGTATGGAGTTTTGAAATCCACCTACTGTACAGTCAGTGAGACAGCAACTGCAGATGGTGGTAAAACCTTCTTTCTGCTGAACAAACAAGAACTTAATAACCTTCAAACTGTGTGACTTTTGTTTTAATTACAAACCTGCTAATTAAACAGAGAAATCTGCAGGCCACAGTTTCTGCTGTGTGGAGGAGGGTACATACTGTAAAAGCCACAATCTGCTTGTATATGCCCACATTTCCATTCTCGAATTACCTCATGGAAATCAGATCCATGATTCACTTACGGGCCCATGAGGCTGATTTTCCCGATCTTGGTGTGAACCAGTCAAACCATCGCCCACATCAGCCCCAGATGGTGATACCATTGTTCTTCCAGCGATGGAGGTATTCAGTTTTCAGGCAACTATCCCTTGGCGTAATTGCGCATTTCCATGGAGCAACAGGAACATGGAGCTATGTGGAAGGACAATGTGGAACAATGAAAGGGAAGTGGTACAAGGGTGAACCAAAGTGTCTTACAACCCCCTGCAGAGCCTTGGAAGCTTCGGTGAAGTGAGACTCAGGTTTTGCACTCTAGAGACTGTCCTGATTGAGATCAAACCTTCACAAACAGGCCACCGTCTCTGGTCGTAGAATCTTCATGTGATGCAGGGCTGCATGGTGACTCTGACTTCCAGCATCCACAGTCCTTACTGTCTCCAATGTCCATGTGACATATCAGAAACTGATTAAGGATAAAGCTCCAACAATGTGCCCTCGAATTCTTCAGATGCAGAGATTGAAATGGATCGAAAAACAGAGTAATTGCCAGAGGAAACTGAGAATGATGAGATGAAAATGAGAGCATCATCTCCAAATTCATCCTGTTCAAACTAACAGCATAACCTTGAGAAGTGAGACTTGGCTCCTCTTGATTTATAGGAAGTAGAAGTAATGAGGCAGTAACTCAATAAAGAGCTCTTTGAAAAGTTTAATATCAAAATGTTTTCACTTTTGTTTAAAGATTTTGGACGCCAGCATCTCCTTGGGTTTCTCTTGAACCCAGTCCAATCCAAGTCCTGCTCCAAGCTGAACTCTCAGCCAGAATTATATAAATATCAACGAGATAGAGAACCAGTCAAAAGTGATGGATAAACAACGCAAAGCTGTGTAAATTAATCTCCCTATCATTATTTTAACGCTCATAAAGGGTAGAAGTTTCCCCTTCTTGGTGTGGGGTGGCAAGAATTGTGGGAGAACACAGCAACAATGGTAAAAAAAATCAGGATCTCAGTGTTGTGAAAAAGGTTTCCAATTTTCTCCTTAATCTTTAAACAGTGATGTCAGAAGCTCACTATTGAGTAACGACTGACCATATTTCCATGTATTTGCATCTTATTACTAACCAAGCCTGCCTTACTTGGGAGCTACTTCTGATTCTGCACTCCAACCCCAAGAAACTAGAGGTGTAACACAGACCAGGTCCCTGCTAGCTATGGCTCGCCAACTGCTTATCCCAGCTGTCATCTCACTGTTTCTTCACCACATGCATAACAGACACCATCCTTCTCTGACCTTCATCCACAAAAGTCAACAGTCACCAACCATCAGCTTCAGAATAGCATAATGCCTGCTTTTTGAACAACTCTCACACCACTTCAACACTCCACTTCAGAGTTCAGAGATGCCTGCGTCTTACACCTTGCCAGGTTGCTATCCCAAAAGGGACATATGCATCTTCGAAACCTGTCTGATTCACTAATGTCCTTCAGGGAAGAAAATCTGCCACCCTCACCTGGTCTGGCTTACATATGAATCCAGACCCAGAGCAATGTGTTGATTCGCAATCACCCTTTGAAATGGCCTAGCAAGCCACTCAGTTGTACCAATCGCTACAAAGTCTCAAAGAAATGAAACTGGACAGATCACTTGGCATCAACCCAAGCACTGGAAAAGACAACGCCAGTAACAGCCCTGTTGACCCTACAAAGTCCTCTTCACTAACACCTGGGGCCAGTGCCAAAGTTGGGAGAGTTGGCAAACAGACTAGTCAAGCAACAACCTGGCACAATCATAATTCTCTCCCTAAGGGAATTGTAGATCAACCCACAGCAGGTGGACTGCAGCGGTTCCAAGAAGGCAGCTCATCCCTACCTTCTCAAGGGGCAACTAGGGATGGGTAATAAATGCTGGGCAAAGCATCCCACAAAATGAATAAATTAAAAACAAAAGCTGCATTTTATAGCTCTTAACTGGCTATCTCAGCACTTTATACTTACGTAGAGCCCGGAAGCCTGTGTATCTTGCATTACTTTATATTGTGGTGGATAAGGAGAGTTACTGGTTTGGGCGGAGGAGGTGAGTGAGATCCTTTCAGTAGATATGATGTATGCAGTAATGGGAATCATAGCCTAAGTGAGAGGGCTGTGCAGTGGCAGAGTTAGAGTAAGTGGTTCCCCTGGGAGTTTGAGTTGGCAGAGAGAAGATGGTTGGGACCCAGCTTTCGAAGATTGTTGGTCGCAATTGTATAGGGACTTTGGTGAGACCACACCTAGAGTATTGTGTGCAGGTCGTGCCTCGTTTTCTGAAGAAGGATGTTGAGGCGATGTTGGGGGTGGCGGGGGCAGTGGTGTGGGGGCAACAATAGTTTCCCAGACTGAATCCTGGGAAGGCAGGACTGGCACATGAAGAGAGACTGAATCAGTTAGAAGAATGAGGAAAGAATCTCATACAAACCTTTCAAAATCTAACAGGACCACATAGGATAAACACAGGAAGGATGTTCCCATTGACTGGGGTCACAGTTTAAGGATACAGCGTGGGTCATTTAGGACAGAAATGAGGAGAAATTTCTTCGCCCAGAGAATGGGGAGCCTGTGGAATTCTCTGCCACAGAAAGCGTCTGAGGCCAAAACACTGAGTATTTTCAGAAAGGGGTCAGATATATTCTTAAGGTGAAAGGGATCAAAGGGACCCCACATCATACCTGCAACAGCATCCTGCCTTCACTCTGTCCTTCCCTTCTCCACCAATGCTCTGGCTTTTCATAAAATCGTAATCAGGGAGAGATTGTAAAGCCAGCTGTCACTGTACTTCCTGGAATTGCCTTCACATATTAAACCCTTCTTTTATCGAACAAACTTTCAGTCAACATCCTGGGGGTTATCATTGAGCAGAAACTCAATTGGACTCTCCATATAAATACAGTGGCTAGGAGTCTTGCAGAAAGTAACTCACCTCCTGACTCCCCAAAGCCCGTCCACCATCTACAAGGCACAAGTCAGGTGTGTGATGGAATATTCCCCACTTGCCTGGATGGGTGCAGCTCCAACAATACTCAAGAAGCTTGTCACCATCCAGGACAAAGCAGCCCGTTTGATTGGTACCACATTCACAAACATCCACTCCCTGCACCATTGATGCTCAGTAGCAAGTGTGTACTATCTACAAGATGCACTGCAGTAATTCACCAAAGATTATTATACAGTACCTTCCAAACCACAGTCATGACTAATAGCAGCAGATACATGGGAACACCACCCCTTTCATCTACCCCTCCAAGCCACTCATCATGCTGGAAATATATCGCCGCTCCTTCCATGTCGCTGGGTCAAAATCCTGGAATTCCCTCCCGAAGGGCATTGTGGGTCAACCCATAGCACATTAACTGCAGCAGTTCAAGAAGGCAGCTCACCACCACCCTCACAAGGGATGGGCAATAAATGCTTGACCCAGCCAGCAATACCCACAACCAGTGACAGAATAATTAGTGAATCGTTGCTCCAGTTCTCTTGTTATGCAGTGATGGAGGCTTTGTGGTTAAATCTTTACCCTGGTAATGCAGAGGACCCACGTTAATTGGGCTAAGTAATATGAAGGGCTTATGCCTGAAACGTCAACTCTCTGCTCCTTGGATGCTGCCTGACCTGCTGTGCTTTTCCAGCACCACACTTTTCGACTCTGACTCCCCAGCATCTGCAGTCCTCTCTTTCTCTCAGCCGCTGAAGTAGTAAGCAGGATGGAAACAATTGTAAGCAAGGGAAGTTTGTAAATTTATTAAGATACAGGAAGCCAACTAAATTTGCGCCAATAAAATCCAATCACAGGCTGTCTTTAGATTGGACGATGATCATCCTTGTGGAAACATTTGCAAGTTAGGAATTTGTTAACTGTAGCCCACTGATGTTTTCCTGTGTGTGTGGTGTACTTAGAGCTCCAAATGCATCATTACATCTCGCCACACATTGTGAGTTCGTACATAATTAAGCAGTGTTGATGAAGTATTTGATTGTGCCACAGTGCCACAGTTACAGCTTCACCAGTATTAGTATAATGGAGCAGCAAGATGTTTTATTGAGATGATAATTCTTTGCAGAGTTTTGATTGCACAGCAAAGTAATTGCATTTTTATTTTGCATTTATGTATTACAAAAGGGCTGTGATTCAGTCTGTGTTTTTACACACGCAGAGTCATTGAGCTGTACAGCACGGAAACAAACCCTTTGGTCCAACTCGTCCATGCTGACCTGATGTTCTAAATTAATCTAGTTCAATTTGCCAACATTTGGCCCATATCCCTCTAAACCCTTCCATTCATGTACCCATTCAGATGCCTTTTAAATGTTGTAATTGTACGCATAGACTTAAAGTAAGGGGCAGAAGGTTTAGAGGGGATGCCAGGACCCACAGGGGGTAGTGAGAGTCTGGAACTAGCTGCCTGTCAGGGTGGGAGAGGCAGAAATCCTCATCACATTGGCAAAGTATTTAGATGTACACTTGCGATGCCAAGACATGCAAGGTTATGGACCAAGTGCTAGGTTAGAATAGGTAGGTGCTTTCATTTCTGACTGGCACACTCTGAACGGGCTGAAGAACCTTTTTTTAAGCTGCGGACGTCAATGACTCTGTGACATACAAAGCGTGTGATTCAGTCTGTGTTTGGACTGAACTTGATGTCATTCAGACCTTTATTTACAGGATTAAACCTCGCAGCGATTCCGCTAACAGAAACATCAATGAGACACAGGTTCGGTATTTTACTCAGGATTTTAACCTGGTTCATTTCCAGTTTGCCCCTCCCAACAAAACAAAATCGGTGCCCACTGGTTATAGTTCTCTCTTTTACTGTGGGGTTCCTATCGCCCCACTGCGGATCGAAGGGCATAAGGTTTGCAAAGCTCTGTGGGCCACACCAAGCAGGATAACAAGCAGGTCTCTGTTTTGGAGACTGAGTAAACGTTGTCTGAACTTCATTTGTTTGCACGCCTTCCCTCGATAAGGGAGCTGCAGATTACACAGGGCACAGAGGGAGCTAGGTCGTCCCCTTTCGAGCCTTGCCTTTAGAGATCTAATCACTTTCAAACTGTTTTATTTGTTTAGGAAAGAGCCAGTAATCTTCTGATCTTTGCTTACAGGGAGATTTGGGAGCCCCAGGACCTCCTGGCGTTCGTGGGCTGGTTGTAAGTACCAAACATTCCTTCCCTGATTCAATGCCACTCTTTATTTTGCATTGAGTTGGATCATTCTGCTTTCGGCTCTCTCTTTCAGCTTTAAAAATGCAGAGAATCCTGTCACTGTTCAGATGTTGCATTATAACTGTTTAGTTAGCCAAAAGTGGCAGCTGAACACCACAACCATCACAAATATTATTTAATAGATCAGATTTATTCATTACTGTTTCACAGTGAGCTATTCAAACACTGGGTTTGCAAATACTCAAATCTTCTAACTCACTAACAATACTTTGGTTTCAAAATATCATTGAATCATTCTCAGAAAGATATATTTTAATTCTTGCTTTGGTTGCATTCCTCTCTCCTGGCATATAGTCCTCCCTGGGGACATTCCAACCAGCACACAAGCTCTGACTGTTGCACTAACAATTAGGAGTAACTTTATTCTCGTAAAACTAAAACTATAGATTAAAGTTTTTGGACAAAACACAATGAACTCTAAAATTTAGCACTTTGGTAATATTTCTATTTTGCTCCCACTTCCACTTCTTTCACGGTGTCTCCCCTACCAATTGCTAAAGAGAAATACAGAGACTTTTATTTGCATTAATGTAGCACCTCTCACAACCACTAGACATTTTATAACACTGTGTGGCCTGTTAAACAGTTTTGACGTACAGTCAATGCTGTAAGGTAGGGAGTGCAGCCAACCCTTAACGCACAGCAAGTTCCCACAAAGGCCGTGTGGTGACGATCTGATCAGCTGTTGCTGTGATGTTGATTAAGATAATCATTGATCAGGATATTGTGAGGCAAACCCTCTGCTCTTTGAAACAGTACCATGGGATTTATAGCTTCCACTCAAGTAGTCAGGTGGAAGTCTCAGTCCACCAATTTAAACCTGATGTGGAGATGCCAGGTGTTGCACTGGGGTGGACAAACCAGAAAAGTCACACAACATCAGGTTAGAGTCCAACAGGTTTATTTGAAATCACAAGGTTTCAGAGCACTGCTCCTTCGTCAGGTGAAATGGTTTGTCAAACATAGAAACGTAAAAACATAGAAGCTATTTGGACCTTCGAGGCTGCTCCACCATTCATCACAATCATGGCTGATCATCCAACTCAATAGCCAAATCCTGCTTTTGCCCCATAACCTTTCATCCCATTTGCCCCAAGTGCTATATCTAGCCGTGTCTTGAATACATTCAATGTTTTGGCATCAGCTACTTCCTGTGGTAATGAATTCCACAGGCTCACTGCTCTTTGGGTGAAGAAATGTCTCCTCATCGCTGTCCTAAATGGTCCACCCCGAATCCTCAGGCTATTACCCCCTAGTTCTGGACACACCCACCATCGGGAGCATCCTCCCTGCATCTACCCTGTCTAGTCCTGTTAGAATTTTATAAGTCTCTCAGATTCCCCCCTCAGTCATCTGAACTCCAGTGAAAACAATCCTCACCTTGCAGTGAATAGCCAAACTGACAAAAACAAAATCAAACCAGAGAAAGGCTGAACTGGGAGAACTGGCCACAAGTGTGTTTCACAAAGATCTGACAGCCTTTTGCCTGAGGCAATATCTGTTAGCTTTCATCAAACTGGCCATAAAATCCTTCCAAACCAGACTTTTTGGAATTGCTGCTTTTACGACCTCTCTGGACAAAAAAGCCAAAGACAACATAACCTTGTTAAAGGAGCAGCATCATCACAAATTTAACTGAGACCTTGTTCCAGGGGCACAGAGGCCCAAGGAGCTTCATTTTGTGCTGTAACCATCCAGTAGTTCCATTGCATATTCAAACATAGAATCCCCGATAGTGTGGGAGCAGGCCATTCGGTCCATCGGGTCCACACCAATCCTTTGAAGGACACCCACCCAGATGTACCTCCCTACCTTAAAATAAATTTAGCAAAAATACCTGGGACTTGCTGTTCCTAAAAATCCATTTGCCGATGGGTGGCTCACCCCTTTTTTTGTTCTTAGAGGTATGTTCGTCAAACACTCATTTACATTCTTTTCAGAAGTGCATTAACAGAACTTGGCTGAACGATCTCACACAAGACGACTTGTTCTTTGATTTTCTTATGCAACAAATAATCAGATCTGTGTGCTTTTTTAACTAATTGGAAAATGGTACTGTAAGCATTAAGAATGTCGCTCCTGTTTTAAATCTAATGCTACTGGAACTCAGATCCTATAATTTTTTCACTGATTTTGAAATGTTATATCAATCTTGTCACTCCTACTTAATTCCCTTCATGCTCCGGGGCAGAATATTAATAGAACAAGGGGTAATTATCTGATTTTCCTTTAACTATCTCCAGGTGGTTCTTTTTAAAACACTTCAAAAATGTAATTTTAGTCAGTTCTATGCACTCATGTGCATAATTGCATTTTTAGACCTGAATAAATAAGCAGAAGTACACAGAACAATTTTTTTACAATCAGATTAATAAAATTCCAGCAATTTATTTCTAGTACCTTCGATCCCATGAGCTCACACTGTGCACAAGGCTTTCTGGTGGACTGATTCAAGTATTAGCTTAATCAAGGAAAGGTTTTCTCCTCAAATAGTCACTTAAATGACAAACAAAATCCACAACTATTCTCTTTCTGAGTTATTGTACTGAGAGATTTATCTATTACCCAAGGGTAGAGTAAATCCCATCCATAGGATTGATGAGGAGCCATACTGGGTGAGTTGGCCCTGGTGAGGTATGTGCCCCTTTCTTGGAACCAAAGAATCCCTACAGTGCAGAAAGATGCCATTCAGCCCATTGAGTCTGCACGAATCCTCCAAAGGAGGACTACCCTGTAGTCCCGTAACTCTACATTTTCAACTATGGCTAACCCATCTAGCCTGCACATTCCTGGACACTATTGGGGAATTTAGTATGGCCAATCCACACCGACCTGCACATCTTTGCGCTGTGTTAGGAAACTGGAGGTCCTGGAGGAAAACCACACCGACAGAGAGTGGTTCAAATGTGGAATGAACTTCCTATGGAAGTGGTGGACATGGGTACAATTACAATGTTTAAAAGACATTTGGATAAGTTCATGAATAGGAAAGGTTTGGAAGGATATCGGCCCAGAGCAGGCAGGGGCGACTAGTTTGGTTTGAGATTATGGTCGGCATGGACTGGTTGGACTGAGGGTCTGTTTCCGTGCTGTATCTCTCTATGACTGTTTGACTGTATGTCTATGAACTGTACTCAGATAGATAAAGGGTCACTTGCAGTCAACAGTGAGGAGCAGACATCAGAGGGACGGATACTGGTGAAATGGTGAGATACACACCATTAATGCAGAGAGATGTGGAGTGATGCATTTTGGAAGGAGCAATGAGGAGGAAAGATATAAATGCCAACTATAGACCGATGAGCCTGACGTCAGTGGTGGGCAGTTTGTTGGAGGGAATCCTGAGGGTCAGGATGTACATGTATTTGGAAAGGCATGGACTAATTAGGGATATTCAACACGGCTTTGTGCATGGGAAGTCATGTCTCACAAACTTGATTGAGGATTTTGAAGAAGTAACAAAGAGGATTGATGAGGGCAGAGCCGTGGACGTAATCTTTGTGGATTTCAGTAAGGCGTTCGACAAGGTTCCCCATGGGAGACTGGTTAGCAAGGTTAGATCTCATGGAACACGGGGAGAACTAGCCATTTGGATACAGAACTGGCTCAAAGGTAGAAGACAGAGGGTGTTGGTGGGGGGTTGTTTCTCAAACTGGATGCCTGTGACCAGTAGAGTGCCACAAGGTTTGGTGCTGGGTTCACTACTTTTCGTCATTTATATAAATGATTTGGATGTGAGCATAAGAAATATAGTTAGTAAGTTTGCAGATGACCGCAAAGAAGGTTACCTCAGATTACAACAGGATCTTGATCAGATGGGCCAATGGGCTGAAAAGTGGCAGATGAAGTTTAATTCAGATATATGCGAGGTGCTGTATTTTGCAAAAGCAAATCTTAACAGGACTTCTACACTTAATGGTAAGGTCCTAGGGAGTGTTGCTTCACAAAGAGACCTTGGAGTGGATAGCTGCTTCAAAATGGATTTGCAGATAGATAGGATAGTGAAGAAGGCCTTTGTTATTCTTTCCTTTATTGGTCAGAGTATTGAGTACAGGAGTTGGGAGGTCGTGTTGCGGCTGTACAGGACATTGGTTAGGCCACTGTTGGAATATTGCGTGCAATTCTGGTCTTCTTCCTATCAGAAGGATGTTGTGAAACTTGAAAGGGTTCAGAAAAGAATTACAAGGATGTTGCTAGGGTTGGAGGATTTGAGCTATAAGGAGAGGTTGAATAGGCTGGGGCTGTTTTTCCTGGAGCATCGGAGGCTGATGGGTGACCTTATAGAGGTTTATAAAATCCTGAGGGGCATGGATAGGATAAACAGACAAAGTCTTTTCCCTGGGGTGGGGGTGTCCAAAACTAGAGGGCATAAGTTTAGGGTGAGAGGGGAAAGATATAAAAGAGACCTAAGGGGCAACTTTTTCACGCAGAGGGTGGTACGTGTATGGAATGAGCTGCCAGAGGAAGTGGTGGAGGCTGGTACAATTGCAACATTTAAAAGGCATCTGGATGAGTGTATGAACAGGAAGGGTTTTGAGGGATATGGGCTGGGATCGGGATTGGGTTGGGATATCTGAGTGGCATGGACGAGTTTGGACTGAAAAGTCTGTTTCCGTTCTGTACATCTCTATGACTCTAAATGAAACCGCACAGTTCCGGGGCAATGGATGAAGTAAGAGAGAGATCGGAAATCCAAACTGTTGAAATTATCAGGGTAAACTGATAAAGTCACAGGAAATGAAAGGAAACGAAAGGTCTGACATAGCGATCACAGCAACACTTCATAACACCTTTCACCTCAGTGTGATTAATATGCCCGATTATGGACATTATAAAATTCACATTGGCCTCACAGTGGGAACAAGTGGAGATGCACGAGATTGGAACCAAAGTTAGGGTCTCAAGGTACGTGGAGAGATGAGAAAGGCCAGACTTGTTCTTTCTTGAGAATACAACATTATAGGGACGTTTGATCAATGTGTTCACAGTGATCAGGACCTTTGACAGAATAGATTCATCAGGAATTGGTTCCCTGGTGGAACAGGTAATAACCAAAGACCATAAAGTCAAAATGTTTCATGAGAGTGGGGAATTTTTTTTACGCCATCGGTTCTGTTTTAGAATGTATCGCTGTATGTAAAATGGCAGAGGAAGCAGACTAACTATAACTTTCAAAAGAAAATTACGTAATATTCGAAAAAGAGAACTTTGTACTGGCTGTGAGGAAAAAACAGGAGTGTGGGACCAATTGACTAGCTCTTTCTCAGATCTGACAGACTGAATGGCCTTCTTTTGTGATTAATCAATCTGCAATCAATATAAAGCAGAAGGGCTCCAGTTATCAAGGTATGGACCACGAGGCAAAAGAAGCAGTGAACTACAGGATAGAGTGGGACAGGTACATCATTCACATGCAGAACGCAGGGGCATCAAAGAATAAATGTTCGAACCTGGTGCAAGATCTGATGGCAAATAAATATTGTTTATTTTGTAAGTAATTCCTTGCAGGTTGAATGTTAAAAGTACTTACAAAGGCAGGATCTCATTGAAATTAAGTCAGAAGTCACATGACACCAGGTTATAATCCAACAGGTTTACTTAAAATCACAAGTTTTCAGAACGCTGTCACATCATCAAAGGAGCAGTGCTCTGAAAGCTTGTGATTTTAAATAAACCTGTTGGACTATAACCTGGTATTATGTGACTTCTGACTTTGTCCACCCCAGTCCAACCCCGGCACCTCCCATTAAATTAACACCTCCATTAAATTAACATCTTGGTGTTTTGGTCCCCAAATTGGTCCATGTAGCGACAACATGTTAGGTATTTATGTGTAATTAAACAAACATTTAGTGTATTATCGCCATTCAACCATAAGTCAGTAACATTTCTCATTATCCATGTGTGTTGTGTACTTATAAACACCTTTAGCACATATTAATGAATGTGTTTATGACAAAGTCATTCCTTTCATATTTTAATTCAAAATCATAGTCCAGTGCAATGAAGGAAAGTTAGCAGTTGGTAGGTATTGGGCTGGACTCTCCCTCTGGGGATGACCAACAGAATTTGGGCCTGTTCCAGGTCCTAAATCCAGCCCCAGGGCAAACAGTTACCCACTACCTTGAAGTGGCCAGAGGGCGAGGTCTCTGTTCAATTACAAAGTGGTACACTAGAAAAGAAGGGATGGGGGCCACGGTTTGCAATCAGATGTTTTTCAGTCCAAATGTAGCAGTAGACAACACTTTCTCCTTTTGACATATCTGTTTCTTCCTCTTGTAGCTGATTAGATTGAGATTTAGTTTTTATTGTCATGTGTACTCAAGTACGGGATACAGGAGTACAGTGAAATGTTCACAGAAACAGGGGAATAAAGAACTAAGTTAAGAAGATAGGCAACAATCTTCTTAGCATAAAAATAGATTCTCAACTTTGTCAAAAACATTAATGTTTGCACTGTTGCCTTGCCGGACACTCCAGCAACCTGGTAGTATCAGTGAACTGTGTTCACACTTATATTTCAGCAATTAGTAATCAATTAATTCCTACTTGATTCATTATTTCACCATATAGAAAAACATTCTTCAGTTGAGTGAAACATTTACCCTTTGAGCAAGCGATTACGTAATGATGTTTTGCATTGCAGCCGCTCCTGTTATGTACCTGAGCTGGGTACGTTAATGCCATTCATTGCTTAGGACATATGGGAATTCCATCTTCTGATGGAGCTGAAGACCAGTTGAGATAGAATGATTTGTTTCACATTTGACCAGTTTGTTTCAATCTTGTAAATGGTCACAGACTTTAATTGACTCTTTTTGTTCTCGGCAGGGGGATATGGGGCGTCTTGGGAAGATGGGCTTGCCTGGACAGCGAGGACCGAAGGTGAGGTGGATTATTCCAACTCTTCATTTGTCAAACGCTGAGTGATCACTATTCTGTTATATTCTGTTTCGAGGCAATGGCTGAAATTTCTTCGAGGATTAATCTCACCAAAGAAAGCTCCCATTTATTCATTAAACCTGTTGATCCAACATAATGGGTTCATAGCTCGAATCAGAAAACATTTTCTTTTCGATTTCCGTAAAAGGAAGGGAGGTAGATCACACACAACCAACCCATGCATGTGAAACCCAAAATAAAATGTTAACTGTTGGACATGATACTGTGATTGGGCAGCATTTGCTGAACAATTTGGAGTGCTTATGTAGCTGGATGAACAATTGATTTAATTTAATCGGTTAGGCTTAGAAATGACTCATTTGTACTTGCTAGCAAAGACGTGCAGGAACTGTTCTCTGCAAACAAAAGGAATATGTTCAAGCCTGGTTCAAATGATCCAGCAACTCAGGAAGCCTATAGTTCCCTAATGTTTCGGTTATGGTAACACCTTGGCCAATCAGAATTGTCTGCCGATCAATCAACATCTCTTTCTCCCGTACCATAAATTGTTGTGATTGTTTGAAATTTGGCATTCTTTCATTTTGTCCTGATGAGTGTAAGATGGAAAGCTTTGTCAACAAGTCTGTCTTTTCAGGAAATGAATAAGTTAAAGTTGCTAGACATAATGCAAATTGACTCTCTGACAATCATTAATAATAATGAGTCTTTCAATGCAAATATTGCTAGTATATTAAAAGATTTAAAACTTTCATTATGCTTCTGCACTAACCACTTGTATTTAAATCATAGCCGTAATATAAGAAAATGTTCTCAGATGCTTCACAGGAATATGGCAAAGTAAAGTTAGGTAGGGAGATAATAGGACAGGCAGCCAGAACCTTAGAAATAGAGGCAGATGTTTGGCGGTGTCTTAAAGAAAGATGGAAGTAGACGTGAAGAAGGAGAGAGGTTTAGGGAGAGAACTGCAGATCTTCAGGAGACTAGAGTTAGATGAGCACAGATATCCTGGAGGATTGTAGGACTAGTAAGGTAAAGTGAGCTAGGAAAGATCTCTTCTCCCTCTCAGAGGGTTGTGAGTCTTTAGTCTCCTGTCCACAGAGAGCAGTGGGGGCAGAGTCCTTGTATATATTTAAGATGTGGAGGTGCCAGTGTTGGACTGGGGTGAACAAGGTCAGAAGTCACACGATACCAGGTTATAGTCCAACAGATTTAGAACTTCACCTGACGAAGGGGGAGTGCTCCACAACCTTGTGATTTCAAATAAACCTGTTGGACTGTCACCTGGTGTCATGTGACTTTTGACCATGTATATTGAAGGCAAAGACAGATAAATTCTTGATCAGGAGGGGAATCAAGGGAAAGGGCAGGGAAGTGGATGTGAGGAATGATGGATCAGCCCAACTAGGAGCTGAACAATCTAGTCCTGTTCCTATTTTCTGTGGTCTTGTGGTAATAGTTGCTGTAGTTTGCCCACACTGGGAACTTTGCAGATGTTGGTCTTGTGCAATTTCTTGAAGGTCAATATTTTAATAAATGACAGAGTAAACACATGGAGCATGATTTATACAGATATCAGTTGCACAATACGAAAGCTAAAAATGTGTATTCAGTGTGTAAAGTGTGTTTGATTTCCTCTTTCACAGAGTTTGTGATATGAATGAAAAATGCATTGGATTATCTGAATAACTGACAAGAAAATACAAATGTAACATAACTGAAATTTGGAAAAAAGAGTGGCAAATTCATGTCCAAAATTGGATATTTTACCATGGGTTTGATTCTTTTCTGATATAGTAGAGCAAATACGCATCTGAAAGCACATTGTTCATCAGCAATGTATCAATCAATATATACTGCAATTGCTGTTCACAACTGAAAATGGACTCTATGTGATTTAATACAAACATCAAATTGTCTTTTCTTGGATGTAATAGTACAGCCATTCATGTAGACTTAAAATTGTGAAGTACTTTTGATGTACACCGCAGCTAAAAGTAAGCACTACTTCCTCCGCAAATATCCACACTACTGACCGCTTTGAATAAACACACCACAGTTCGTTGTGTGGAAGTGTTTGTCTTAGTTTTTTACAGCCAAGTGTCATGTATAAATAGAAGCTTGTAGTCATGTCAGAAAGCCTCCAAATCACACTCTTAAGAAATTCTGAGTTTCGGCTCCAATTATATCAATAAAATTGTGGATGGGAGTGTAAACTGATTCTATATTTCACTCCCCTCCTATTAAGGCTCAACAAACTTTCTTTGTGAGCTGTACAAAAACCATGAGAATAGAGATACAAAATGCTGCTCAGATGCTTGATGTGTGGGATCCAGTTTCAGCAAATCCTGATGGAACTACGCGTAACACAAACAAAAATTGCTGGAAAATGCTCAGGAGGTCTGGCAGCATCTGTGAAGAGAAACAGAGACAGATTTAATGTTTCGGATTGATTGCACTTCCTCAGAACTAAGTTAACATCACACAACACCAGGTTATAGTCCAACAGGTTTATTTGGAAGCTCTAGTTTTTGGAGCGCTGCCTCTTCATCAGGTAGCCAGTTGGGCAGGATCATAGGACTCAGAATTTATAGCACAAGATCATCGTGTCATGCAACTGAAACGATATAATGAACAAACCTAGAAGATGTAACAGCAATCTAGGTTTGTTCAATATATCATATCAGTTGTATGACACTATGAAATTGTGCTATAAATTCTGTGTCCTATGATCCTGTCCAAATAGCTACCTGATGAAGAAGCAGTGCGCCAAAAGCTAGTGCTTCTAAATCAACCTTTTGGACTGTAACCTGGTATTGTGTGATTTTTAACTTTGTCCACCCCAGTCCAACACCTCCAGCACCTCCTCACCATTCCTCAGAACTGATTATCTTACAACAGTAACTTTCTCAGCACCAATGGGCAGAGAAACATTCTGATGAAACGTTAATTCTGTCTCTCTCCTCAGATATTGCCAGACCCACTGAGCATTTCCAGCATTTTCTTTTGTTTTAATTTCAGATTTTTAGCTATCACAGCTCTCTGTCTGTCTTAAAATAAAAAATAACGATCTATCCTATTAGAATGTAACTCCGAAAACCTTTACTGAATGAGTGACCCATTATCTCCTCCCATTTTACTGTGGGCAGTCACAGTGCTGGTTAGTCACCCTTTCCCTGTTGTCCCCAGTCAGCCACCCATTCATCTTCCAACCCAGCTCTGTTTAAGTCTCTCATGTCTGGCTTCAGGCTGTTCTCTTCTCCTTCTCCCATTTCCATCTCTCACCACACTATTTTTCCTCTCTGTCTGTCTGTCTTTCCCTCTCTCTGTCTTGAGGCCTGCATGATTTCATTTGCTTCAGGGCTGCTTTCTTTGATACTCCCACAGTCTTCACTGGCCTCCAGCCGTGCCAGTTCATGACTTTGTCTTTTTCTTCATACATCCATCTCATCGTCCACATCCCATGAGTGACCTGTCACTATTCCTCTGTTCTTGAAATTGCCCAGGTTTCTGTACTGCATGGTGAGCCTGGCTTGTAGATTATTCAGTTTCAGCAAGATATCGCAGTTACTCCAAACAGAATAAAATCATTGTTTAATTTCTATTTCCTTGCTTCACTGCTCTGTCACCACTGATCCAAGTACAGTCTGTTCTGCTGTAATGTGTGTTTGTTCAACACGAATTGGCTTTAATGCAATTGAAGAATTTAGACCGTAATTTGTAGGGCACAAACTTTCCTTACTTGCATTGGATATCATGCGATTCTGGCCCCATTAGTTTAAATGCCGCTGCTATTTTCTTATAGCATGAGATCGCATGAGAACAGAACGATCATGTTATATCAGAACCTATTGTACTTGAAACTGCGCACTTTCTCCGAGACTTCGTCTTTAAAGCTTCACTCTGATCCTTTTCTCTAGGCTCAGCCATAAGCAGGATCTTTGATATAATACTGATCTTCAAACATTTGGCTCCCAGTCTGTTGTTCCAGTTCACCAGAAAGCCCGTCATGTTCTCCTCATTCCACCACATAAATCGTGCACATTTACAAACGTCGGTACAATGAGTGACATTGGGGGTTGAGCTTCAATGAGCATCTATCCAACAGGAGGTCCATCTGATTAAAAACAGTTTAACCTTGTTTCTCTGTATTTCTGAATATCATCCACTTAAGAGATCAAAGTTGGGACTCCTGAAGTGAGTAACTCGCTTCCTGACTCCCCACAGGCTGTCCACAATCTACAAAGCACAAGCTAAGAGTGTGATGAGATCTTCCCCATTTACCTTGATGTGTGCAGCTCCCAACAGCACTCAAGACACTCGACACCATCCAGAAAAAAAAGAGGTCACCCACCATTCACCTCCTCCCCAGTAGCAGCAGTGTGTACCAACTACAAGATGCATTGCAGCAGCAAAGACAGCACCTTTCACACCCACACCGTCTACCACCCAAAAGGACAGGGGCAGCAGATGAAGGGAGGATATCAACACTTGCAGGTTCTCTTCAAAACCACAGGCCATCTTGACTTGGGACCAGATCATTCAGTGTCATTGGATCAACATAGCGGAGCTCTCTCCTTAATAGCACTGTGGGTACACTCACACCTCAAGGTTCGCAGCAATTCAAGAAGGCAGCTCATCCTCACCTTCTGCAGGGTAACCAGAGACAGGCAATAAATGCTGGCCCAGCCAGCAATACCCACATCCTGAGAATAAATGCAAACTCAAACTAGGATAGGCCAAGAGGAAATTTGACCTTTTTTTGTATTTTACATTTGGTCAGTTCTGCTCTAATGTGGTAGTTCTGTTCTCGTGCAATGAGAGCATCACGCAATAGCAGCACCACATAAACTAATGGGGCCAGAATTGCATTATAGCCAATACACGCTTTAAAACTTTGCGTTTTAGATCAGTGTCCCCAATTCATCAGAGCTGAAAATGTGTTGCTGGAAAAGTGCAGCAGGTCAGGCAGCATCCAAGGAACAGGAGAATCGACGTTTCGGGCATAAGCCCTTCAGGAATGAGGAAAGTGTGCCCAGCAGGCTAAGATAAAAGGTAGGGAGGAGGAACTTGGGGGAGAGGCGTTGGAAATGCGATAGTGGAAGAAGGTCAAGGTGAGGGTGATAGGCCGGAGTGGGGTGGGGTTGGAGAGGTCAGGAAGAAGATTGCAGGTTAGGAAGGCGGTGCTGAGTTCGAGGGATTTGACTGAGACAAGGTGGGGGGAGGGGAAATGAGGAAACTGGAGAAATCTGAGTTCATCCCTTGTGGTTGGAGGGTTCCTAGGCGGAAGATGAGGCGCTCTTCCTCCAACCATCGTGTTGCTATGGTCTGGCGATGGAGGAGTCCAAGGACCTGCATGTCCTTGGTGGAGTGGGAGGGGGAGTTGAAGTGTTGAGCCACGGGGTGGTTGGGTTGATTGGTCCGGGTGTCCCTGAAGAAGGGCTTATGCCCGAAACGTCGATTCTCCTGTTCCTTGGATGCTGGCTGACCTGCTGCGCTTTTCCAGCAACACATTTTCAGCTCTGATCTCCAGCATCTGCAGTCCTCATTTTGTCCCCAATTCATCAGTCATGTTACAATGAATTTGTGTCAGTGAAACATGCATTATAGCAGAATGATCTGTATTTGTAATATCTTCAGGAACCTGGCGGTTTCTGTCTGTAACATGTTCATGTTAATGAATCTGACTGTCTGTTTTCCTAGGGGCTGATTGGAAACCGCGGAGAACCAGGACTGAAAGGTGATAAGGTGATCTGAATACCTCCTTATTGCACTGTGATGTGATGTTCATACTTCCTTACAGCACTTGAGTTTAATATTCCCCTATTGCACTGCAATATAATACTAAGATTTGCATTGCACTACTTCTAATATTGTCTGGCTTGATATTCACTTCCTGCACTGAATTATTCTACTGCTTCATTATGGCAGAGTATATTGCACTCCATTAAAAATAGTTCCTCTGACCACTAATTCTTTCTCAAGCATGGTGTTCAATCGATCTTCACTATCTATTGTTAACTATATGTTAATTACTCTGCTAGGAGACACAAGGCCATTTTTAATAAAGTGCCGAGGATACATATAAAGAGAGACTGTTAGCTCTCTGGTTGGTAGCTAACGAGCAACCATACCGATGCTGAAATCTGTGAATAAACCTGTTATTAAGAAAAGAATTAGCATCTGTTTTAATTGGGAACATAGGAACAATACAGGCCTTTCAGCCCATTGAACCTGTTTCACCATATAATAAGATCTTGGCTGATTGAACCCTCCAAGGCCTTTTTCCAAAACTATCCCCCTTACCTCCTTCCTCCACCAACTGGTTTCAAATGGGAACTGTGATTTCCCTTTAATACTTCGAAGCACTCAGTTACAAAAGAATATTCAATGCTCCTTTGTTGTACTGTGCAGTTTAATATTTGGCAGCATGAATTAACTCTCCATATAGCACATGATTAAAATTTTCGTCCAATCTTATTGTTCCCATTTGTGTTCCTCTTGTCACAGAACACCCCTGTCCAAGGATCCAGAAAAGCAATTTGATGATCCCACTCTTTTCTCTCATCCACAGTGTGTCTGTATGTATCTGTGTGTCTGTGTATGTGTCTGCATGTGTCAGTGTGTGTGTCTATATGTATGTGTGTGTCTGTGTGTCTGTTTATGTGTGTCTGTATATGTATTTATCTGTGTATGCCTGTTTGTCTCTGTGAGTGTGTGTGTCTGTGCATGTTCCTGTTTGTGCGTGTGTGTGTGTGTGTTTGTATGTGTACCTCTCTGCACATGTGTGTCTTTGTGAATGTATATGTGTGTCTGTCTGTGTTAGTGTGTCTGTGTCTGTGTATGTGCCTCTTTGTGTCTGTCTCTATGAGTATGATTGTGTGTGTCTGTATATGTGTATTTGTGTATGTCTCTGAATGTGAGTATGTGTATGTGCCTGTGTGCAGGTCTGTGTGTGTATTTCTGTTCTGTGTGTGTGTCTGTCTCTGAATGTGAGTGGGTGTCTCTGTGAGTATGTGTGCGTGTGTTTGTGTGTGTATGTGTGTGTGAGAGAGAATAGGAGGATTATTGCACAGAGAGCCATGTGTTAACCCATTGGTACATTGCCTAATTACAACAGCCATGTGAGCCTGTAAAATGGGGGATGGGATCATGCTGCTACCACTGGTCCATGACTCATCAGCTGGACCATATGGAAAGATTTTGTTGCAGTGGGAACATATTGACTGTGTTACAGAATTCTGTGCAGTAAAGAGGGGGTGGGGGTGCTTTGGATGATGCAGTGACCTTCTCTCTGTCTTGCCACACTGTAAATACCCTCCCTGCAGCCTGCCACGTGGTCAGGGAAGCTGGCCTCCATAACTTGCCCAGCACTCAATAACTCTGTACTGAGTGGTGATTTCAAGTGAGTTATTCGTTTTCGAACAGTCTTTTCCCTTTCTCTATTTGGTGAAGTACTCAGCCCCTACTTATCTCTGGCCACTTCAGGGAACTCAGTCTGTAGGAAATAAGAAGGAAAAAGTCACAAACTACCACTCTTTGCTCAACCATCAATGAGTTATTCCAGCCTTGTAACTGGTTGGTACTAATACCAAGCCTGATTCTGCACACAGTTTGCATATACATGCCATTATATCACTAAGTTAGCAAGACTAAGCTTGGCTCGTCCTTATAATTGTTCCTCTCTACACTTATTACATTTCTTGCTTCTTTAATGTGGTAGTTGATTGTGCTTTATATGATATTCCTTTTCCAAGGTAAGCATGTCTCTTTATATTAATATCTTCTTGGGTAAAGGAATTAGTGCTGCTATTTTTATTTAATGAATCGATGTTGCAGTAGTTACCATGAGACTGTGCATAAAAATCACCACATTTTATGTTAAATCATTGTAGCACACTGAACAAAGTAATTAAGGTTGCAACAGTACAGCTGTTCAGGAAATATTTTTCACACATTCTTCTGAAAGATAATTTACAGTCTTCTGCCGTAAACAGGTCTTTTATAAATACTTTGTGTTCTGCAAACATTTTGCTTTTGTACTTTTGCAAAATGCAACATAACTCTCATAGCAATCTTGTTCACAAAGAAAGGCTAATTATTGAGTAGAGTATTACCATAAAGATTCTGTACAGTGTTTGTTTCGGTTAGTATGTGTTCCTAGCTTGGCTAAAAATATTTAAACTCTTGTACATTCACGGTCATATCAATTTCCAGTTGAGCTTATAAATTATTATAGGTTAGAAGTATCATTCTTATTGCTTGCCTTCTTATATCCTTGCATTTTACGAGATTTATTAACAAAGTTTTTGGAATTCTCTTAAAAGTTAAGACTAATTTGTTATTTTAAGGAATTAGCAACATTGTTCGATGAATATTGAATTGACAGGTTTATGAACCAAACCTAATCAGCTGCTGGTGTGATTTGAACCAACATCCCCAGGGTGATATTAGATTATAAGGCTAAGTGTCATTACCGTTATGCCAGCATTTCTGCCAAAGCAGGGTCATGCAGAACACAAGCCAATGGAAACCAGGCTTTTCTACCTTTCCTTTTCCACTTTCTTCTTCTCTACCACCATCCTCCAGGACCTTGGATATGAAACTCAATGCAACTTGATACAGAGGAGCGCACAAACATCACAATTAAGTCAGCAGTAGGCCATTCGGCCCCTTGAACTTGTTCTGTCATTCTGTAACGTCATGGCTGATCTGTTCACTCAATATTCCAGTCTATTCCAACCCCTTTGCTTGTTAAGAATCTATCGATCTCGGCTTCAAAACTTTTTCAAATCTCCGCTTCCAGTAGGAGAGAGTTCCAAAGACTCACGACCCTTTTCAGAAAACATTTCTCCTCATCTCTGTCTCGAGTGGCTGACCACTTCACTTCAGACAAAGATCCCTAGTTCTAAATTCTCCTGCATGAAAACAAATCCCTCCACATGTACCCTGTCCGAACTCCTTAAAATCTTATAGTTTTCAACCAAGTCAGCCCTACTCTGTCACAGGTTCTGTGCAAGATATGTATCGACCTACTCTAGAACACTGGCCGTTTGAGAGCTGAGAGTGTAATTATAGTTCAAGCGTCTAATGTTTCCTGGAAGTCATTCATACATTGTAGAAACTGTCTAGTTTCCAGCAAAAATCTCCCTGTTTCTACAGTGGAACACTCAGACACAAGCCCAGTTTTGTCCACACTAAGTGTAATGACAGGAAAGATGACAGATTCCAGTTGGGTGATTCACTGTGGAGTGTTGTTCTCTCCGGATGTCTCACCTGGCTGCTCCTCGACTTTGGAGAATTATCCCGCAATCCTGAACCATTCCCCCCACCCTGTCAATGTTGTCAGTCACTCAGTCACTTGTGTCCTGTTGTGGCAGGGCTTATGAGAAGCTTGGGAGAATTCTATGGGAAGGAAACACAAAGAATAAAGTGGAAAATAATTGAGTCAAGTCTGAGACTGGAGGAGGGTCGCAGAGTCATCAAGATGTATGGCATTGAAACAGACCCTTCGGTCCAACTCGTCCATGCTAACCCGATATCCTAAATTAATCCAGTCCTATATCCCTCTAAACCCTTCCTATTCATATACCCATCCAGATGCTTTTTAAATGTTGTAATTGTACCAGCCTCCACCGCTTCCTCTGGCAGCTCATGCCATGCATGCACCACCGTCTGACCCTCAGGACCCTTTTAAATCTTCCCTCTCTCACCTTAAACCAGTGCCCTCTAGTTTTGGACTCCCCCACCCCAGGAAAAGACCTTGTCCATTCACCCTATCATGATTTTATAGGGGTTTGATTGAAGGGTGATCATAGGCTTGATATGATGATGTGAATGAGGGCAGAGGAAGTGCTGTACAACCACACACTGACCACCAAAACATGGTTCTATGCTGTAGCGAAGTTTTGATCAAAGTGTAATCCACGTTTAGCTAATGTTTGACCTGGCATCCAAAAAGACCCTGAGATATTTACCAACTTCTGACCTGGACCCGAGCATGTTAACGAGTGGTACTTTATTGGGACTTCTCATCATTTTCTGCTTGGAAAGCAGGCTGCTTTATATTCTCGATAACCTCCACCCTCCTCCAAAATAACCCAGCACCCTCAACCTCAAGCCTGTCTCTGAGAGCCTGAGAAATTTAACCCAAATATGCTTTAAAAAGGATGTAATTTGGGGCACGAAAGGTTGTTTGTTGAAGATTTATTCTTTCCAAAGTTTTCATGATAAGATCCTAAGAAGACTGTTAACAATATTGTTCACTTTCCGATTAGGTCAGCTTTCAACTGGAAAATGTGGTGGATAATGAATTGGAAATTTAATGTCCCTCCTTCGTCCTTTCCCTCCTTCGTCTCTGAGCTATAAATATACGCCTCAAACACACGAGTTTCAAAATGGGATTTATGGATTTGGAACAAGTGCCAGTTGCACTTGGGGAAAATGTGAGGGGAAGTAGTGTTTGCCTCAGCACTGCATAGTAGTTTTATCACTAAAGACTTACTCAGTTCTCTGGGGAACCCAGGTTCAAATCCTACCACGGCAGGTGGCAAAGTTTGAAGCGAAGTCTGGAATTAAGGATTTAATGGTGACCGTGAATCCATTGTCAAAACCGTCGGAAAAAACCCATCTGGTTCACTGATGTCCTTTAGGGAAAGAAACTGTCAATCTTATCTGGTCTGGCCTACATGTGACTCCAGACCCACAGCAGTGTGGTTGACTCCTAACTGTCTTCTGGACAATTAGGGATGGGCAATAAATGCTGGCCTAGCCAGAGATGCCCTCATCCCGTGAACAAATGAAAAAAGACCAGGCTGAGTGCCTCCCATATCTTAATTGACATAGTAAGCTCCATTCTTGGATTTTCCCAGTTGTCACCTGAAGGATTTATGAAATAAGAACATGAAAAAGGGCTGCCTGAAGGAAATGTCAAACAAACTACCATGCATAAGTTAACAATAATTGCCACCCAAAACAGTTGTGATATGAATTTTTCTTTTGGATTGTCTTGCATGTTGCAGGTAAGGTTAAAATATGTTTGTATGCCTGTATGGCTTTTATCTGTGGAGAAATGTTGGACTTTTAGCAGATGGGACTAGATTGGATTGGGATATCTGGTCAGCATGGAAGGTTGGACCGAAGGGTCTCTTTCCATGCTGTACATCTCTATGACTCTATTTTGTTTTTAATCAGTTGGTACTGATCAAGTTAAAATGATAAGATATTCCAACCGTTTCACCCCACACAGAAACATTTCACCAGCAGAGATCAGTAACGGCAGAGTAATTTTTTAATATGCAGAACTTGAGTATTTCTGAAAATGGGCATATTTCATCTTGCATTCATCAGAACATTCACAAGAATACCAGTGTAAAGGTGTTTCAGAATTATAACAGATTATAATATTACGAATTATTGATTATGCCCATAACCAATTAGAAACCGCTTGCCAACCAATCAGCACTCCATTCCTATGCAGTTTAAATGTTAAGTTTCCCCTTGAATTTGTATTCTTGCAAAGTATCCTAATAAATGCAAAAACCTCTGACATAATATATCTCTTTTCAGCAACACTCATTGAAGATTGTTTTACGGAATACCATATTGGTTTTTAATGATTTAATTTCTGCGCAATACTAAGTGCTTTAGAAGAGACCTGGGCAATATTTTGGTTTCAGTGTAAACGCATAGCCTTAGTGTGGCATCACAACATTTCAATACTTCGGAGTTTTGCTTCATCGATGCTGATGAGGAAATCTCCAAACATTGTCTTGTTATTTCATGCCTATGTTTAGCAGTCATCTTGGTATTTTCCCATGGGTCTGCAGTCACAGTACTGTAATGCTACACTGTTACTCTCCACATAGAGTTGTGAGGCTATATGCTTATCTGAGACCAATGTGATGATGTAATACATTAATACTGATGTGTACAGTATGCTTAGAATTGCAAGCTAATGGTCTAGCTTGTTCATTGCATTGAAATTGACGAGACAATGTGACAGATCTGTGTGCTGTTCTGCTGTGTTTAGAGAATGAGGCAGTGCTCTAACACTATACTGTCTTGTACTGTGAGTTTAGGGTGATGAAGGCATTCCAGGAATACCAGGAGAAACGGGTTTCCCTGGCGATAAGGTAAGTTCCTTAATAGTCCAACAAGTGTGAACTTTTAGAAATTTGACTAGTTTAATTTAGCCTGGTATTTAAATGAAAACATCAATGTCTGCTGAAGTCTCCTAGTGGTATTAAAGTCATCTTTTTCTTCTTGACTAGTCTCTACTTCTCATCTTTTAAGCCCTGTCATGTGCATATAAGCACTGTTGCCATTTTCCTGTTATTTTGATGATATTCAGTCTAAGATACAAGAAAGAGAAGAATGAGCAAATAATCATTTCACATTTTTCCAGCTACTTACCTTTGAGTTTTTCTTATTTGTAATAATTAGTTGTGATCTTGACAGATAGTCAGAGAAATTTACAGCACAGAAACAGACCCTTTGGTCCAACTCATCCATGCTGACCAGATACCCTAACCTAATCTAGTCCCATTTGTCAGCACTTGGCCTATATCCCTCTAAACCCTTGCTATTCATATACCCCTCCAGATGCCTTTTAAATGTTGTCATTGTACCAGCCTCCACCACTTCCTCTGGCAGTTCATTCCATACACGCACCACCCTCTGTGTGAAAAAGTTGCCCCTTAGGTCCCTTTTAAATCTTTCCCCTCTCACCTTAAATCTATGCCCTCTTGTTTTGGACTCCCCTTCCTTGGGGAGAAGCCCTTGGCTATTCACCCTATCCATGCTCCTCATCATTTTATAAACTTCTGTAAGGTCACCCCTCAGGCTCCAATGTTCCAGGCAAAATAACCCCAGCCTATTCAGCCGCTCCCTGTAACTCAAACTCTCCAATCCTAGAGCACATTTTGTTTCTGTGTTCCATCAGTGTTAGATCTTTAAAACTGAATCACTGGACAATAAACATTTAACTTTTGTTAAAAGCTTTGAAAACAACATGAAAATGGAGCAAACTGTCCTGTTGAGAAGTGGTGAGGTTCCCTTCTGATGCATTATTGCACTAACCTCAGAAAGTCAGGGTATGTTCCCAACAGCTAGCTGACATCACAGCATGTGATTTGATTACCTACAGTATGGAAACAGGCCCTTCGGCCCAACAAGTCCACACCGATCCTCCGAAGAGTAACCCACCCAGATCCTTTTCCCTCTGACTAATGCACCTAACCTTTGGACAATTTAGCATGGCCAATTCACCTGACCTGCACATCTTTGTGATTGTGGGAGGAAACCCAGCAGACACAGGGAGAATGTGCAAACTCCACACAGACAGTCACCCAAGGCTGGAATCGAACCTGGGACCCTGGTGCTGTGAGGCAGCAGTGCAAATCACTGAGCCACCATGCTGCACCAGATACTCCAATAAGAAAAGTCTCCATCATATTCTCAGTCAGTTCAGTTCATTGGTTAGTTACATATACAATATAATAGTAACATAAACATTGAACCCAGAGTAAACATATTTAATGTTATTCATAAACTTCAAGATATCTGTCCCAACAAGAACCCAGTCTTTGTGATGGATGTTACAAGGGCTAACATGTAGGGTAGCATGAAGGCAATTTTCACAGTGACAATGGTGTCTTACCCTAAGGGAACCAGATCATATCAACTCCATCAGTAGAAAGTCCCTGCCCATCCCTCAGAAACTATGAACAATCAAGACAAGACCTTCATTACATTGAGGGAAAAGGAGAAGAGGAGTGTTGGAATGAAGGAGGCAAATTAGCACTTTGAACCTGCTCAGTACAACCATGGGCAGTCTGGGAGTTGGTTAGCTCAGTTATCTGGACAGCTGGCTTGTGATATCAACAGGTCACACACGCACTGCAGTCACCATGAAGGTCCTGCCTTCACAACTCCTCCCCTCGCCTGAAGCAAGGTAACCCTCAGATTCAACTCACCACCAGTAGCCTCTCTGTAATGAGAGAGCAGCCCTCTGGGACTAGGGAAACTTTACCTTTGGTTGATCCATGTCCAAGCTCCATACACTTGCATTTTCTCGATATCCCTTAATAACTTTGACTTAAATCCTTTAATCATTGCTTTACAAATAACAATCAATTGAGCACCAATTAATCTATTCTGAAAATTCATTCCAAGCATCTACTATACTTTGTGTTTCCTAACTTCACTCTCTAGATGGCTGGCTGGAATTTTTAGAGTATGCCTCTTTCTCTGAGACTCCACAATTCACGGAAACTGCCTAACCTGTTCCAATTAATATTTTGAAAACTCCAATCAAGTTGCTCCTTAACCATCTCAATTCCTGGTGAATTTATGTCACCTCCCTTTGTAATTTAATCCTTAGGGGTCCAGGTATCAATCTGATATGTGGACACATCTGATGTGCAGTAAAACTAGTCCACCTGCTGAATGTAGTATCTTAGCTAATCATTAAACCCCAACGCACCGATGATTTAAAATAGGCAAGAAGACTTAGGTCAGAAATGTGGGTTTGATGGAGTAGGTTTTTGTAGGTTGCACCAGAGTCTAAAATTATTGAAAGGGGATCATCAGGACATTTTGCGCCTTGATTAGACTACCAAATCATCAGAGCTTGTTTTGTACAGACTGTAGCTCCATCATCCAGCAGCTTTAGCCAGGTCTCTGTCAGCAGAGAGTATGGTGGCGGCTGGGGGGGTCGTGAATTCTAACACAGCCCCTAGGCTTCCAGCCCGTGACATTCCCGATAGTGATTCGGACGTCCAGCATGTTCCCTGTTGCTGCTGAGAAGCAACAACTTCAAGGAGGCTCTTTGGAATACGTGGGGTTGTGTGAGAGATAGGGAGAAGGGGATCTAAACAGCCAGAGTGGCTCACTTGTCAACACTGCTGCCTCCTAGCGCCAGGTACCCATGTTCGATTCCACGCTCGGGTGACTGTCTGTGTGAAGTTTGCACATTCTCCCCATGCCTGTGGGGGATTCCACCCACAGTCCAAAGATTTATAGGTTGGGTGGATTGGCCATGTTAAATTGCCCATATTGTCTAGGGATGTGTGGGTTAGCCATGATGAATATGGTGTTACAGGGATGGGGTGGGTTGCTGTTTGGATAGTCAGTGCAAACTTGATTGGCCAAATTGCCTCTCCCTGCACTGTAGGAATTCTAATATACTACTAAGTAAGCCTGATCTGTAACCAGTGGTAAATCCCATTGAACATTTTAGCATGAACTTTAAGATTGAGGAATGAGGAATTAAGATAGGGAATGATATATGGAGATTGCTGGATAAGGGAGGCATAATAAGTATATATTGAACAAAGTCACGAGCCATCCCGATTTACATTTTCTTTGGTCTTGGGATATCTCTGTTGGGGCCATTTTTATTTCCCGCTTTTAATCATCCTGCAAAGGTTACTCTTTGAACTGCTGAAGCAATTATCGTAATGATGTCCCAAATCAGTATTAGGCAGCAAAATCTGAGGAACTGGGTCAGTGGCAATGTAGGATTGATGTCCAATGGAGGATGTTAACTGGTTTCAACAGAAAATGGAAAGTGGATTTATTCACCCAATATTGTCCCTCCGGAGGTTGAAAGGGTTGGTGAAGGAATCTTGGTGAACTGCAGTTCTAGAAGTGCAGGAGAAACTCAGCAAGTTTGGCAGCATCTGTGGAGACAGAAATATAGTTAATGTTTTTTCAGATTAATGAAGGCGGGGGTGGGGAATCTCATAGAGACTTATAACATTCTAACAGTACCAGATAGGGTAGATGTTCCCGATGGTGGGTGTGTCCAGAACCAGGGGTCACAGTCTGAGGATTCAGGATGGACCATTTAGGACGGAGATGAGGAGACATTTCTTCACCCAAAGAGTGGGGAGCTTGTGGAATTCATTATCACAAGGAGTCATTGATGCCAAAACATTAAATGCATTCAAGAGGTGACTAGGTATAGCACTTGGTGTGAATGGGATCAAAGGTTATGGGGAGAAAGCAGGATTAGGCTATTGATTTGGACGATCAGCCATGATCATGATGAATGGCAGAGCAGGGTCAAAAGGCCCCAGGAGCCTCCTCCTGCTCCTATCTTCGACATTTCTATTTTTGTTTCTATGACTCTTCCTCAGAACTTGCTGCAGTGTATCCTGTGTAGATTGCCCACACAGCAGCCCCGAAAGGGAGCACTTGAAGTCTAGTGGCTGAAAGTTCACACACATCTGGCTGAGTCATATGGTTGTATTCTGGGAACCTTTTAGATTGTGGAAAAACTTTGAGGGATCAGGAATTGTGGAGTCTTTGTTATTCATTCAGAGGACCTGACTAGGCCAGCATTTATTGCCCATCTTTATTTGCCCAATGAGAAACCACATTGCTGTGGGCCAGGAGTCACATGTGGGTATCGCTTTCCCCTTGTATCCAGCCACTCTTCTGTTCTTGTGGCAATAAAATGTTTAGATTAGATGGATCAGATTCAATTGGATTAGGTTAGACTTTATTCGATTAGATTAGGTTGGATTAGATTAGATTTGGTTCAATTCGATTCAATTAGATTTATTGTCAGGTACTGAAATATAGTTAAAAGTATTGCTTTGCATGCTTCTCACAAAGTGTTGCCATTTTCCCAACGCCATCTTGGATTTCTGTTTAATTAGCATGACCTTTTATCCGGTTGGTGTTTGGCAAATGGTTCAGATCCCACTCCTTGGCTCCCCTTCCTGCTGCTGCGCATCAGCCAGGGTCTTGGTTCCAGGATCGTACTCCTCCTCTCCTGCCACACCTGCCATGTTTGAGTTGGAGGCCACCAACGTTCTGCACCCAAAGTCCTGAACCGGCAGATCAACCGTGTAGAAGTAAACCCTGAACCACAACCACTTCAGAATCTGCTCAAGGGCATATTGCAAGAGGACAGAAGACTTAGCAAAACCTGTGGTCAATAAAAAATTATCTATAAGAAGTGGAAAAAAAAAATCAACATTTCCGGTGTAGCCCTTTTTCAGGACTGAAGAAGGATTACACCCGAAACGTGGACTTCTCCACCTCCTGATGCTGCCTGGTTTGCTGTGTTCTTCCAGCCTCCTGCTTGACTACCTTGGATTCTAGCATCTGCAAATTTTTTGTCTCTATAAGATCATAGAAGCAGTCATAGGCCAATCAGTTTATTGAGGTTGCTCTGCCATTTGCTGTGATCATGGCTAACCTGATAATCCTCAACTCTGCTTTCCTGGGGACCTGGATTCAAATCCTGCCACAGCAGATGGTGGAATTTGAATTCATAAAAATCTGGAATTAACAATCTAATGATGCCAATTGACGGGAAAAACCCATGTGGTTCACAAATGTCCTTGAGGGAAGAAAACTACATCCTTACCTGGCTGGCCTGCATGAGCCACAGCAACGTCAGTGACTTTTGATTGCCCTTTGGGAAATTAGGGATGTGCTAGGAAATTAGGTGGCCTAGCCAGCAACACCTTCATTCCATGAATGAATTTTTTTAAAAGCTACTGAAAATCAGCCACAACCCTGTCAATTTTTGAGGAATTCTTTCCTTAGTTCTATGTGATGCTGCAGGAAATATGAAAGCACTCTTTGGACCTAACTGATCCTAGAGGAGATATGATTTTATCATGAGGGATTCTTTTGCTGAGAATGTGCTCTTTTTTTGCTTTTTCCTGAATGTATTTGATACGGAAATTTTGTTGGATGGTTTAATTTCATGCTTTTCCTTTTTTTAAAAGGATTCCATTACATAGCAAGAAGCTGACAATAATTCAGTTTCAAAAGAGATTAAAGTCAAAAGATACAGGAGTCCCCGATTTACAGTTTACAAGTGTTCAGACTTAGGAATGAGGTCCCATGTTAATATTAATTTTGAAGATCTGATATCAGACATTTGCTCATTCTTACAAACAGCTATTTAATATTATACTCAATTGTGTTCCGAACTGTGTACAAATCGATTTATCAATGTATTCAGGAATAGAACCTGTTTGTAACCCAGGTACTATCTGTACAACAGTTGATTCACCAATGTAAAGCTAGTGTTACAGGACAAAAATCAGCAGGAGTCAACTTGATTTGATTTAATTTATTAGTGTTACATATATCGAGATACAGTGAAAAGTATTACATGCTAACCAGACAAGATTAGATTAGATTAGATTACAGTGTGGAAACAGGCCCTTCGGCCCAACAAGTCCACACCGACCCGCCGAAGCGAAACCCACCCATACCCCTACATTTACCCCTTACCTAACACTATGGGCAATTTAGTATGGCCAATTCACCTGACCCTGCACATCTTTGGACTGTGGGAGGAAACCGGAGCACCCGGAGGAAACCCACGCAGACACGGGGAGAATGTGCAAACTCCACACAGTCAGTCGCCTGAGGCGGGAAATGAACCCGGGTCTCTGGCGCTGTGAGGCAGCAGTGCTAACCACTGTGCCACCGTGCCGCCAACTCATACCTTACGTAAGTACATCAGGGTGGAAGATCAGAATTCAGAGTTGTGTTACAGCTACAGAGAGAGTGCAGAGAAAGATCAACTCTAATATATGAAAGATCTGTTCATAAGTCTGATAACAGCAGGAAAGAAGCTGTTCGTAAATCTGTTGAAAAATCACTTTGAAAAATCGGAATATTCCTGGAAGAGAAGAAGAAATATCAGAAGACACTCACTGCATATTTTAATGTCATTGCTGCAAGAAACCTTACACAGCTAAAGACTAAAAGATTTTGGGGGACGTCCACCTTGAAGTTGCCATATGCATCCCTGCTCTGGGAAACCGCTCCAGACGAGATTAAAATGAGCCCTTAACCATGAAAAACATCGAGTGTAGATTGTTAAATATATTTTCAGACCTGGGCCACTTGTTAATGGGAAGATCTACTCTTGAAATTGTCCCAGAACTGCTGTTAGATATAATTAATGTTTTCTGTGATAATGAGTTGAAAGTATATTCGTTGTAGTCAGAAATCTGGTCCATGAACCTTTCAACTGTATTGTTTTGCAAAACCCAAGATATTTTTAGTTTGGTTTAAAAGGAGAGGCAGTTGGACTGAGCATCATTTAATGAAGTGATAATGTGCTTCAGTTCTGTCACTTGACTAAATCTATTACTGCTATGGTGCTGTCACCTCATAACCCGAAGTCTGCCTTGTTTTTTTAATATCAATGAACCTAGCTCACGATTTTTTTTCAAAGAGTACAGGCAGCTGTTCCCAGAGAAGCTCAAATCATGCCTTTGAAATATGCCGTGGAGATGTTAGTCTGTGCAGAGAGTGGGTCTGCGGAATACACATAGGAATCAGCTCTGGTGTGGTTGAAGCATATAGTCAGGAGCCCGAAAACAAAATGGTTCACTCCATCTCATTCCATTATGAGTGTGTTGCTACATTAATGGACATCCCCTCATGCAAGCTGGGGAGGTGATGGCCTAGTAGTGTTGTTGCTAGACTGTTAATCCAGAGACCCTGGTAATGTTCTGGGGACTGGGATCCGTATCCCCCCATGGCAGATGGTGAAATTTGAATCTGATAGAAATCAGGAATTAAGAGTCTAATGATGATTGTGAATCCATTGCCAACTGTTTGAAAAAACTCATCTGTCCTTACCTGGTCTGGCCTGCATGTGACTCCAGACTCACAGCAATGTGGTTGATTCTTAACTGCCCTTGGGGCAATTAGGGGCAGGCAATAAATGCTGACCCAGCCAGGGATGCCCATATCCTGTGAATGAGTTTTGTTTTAGAAATGAAATCAGATCTGGAGTTCTGTGTGCAGATTGGTCTCCTTACTTTAATGAAGGATTTGGATCTAGTTCTTAGGGTTAAAGGGATCAAGAAGTATGGGGGAAAAAACGGGGGCAGGGGATGCAATTCAGTGATCAGCAATGATCTTATTCCACAGCAGCGCAGTCTCCCAGGGCTGAATGGCCTCCCACTTCTCCTATTTTCTTTGTAAATTGCAATGGAAGCCCAGCCAGTGATGTCCTCACCTTGTGAATGAACAAAATAAAAGCCCCTTCCCCACCCGACCCGAACATCTCTCCAATCCTCGGCTCTGTCAATGAGGCCAGTTTAATAATATCAGTATACGTGCTGTTTTAGTTCCTTTTCAAAGGCATCGCTGAAGTAAAAGTTTTTTTTGTATATTATCCTGCTTCTTCTTTCACTGCTTAAAGTGTCAGCTGGCTGAGTTGGTTAGGGAGTGATGTAGCGTAAAGCTAACTGTGTGGATTCCATACCCGCACTGACTGGTAGTTCTGTCTCTTCATCTCATCCTACTCCCTGCTTGTGGAGAGGTTACCCTTAAGCTACACGTGACCAATTGTCTGTCTGTTGGGCCCTTTGTGGAGTATGGGTTGATGTAATGCCAGATATCATTTGGAGTCTTCACTCTTGTTTGACGATTGTGTTTGGGTTTTTTTGTTCTGTCTAATTTGAGACTCACTTTCCAAATATATTTCTTTGGATCAAATTCCTTTCTGGTTGCAAATTGCAGCCACACTAAATTCATGTCTGTCTTTTGAAAGTTGCTTTGTGAACATAATGTGCATTGACCAGAGTGCTATGATTGATAGCTTAAGTAATTAATAGCAATTGTATTATTTTGCATAAGCAAACCTGCTGCTGACTTGGCTTAAACTGCTGTTGTGTCACCACAGGGCAACCCAGGGATCCAGGGAATGCCTGGAATGAGGGGAAAACCTGGAATCACTGTGAGTCTCTTAACGTTTTTCATTCTTATAATACACGTTCAGAGGGGAAAACCAGGCAAACAAAAAGGAATCCCATTTGGGAATGAGCAGCCTGGTGTTTCTGGAGCTCCATCCTGCAGTATCCAAGGTGGTTTGGAGTGGTCTGTCTCATCCTTCAGTGATGTGGAGGTGCCGTTGTTGGACTGGGGTGGACCAAGTTAAAAATCACACAACACCAGGCTACAGTCCAACAGGTGTATTTGGAAGTACACATTTTCAGAGCACTGCTTCTTCGCCAGCTACTGGTGGGGCAGGATCATAGGACACAGAATTTATAACAAAAGATCATAATGTCATACAACTGATGTGATATATTGAACAAACCTAGATTGCTGTCAAGTCTTTCATCCTTTAGAACAGGTTGCGGGTTTTGATTTATTAATATGTAAATCCCAGAACTTCCTTCAAGTCACATTCCCACGATAACTTAAGGTTTTATGGAAAAAGATGACATCTCAGCTTAGACAGTGCGTTAAAAGTGTGAGGTTAGAGTCTGTCTGTATTTCAATCTTGAATCAGACTGGTTCTATTTCCAAAGTCGGAATTTATAAAATGTTACATGGATTGACTGCCTACAGATTGTGTGCTTTTTGAACAAGATAGAATGGCATGCACGCACACACACATGGAAGTCTATGGGGTCAATTTGAATTTGCAGAGTTGTATTTGCAGATGCATTCTATTTTGTTCAAAAAGCACACAATCTGTAGGCAGTCAATCCATGTAGCATTTTATAAATTCCTACTTTGGAAATAGAACCAGTCTGATTCAAGATTAACTCTAACCTCACAACTTTAACGCACTGTCTAAGCTGAAATGTCACCTTTTTACATAAAGCCTTAAGTTATCTCAGGGACGTGACTTGAAAGAAGTTCTGGGATTTACTTACTAATAAATCAAACCTGCAACCTGTTCTAAAGGATGAAAGACTTAACTGCAATCTAGGTTTGTTCAATATATCGCATTGGTTGTATGACACTGTGATGTTTTGCTATGAATTCTGTCTCCTATGATCCTGCCCCACCAATATCTGATGAAAGAGCAGCGCTTCGGAAGCATGTACTTCCAAAGAAACCTGTTGGACTATAACCTCATCCTTCAGTCTCGCTGGTTATTCCTTCTCTCTCCTCACTGGCGCATCTTTGAAAAACAGCACTCGTCAACCACATCCCATCCCTACAGTGTGGAAGCAGGTCATTCGGCCTGTTGAATCCACATTGACCTCTGAAGAGCATTCCCCTACCTCATGCCTGCATTTTGCATGGTGTATCCACCTAGCCTGCACATCCCTGGACACTGTGGCTGGATAGCTGGTTGGTGAAGCAGTATGATGCCAACAGCGTGGGTTCAATTCCCATCACTGGCTGAGGTTACCCTGAAAGACTCACCTTTTCAACCTCTCTCCCCTTGTCTGAGGTACGGTGGCCTTCAGGTTAACTCACCACCAGGCGCCTCTCTCTCTCTCCCTCTGTAATGAGAGAGCAGCTGAATGGTCTGGTAAGACGAGAGCGACTTTCCAGCCTACCCGCAATAACCTTTGATTCCTTTTCTGGTTGCGAAGCGTTCTCCCCCACCTTAAAAAGATTCAGTAACCCCATGTCTTTGGGTCATGACGTTACCATGAAAGACTCTCCTTTCTAACCTCACCCCTCGCCTGAAACATGGTGATCCTCAGGTTAAACCACCACCAGTCATCTCTGTCTCTCTGAGAGAGTAACCCAATGGTGACTTTCCTTTCAATTAGTGAGCTGGTTGTGGGGGCATAGGGAGTTGTTAGGCTAAAATTTCAAATTTTGCAGTTGATATAAAACTTGGAAATGTAGTAAACTGTGATGATTAGAGATGTGTCGAGGACCATAGATAGTCCAGTGAAATTGGGACACATGATTCATGAAATTTGTGAAGCAATGCGTTCTGAAGATAAAAGATAAAAAGTACAGAGTGTTTGGTACAACTTCAAACATTTTACAGTGACAGGTATACCTGAGGGCCCACATACACATCCTTTGAAGGATTAGAGTTAAGTTGATAAAGCAAATAGCTCACACAAATACATAAATTGTTGAAAAATCTCAGCAGGTCCTGTGGAGAGAACTTAAGTTAACGTTTCGGGTCCAGTGATCCTTCTTCAAAACAGAAAGCATTTGGCTGCTTGACTTCGTAAATAAAGGCATCGGGTAGTAAAGCAAGGATGTTTTGCTTCACACTTATGAATGATTGTTATTTATATTTTTAGGGTAAAATTGGTGAAAAAGGTCCAGTTGGAATACCAGGACCTCCTGGTCTTGAGGTAAGTCTGAGGTTGTTTCATTAATCGTTGTGATTTAAACTGAGCAAACACTGAATGTGAAACAGAAACCAAATTCTTTCAGGTTTAGTCTTTCTGACATTCTGTTTGAAATGCCTTTTTCTACAAGCAATATTTTTGTAGCTTCTAAAGTGCGAGTGTAAAACCTACAATATTAAAAATGATGAAATAAGTGTCATGTGGCATGTAAGATAAAGTAGCATTTTCAAAATTGTCCTGAAATGTGAAGCTGGAGACAAGTGCTCACATATAAAACAAACACAGGGCATGTGCTGAAGAAACTCAGCAGGTCTGGTAGGATTTGTGGAGAAATAGAGTTAATATTTTGAGTCTGATAAGAATGTCTTTCAGAACAAGTTACACTGGACTCAAAATGTGAAACTCCACTTCTCGCTCCATAAATGCTGCCAGACCTGCTGAGTTTCTCTGACTTCCTCTGTTTGTTTCACATTTTCAGCATTTGCAGTATTTTATTATTATTGTCCATAGCTAAGGTTGTTTTTGATGGATACTTCTGGAGAAATAATCCCGAGCTCCAGACTAATGCTCGGGGGTGCATGGGTTCAGATCCCACCAGGGCAGATGGTAAAATTTGAATTCAATTTTAAAAAAGCTACAGTAACCAGAACTGTTGCAAAAAAATGGTTTTCTAATATCCTTTAGCGAGGGAAATTTGCTGTCCTTAAAGGACACTACCCAGAGAGTGGGGAGCGTATGGAATTCTCTGCCACAGAAGATGGTTGAGGCTGAAACATTGAATATTTTCATGAAAGTGTGAGATAGAGTTCTTAGGGCTAAAGAGGTCAAGGGGTATGGGAAGAAAGCAGGAACAGGGGTCTGAGTTGGATGATCAGCCATGGTCATATTGAATAATAGAGCAGACTCGAAGGGCCGCATGACCATCAGCTCTCCATGTTTTTCTTAATGAACCAGATTAGTTTATGTGTGTGAGAGAGAGAGAGACACACACAAACAATCATATTTACAATCATATTTAATTCCAGATTTTTCAAATGTTGAATGCAAACTTCAACAATTCGCCACAGCAGGATTTAAACCCATTTCAAATCTGGTTTGTAATCACCCAAAACACACAACTCAGCTTCTGATCAAGTGATGCCCTACCAGCAGGTTAATGCTGGGGTGTTAGTAATACTACTGTGAGCTGTAGATAATCCAGCTTGGCAGGCTGGCATGTGGTGCCAGGTGTTATTCACTGGAGCCTGATCCAACTCCTCTGTCCTTGGCCTGTATGTCCACTTTCTCCTGATCACAGAATGTTACAGTACAGCAGCAGCTCATTCAGCCAGTTGAGTCTGTACTAGCTCTTCAAACCATTACCTCGTGCCAATCTCCTACCTTTTCCCCTATACCCTGATGCACGATTTCCATCCAAATAATCATCCACTCTGGAATGCCTCAGTTGAACCTGCCATCCCCCACATTTCCAGGCAGTGCATTCCACACCCTAACTACTCACTGAGTGAGTTATTTCTCACATCACCCTAACCCTATCGCACGTCACTTTAAAGATCAGAACTTGTGGAGGTGAAAGGTAGAGAAAATTGAAATGAGAAAGGATTTCAGTTGAAATAATAATGAGTGTGAGGATGTATAACCTGAAATTGTCAGACCAGTAAACGAGGGGATGGTGTATGGTTTGCGGTGTGATCTCAGGCAGCTGCTCCCCCTACTGGACTGTGTTCATCTGTTGAAATGACAAAACGTGAAAAATAGCTCAAATGCCCCATTTTCCTGGATAAAAAAATCCATTAAAGTCGTAATTCATGGCAAGATGAGTTGGTGTTGAATAGACTTTGGCACTACGAGGAGGCCTTTCATTTTGTTCAGTAAGATCACAGTGGATCTGTACATCAATTACATTTACCTGTCTTTTTGTTTCAAATGCTTGGTCATACTTCCCGATCAAACTCTACTCATTGTGGCTTTGGGGAGTTTCTGTTGACGAGACACACCCCAAAGATGCTGAAGAAACTCAGCAGGGTGTGGCAGCATCTGGTCTGAAGATTCGAAATTTTAATTTATCTGTCTCTGTCTCCACAGATGCTATCAGAAGTCGCACAACACCAGGTTATAGTCCAATAGGTTTATTTGAAATCACAAGCTTTCAGAGTGCTGCTCCTTCCCATCGCTGGACAATCCACTTCACCTGATAAAGGGGCATTGCTCTGAAAGCTTGTGATTTCAAATAAATCTGTTGGACTATAACCTGGTGCCATATGACTTCTGACCTTGTCCACTCCAGTCCAACCCTGGCACTTCTACACCATGACTTCCACAGCTGCTGCTAGACCTGCTGTGTTTCTCCAGCATTCCCTGTGTTTGTTGCAGATTCCCAGCGTCTACAGTATTTAGCTTTTATTCAGTTGCCAGACCAACTGTGGCCCAAAGGCCAAGCCAGACTGCAAAGTTCTTCTACGCTGTGTGTGAGAACGTGCTTACTGCATTCACTCAGCAAAAGTTGACAAACAGCCTGGCTCTAGGTTAAGATTCTGCCTCCTCATTTTTCACCACCCCGCATTCTTCGCCCAAAAAAACTGACAACTTCCTTCATTCTGCCCTCTTCAATCTCTTTGCCATTTTGGACACTCGATCTGATTAACCCTTGACCTTCAACTCCCAGGCCCAACCTGTCTGTACAACTTAACCCTCCGAGTCCCGGTTAATTCCTGCCCCCTTCAAAGCCAGTGCATCCTTCCTGAGCTGCCCAGTGCTGAGGGCAGTTACTGGAGATAGTATCTGATCATACATCTAAACAGCACCACTTCCTTCCCGTACATTCTAGTCATATTCTACCCATTATAGTAATAGCTCTGGCTCAGTGAGTAGCGTACACGCCACTGTATTGCAAGGTTCTTAACCAAGACCTGGAGTACAAATGTCTAGGAGGTTACTCCAGTGCAGTAGAGAGGGAGCGCTGCACCATTAAAGGTTCTATCTTTCAGATGAGATGTTAAATCTAGGTCCCATCTGTCTTCTGGGGTAAGAATGAAAGATCCCATGGTCACTGATTTGAAGAAGAGCAGGGCGATTTTCTCCACTATTTTGGCTGATATTTGTCCTTCCACTAAGTTAGCTGGTCGTTGTCACATCATTGTGTGTGGATCTTGCTGTGCACAAATGGGTTGTCATGTTTGTTGTCATTACTACATTGACCACATTTCAGAGAGTGTACCTCCATAGCTCTTCGACATGCTTGGTGAATGTGAAAAGTGCTAATTAAATGCAAATCTTTGTTTTTGTTTTGTTTGCCATTGATTCTTTCCTGTACCTTTCTGGAAATAGCTGCAAGTTTTATCTGTGGATCAGTAATCTCATAGAATCTCTACAGTGTGGAAAGAGGCCATTTAGTCCATCAAGTCAGCACTGGCCTTCCAAAGAGCATTGTACTCATACCCACCCACATCACCCCGCATTTCCAACGACCAATCCATCATGCCTGGACATCCCTGGACACTGTGGTTAATTTAACATAGCCAACCTTCCTAACCTGCATATCTTTGGACTGTGAGAGGAGACCAGAGCACCTGGAACAGATCCGCACAGACATGGGGAGAATGTGAGTCTGTGCTGGAAAAGCACAGCAGGTCAAGCAGTATCGTTCCTGATGAAGGGCACTCGCCCAAAATGTAGATTCTCCTGCTCCTCGGATGCTGCCTGACCTACTGTGCTTTTCCAGCACCACACGCTCAACTCTGATCTCCAGCATCTGCAGTCCTTGCTGTCTCCATAGGGAGAATGTGCATACTCCACACAGACAGTCCTGGGTGGAATCGAACCCGGTCCCTGGCACTGTGAGGAAGCAGTGTTAACTACTGAGCCACCAACAACCTTCCATTAAAATGCAACTTTTAAAATCCACTTTTGTTTGGCGGCAGTGCTGCTAGCCTAACAGATCCATGTCCACCAGCAGCCGTGAAGATCGATTTATCCAGCAGTCAACAATCACATCAATGTTTCAGTACATCAGTGTTTCAGTACATCAATTTTTCAACCTCTATAATGTAATTGCCCAGGTTAAATACAAAGAAAAACACTGCACGTGTCAAAGACTGAAAGGGGTTACAAAAACAGAACTTGTTGCAGGTCAGGTGAATTGGCCATGCTAAATTGCCCATAGTGTTAGGTGCATTAGTCAGAGGGAAATGGGACTGAGTGGGTTACTCTTTGGAGGGTCGGTGTGGACTTGTTGGGCCGAAGGGCCTGTTTCCACACTATAGAGAATCTAATCTAAAAAGTGCAGCAGGTCTGGCAGCATCTGCGGAGAGAGAACCCGAGATGACACTTCCAGTCCAGTGGCTCTTCTTCAAGTAAACAACTGTGACCACACATAATTCATCACAACAGCAGTTCAAATAATGCAGACACAAGAGCAGACTGTGCTAGCCCTGACAGCAGGAAGTGTATAAATGCATGTGACACTCAGCACAAACAGCAACCATGACAGAACTAAACCGTGTAATGTTGATCAGAATGAACAGAGCATCAGGACAGAGAACTACACACAAATGGTGAGATCTATAGCATACAGTATGATGAAAATGAACAGCATTAAACTTTGGAGAAGGGAAATGGTACCAGATATATACACAATTCTGCAAATTACACAATCGCATGTAAGATCCTAATATCTCAATGACTCAAAGACAATGCAGCAGATCTGATGAAGAGTTACGGGGTGTAGCATTGTTTGCACTTGAAGAATGGAATGTAAAACAGATGTAATGAGTTTTTTCCTAAGTAATTTTAAAATCCACCATGACAATCCTCTTTGTTGTGTGCATCCTGCATTTTGTTATAATTCAGCTGGACAGTGGGAGAGCGAGAGACTGGATCTGACCCCTGAGCAAAAGATTTGAATCTCGTGCTGTGTTTAAATTGGAAAATTGTTTCCTGAATGCCTCGAACTTTAGTTACTATAGAAACAACCATGTTTATGTTGTGTAGTTAATTCCACATTTACCCTCTTTGTAGTGTCCAGTTGTTTCCTACAGTAATTGTTTTAAAGGGACTGCTCACAATGGGATGAAAAAGGTTTATAGCTGCTACTGAGAGAATGCTCCTCAGTTTTTATTTATTTAATCATTAGTGGGCATCGCTGGCAGTCCCAGCATTTATTGCCTGTCCCTAGTTGCACCTTGAGAAGGTGGGCGTGAGTTGCCTTCTTGAACCGCTGCAGTCCACCTGATGTGGATTGACCCACAGTGCCCTTAGGGAGGGAATACCAGGATTTTGATCCAGCGACAGTAAAGGAATAGCAATATATTTCCAAGTCAGGATGATGAGTGGCTTGGAGGGGAACTTGCAGAGGGTGGTGTTCCCAAGTATCTGCTGCCTTTGTCCTTCCAGATGGAAATGATTGGGTTTGGAAGGTTCTGCCTAAGGATCTTTGATGAATTTCTGTTGTGCATCTTTTAGACATTACACACTACAGAGTGTTGGTAGTGGAGCAAGTGGATGTTTGGGGATGTGGTGCCAATCAAGCGGGCTGCTTTGTTCTGGATGGTTTCAAGCTGCTTGTGTGTTGTTGGAGCTGCACCCATCCAGGCAAGTGGGGAGTATTCCAGCACCCTCCTGACTTGTGCCTTGTAGATGGTGGACAGGCTTTGGGGGGTCAGGAGGTTGGAAATGTACAGTGCAATTATGAGTGGCTCATGGGCTCAGTATGCTAGTTTCCAAAATATGTGACGTCTCTGATAATAGTATTGCTTATTTTGCATTAAAGTTGCATTTCTATTGACATACGCAGAGTATATGCTCCAGTCTTCTCTGCATTGTCTTTCTGACAGGAGGTAACATACCCAGTGAGAACTGGGTGTTAAAATCAATTACAAACAAAAACAGAAATTGCTGGAAAGGCTCAGCAGATCTGGCAGCATCTGTGGAGAGAAAGCAGAGTCGCATCCATATGTTCTTCACTTCTTCAAAGAAATGCTTCCGGACAATCTACAGACCCCTCCCAAGCTGTTCCACCTTTAAGCAGCACATGCAGTCGAGCAAATGGCTTTGCTAACATAGGGATGACCTCAGAATCAAATGAAGAATCCTTCTTGATTTTCTCATCATTCTCCATTTCCTTCGATTTCAAGAGGATTTCCAACCCCTCTTGGATTTTGGTGGATACCTCTGCTGCCTGTTGGGTGACCCAAGTATGTTAGACTTGATAGAAGTGAATTGGTTAGCTCAGTTGGCCAGACCGTTGGTTTTCAATGCAGAGTGATGTTAACAGCATGGGGTTTAATTCCTGCACTGGTTGACATCACCACAAACGACCTACTGCCTGTGGTGACCTTCAGGTCAAAACCACCTCCAGCTGTCTCTCTCTAACAGGAGAGCAGCCCTTGGGGACTGTGAGACTCTGTCTTACTTGACCCTACAAAGAAACAGTGTGTGTTTTGGCTTGGAGTTCATACTGTTGAGTTTGATCTTGGACTCAGTTCAAACTCACAATATGCCCATTCTCTGTCTTATTGCTAAATAGTATGTTATCCAAGAAACCACACACTGCTTTCATCCCATTTGGTATCTGATCCATGATGCCTTGTAACATTGTAAGAGCATTGGACAAATCAATTGGTGATCTTCCATAATGATACAATCCTAATATAAATAGGACACTGCTCCTTCCTCTTGCCAGCTAATTTTAATTTTTGTTTTATTCACTCATATGTGGGTGTCTCTGGCTGGCCAACATTTATTTCCCATCCCTAGCTGCCCTTGAAATGAATGGCTTGCTGGGTCATTTCAGAGACTAGCTGAAAGTCACCCACATTGCTGTGGAGTTACATGTCGGCCAGATCAGGTGACCATCGCAGATTTCCTTCTCTGAAGGACATTAGAGAACCAGATGAGTTTTTCTAATAATTGGCAATGGTTTCATGGTCATCAGTAGATTCTTAATTCCAGATTTTATTATTTTGTTAAATTCAAGCTACACTATCTGCCATGTTCACATCCCCAGATCATTAGCTGAATTTCTGGATAAATAGTCTAGTGATGATACCACCTGACCATCATCATTGCAGATATGTACGTGACAAATGTATCTCACTGAACACCTTCTCATTGGCTAAATTAGAAATCAAATCTTCTCTAGTAGACTGTGGATAAGTATCATTTCCAATCCCTTTACTTACCATCTATTTGTTATCTCCACACGCCCAAATGGACTGCCGTTTGAACAACATCAGGGGCAGTGCTTGTTCTTAACTGCCCCGTCCTCTCTAATCTATACCGTTTCTAACTAGCACTGACAAATGTTGGCTGTAGTTTTGTCTTTTATCTCATCTTCTTGATGCCTAGTTTTATTGTTTGGTCATCCTCATTCAAAGACTTTGCGTTACCTTTGTTCTTCCCTAATGTTAGATGTATTCTGACTGATATCCGTTGTGAATAGCTAGGTTCAGTTTAATCGTGCTTTCTTAAACTAATTTGCTATTGATGTTAAGTAATAGAATACATCATCATATTCCACTTGAACATCTGTCATAGGGAAGGGGCTAGAATCCATTACTTAGACAATCACGGTATAATGAGGCAGAATCACAGTGTTTTGTGAAAGGGAAATCATGTTTACTACATTAGAATTTTTTTTTAACAAATTAGCATGCATGATGGATCAAGGGAAATAGGTAGGTGTGGTGTATTCAGATTTCCAAAAGGTGCCACATTAACAGTTGCCACATCAGATAAGAGTGCACAGTACAGGGGGTAATGTATTAGCATGGATAAAGGAATGTTCAGGTAACAGAAAGCAGAGTGTAGGGATGGAAGGGTCCTTTTCAGATTAGCAACCTAATCTGTGCAGTGCCACTGGGTGCTCAACTGTTCACAGTCTGGTTTACGCAAGGGAACGGGAATGTGTTGTGGAAAATTGCTACCTAGATAGGTAGGGATGTAGGGAGGAGCTAGAGTGTCTGCAAAGAGATAAAGACAGGTTAAGTACCAGCACCTGGACAAGAACTTTGCAGATGTGATGTACAAAACATAGAGGAGAACGTGTCCATTTTGGAGGGGAGAGTAGAAAAGCCATATATTAATAAATGGAGAGCAGAGAGGTCCAGGTGCACAGAATGTTGGTCTGCAGGTACAGCCAAGTGATTAGAAGGCAAATGGAATGTTATCATTTATTACAAGGGGAATGGAATACAAAAGTAAGAAGGTCTTATTGTAGTTGCACAAGTCATTGATGAAACCATTTCTGGAATACTGTGTGCAGTTTTAGTCTCCTTATTCAGAAGTAGTTCAGGGAAGGTTTTCACTCAACTCATTCCAGGGATGAAGGGCTTATTTTATAAGAAAATGGGTTGCATCTACATCCATTGGAGTTTAGAAGAATGAGGTGTGACTTTATTGAAATAAATATGATCCTGAGGGGACTAGACGGGGTGGATACCAGAAGGATGTTTCTTCTTGTGAGGGAGACTAAAACTAGGAGACAGTGCTGACAACATCCTGGCAAATGTCCTCTGCAAAAGATGCTGGAGATCACCGCTGTGATTCCAGCATGGGCAGTAACTTGCTCCTGAATCTCCTCTGCACCCTGTCTAGTGCAGTCACATCCTTCCTACAGTGTGGTGATCAGAACAGCACACAGTGCTTCAGCTGTAGCCTAACAAGCTCCACCGTAAGCTATCTGCTCTTGTATTCCATGTCTTGAACAATAAAGACAAGTATTCCAAACACCTTCTTAATCACTTTATCCACCTATCCTGTTGTGGACATGCACACCAAGGTTCCTCCGATCCTCTGTACTTCTTAGGGTCCTACCATTCATCGTGTACTCCCTTGAATTCTTAGTGACTCACAATGTATCACCTAACATTTTTCAGGATTAATTTCCATTCGCCAGTGTCCAGCCCATCTATAATCATGCTGTGGTCCAAGGCTTTCCTCTTGTGTCATCTGTGAATGTACTGATCATTTCTTGTACATTCATGTCAAGATCACTATTGTATGCAACAATGGTGAGACATCTCGCAGAAATCTGAATCCTGAGCTATACCATTAGAGACCTTCACAAAAACAATCTTTGACCATCATCCTCTGCCTCCTGCCACTGAGCCAACTTTAGATCAAAGTTTCCAAACTGCCCTGTACCCTCCGGGCTCACCTTCTTGATCAGTGTCTAATGTGATACTTTCTCAAAAGTCTTACTGAAGTCCGTATAGACGACATCCAATTCATTACCCTTATCTACGCACCTAGTCACTTGCTTAGAAAACACAAAAGACCAGTCAGACATGATCTCCCTGACACGACCATACTGACTACCCTTGATTAATTCTTACCTCTCCAAGTGGAGATTAATTCTATCCCTCAGACTTTCTCCACAAGTTTTCTTATCAATTGTCTGTCGTTCCCTGCTTTATCGCTACCACACTTCATGAAGAATGTTACCAGTTTAGCTGTCCTCATGTTCTCTGGCACCTCTCCCTTGCTAGAGAGGTTTTAGAAATGAATGTGAGGGCACCTGAAATCTCCACCCTTGCCTCCAACAGCAGTCTGGGTCTGTGGACTTATCTAATGTTAAATCTGCTAATTCCTCCTCCCTCTTTCCACAAACGAAACTGCATCAGAACATTATTTCAACGAGCCAACACACACTGCAGCACAGAGGAATTACGCAGAGCAGAGGAAAATCACCTGTACAGTGCATTTAAAAAAAATCAGTACCCAATGAACACAGTCTGTCGATTTCTCAGCAACAAACCCAAAAAAAGCAGACAAAACACGTCCGGAAACTCTAGCCACTCTCCCCTACATCAAAGACATCTCAGAAATGACTGCAAGACTACTCAGACCCCTTGGCATCATGGTAGCCCACAAACCCACTAACAGTCTAAAACAGCAGCTAATGAACTTGAAAGACCCTAATACAGACAATAAGCAAAACTCATGTCATTTACAAAATATCATACTCACCAGGATCAGAGTGTTCCGTTCTTTTCCCTTCTTGCCATCTCTGGGAGGGCAAAGCCATGCCCTGTATTTACCAACAGTAACTGGGATTCCTTCTCATGAGTAAGGTCATATAACCGAATTGGATAACACATAAGACTCTATAAAGACAACTAGCAAAACGAACATCATCTACAAAATACCTAGCAAAAACTGTAACAAACACTACATTGGACAAACAGGCAGAAAACTAGCCACCAGGATACATGAACATCAACTAGCCACAAAACGACATGACCCTCTCTCACTATTATCCTTACATACAGATAAGGAAGGACACCACTTTGGGACAACACATCCATCCTAGGACAAGTCAAACAGAGACACACACGAGAATTCCTAGAAGCATGGCATTCCAACCAGAACTCTATCAACAAACACATTGACTTGGATCCCATTTACCACCCCTGAGAAAAAGAACAGGAAATGATGTCACCACAGGAAATGACATCCCCAACCAAAGGAAACCCGGACATATAATCAGAAAGCAAGAAACACCAGCAGTGCTTCATCCGGAGGCTCACCAAAGATGTTAACTTGTATGGTGACGAAAAGTATGAAAATGAACCTTCCAGCTCAGTGAGCAAGCCTGCGTCTAGAACCTCAACCTGAGCTACAAATCTTCTCAAAACTCGCTACCTCCTCCCTCTCAATTGTCATTTGTTCAACTACATTAGAATCATAGAATTCCTACAGTGCAGAAACAGGCCAGTTGGCCAATTGAGTCTGCACTGACATTCTGAAGAGTATCCCATCCAGACACAGATCCACACCCTACCCCTATAACTCCACATTTCCCATGGCTAATTCACCTAGCCTGCACACTATAGATAATTTAGTATGGGGAGAAAGTGAGGTCTGCAGATGCTGGAGATCAGAGCTGAAAATGTGTTGCTGGAAAAGCGCAGCACGTCAGGCAGCATCCAGGGAACAGAAGAATCGACATTTCGGGCATAAGCCCTTCTTCAGGAATGAGGAAAGTTTGTCCAGCAGGCTAAGATAAAAGGTAGGGAGGAGGGACTTGGAGGAGGGGCGTCGGAAATGTGATAGGTGGAAAGAGGTCAAGGTGAGGGTGATAGGTCAGACTGGGGTGGGGGAGGAGAGGTCAGGAAGAAGATTGCAGGTTAGGAAGGCGGTGCTGAATTCGATGGATTTGACTGAGACAAGGTGGGGGGAGGGGAAATGAGGACACTGGTAAAATCCGAGTTCATCCCTTGTGGTTGGAGGGTTCCTAGGGGGAAGATGAGGCGCTCTTCCTCCAACCGTCGTGTTGTTGTGGTCTGGCGATGGAGGAGTCCAAAGACCTGCATATCCTTGGTGGAGTGGGAGGGGGAGTTGAAGTGTTGAGCCACAGGGTGGTTGGGTTGGTTGGTCCTGGTGTCCCAGAGGTGTTCTCTGAAACGCTCCGCAAGTAGCCGGCCTGGCTCCCCAATATAGAGGAGGCCACATCGGGTGCAGAGGATGCAATAGATGATGTGTGTGGAGGTGCAGGTGAATCTGTGGCGCATATGGAAGTTTCCTTTGGGGCCTTGGAGGGAGGTGAGGGGGGAGGTGTGGGCGCAAGTCTTGCACCTCCTGCGGTTGCAGGGGAAGGTGCCGGGAGTGGAGGTTGGGTTGGTGGGGTGTGTGGATCTGACGAGGGAGTCACGGAGGGAGTGGTCTTTAAGGAATGCTGATAGGGGAGGGGAGGGAAATATATCCTTGGTGGTGTGGTCCGTTTGGAGGTGGCGGAAATGACGGCGGATGATGCGCTGTACATGGAGATTGGTGGGGTGGTAGGTGAGGACCAGTGGGGTTCTGTCCTGGTGGCGGTTGGAGGGGCGGGGCTCAAGGGCGGAGGAGCGGGAAGTGGAAGAGATGCGGTGAGGGCATCGTCGACCACGTCGGGGGGGGGAAAAAATTTCCCGCAATTTCCCCCCAGACGTGGTCGACGATGCCCTCCACCGCATCTCTTCCACTTCCCGCTCCTCCGCCCTTGAGCCCCGCCCCTCCAACCGCCACCAGGACAGAACCCCACTGGTCCTCACCTACCACCCCACCAATCTCCATGTACAGCGCATCATCCGCCGTCATTTCCGCCACCTCCAAACGGACCACACCACCAAGGATATATTTCCCTCCCCTCCCCTATCAGCATTCCTTAAAGACCACTCCCTCCGTGACTCCCTCGTCAGATCCACACACCCCACCAACCCAACCTCCACTCCCGGCACCTTCCCTGCAACCGCAGGAGGTGCAAGACTTGCGCCCACACCTCCCCCCTCACCTCCCTCCAAGGCCCCAAAGGAAACTTCCATATCCGCCACAGATTCACCTGCACCTCCACACACACCATCTATTGCATCCTCTGCACCCGATGTGGCCTCCTCTATATTGGGGAGCCAGGCTGGCTACTTGCGGAGCGTTTCAGAGAACACCTCTGGGACACCAGGACCAACCAACCCAACCACCCTGTGGCTCAACACTTCAACTCCCCCTCCCACTCCACCAAGGATATGCAGGTCTTTGGACTCCTCCATCGCCAGACCACAACAACATGACGGTTGGAGGAAGAGCGCCTCATCCTCCGCCTAGGAACCCTCCAACCACAAGGGATGAACTCGGATTTCACCAGTGTCCTCATTTCCCCTCCCCCCACCTTGTCTCAGTCAAATCCATCGAATTCAGCACCGCCTTCCTAACCTGCAATCTTCTTCCTGACCTCTCCACCCCCACCCTAGTCTGACCTATCACCCTCACCTTGACCCTCTTTCCACCTATTACATTTCCAACACCCCTCCCCCAAGTCCCTCCTCCCTACCTTTTATCTTAGCCTGCTGGACAAACTTTCCTCATTCCTGAAGAAGGGCTTATGCCCGAAACGTCGATTCTCCTGTTCCCTGGATGCTGCCTGACCTGCTGCGCTTTTCCAGCAACATATAATTTAGTATGGCCAATCCACCTATGCTGCACATCTTTGACTGTTTGAGGAAACTGGAGCATCCAGAGGAAACCCACGCAGACAGGGGGAGAATGTGCAAACTCCACAAAGACAATTGCCTGTGGCTGGAATTGAACCCAGGTCCCTGGCGCCGTGAATGTGCTAACCCACTGAGTGAAACCCTAGTCACTGTCCTCTTCCCTAATTTTCTGTAAACTGCCCCCAAACACAGTTTAAGGGCAATTAGGGACATAACAAATGTTGACCTTAGCAGAGATGACCATATCCCATAAAAGGCATAAAGAAAAGATGCTGACCAAATATTTGGTCAAAGCGAGAGGTCTTAAGGAGCAACTTTGCAAAAGAAATGAGGGGAGAGACCCAGAGAGGGAGTTTCAGAGCTTAGGCAGCTGATGGTGAAGCAAAAGAAATTGGGGGCAGAAGAGGGGTGCGGAATTGTTGGAGCTGAAGGATCTCGGAGAATTTTAAGATTGGAGGAGGTTTCCCAGATGGTGCAAAATGAGACTATGAAGGGATTTGAAAACAAGGATAAGAATTTCAAAACCGAGACACTGCTGACTGGGAGCCAATGGAGAATAATAATAGAATAATAAAGGGCTGACATCTTTGCGCTCTGAATAAAACTTAGGTCAGTTTTTGGTCTGCCTTATTCTGTTTGATGTTTATGTTGGATTGGAACTAGTAGCAGCTGTTTCTTTATGTCTGTTGTTCTGAATAATGCGATTTAATAAAGGCACTGATTCAGTTAGCAGTGATACAGCAATCCAGCTCCTCCATTCCACTCTTCACCAGTGTTCAATAAAAATTAATACAAGATGACAATATTCCCCCGCGTGTGAGAGATAGAGGACTTGATAAGTTTTAATTAAAACTATCTGGTTTGGCAGGCTGACGTAACAAAATAATTTATTTTCTGAGCACATTGTTTGAAAGTTAGCTTTCCTTCTCCAAATCTGACCACCTCCCCTCGCCAAATACAATTGAGAGATGTTTAACTCTTACAGTATGGAAAGATTTTCTTCAACTGCGTTTATATTCTTATTTGTATTCATAGAAGCAGAATACTGTCTGAACAGGTTACTGAGCATTCAATTGTTTTCAGTTAACCAGATTCACAAACCAAAAGGCAATAGCTAGGCAGTTTTTTAATCTGCAAGGGAGTTGAGAGTGGAGTTAAGGCCACAATCAAATCAGCCAAGATCACGTGGAATGGCAGAGCAAGCTTGAAGGGCCAAATGGCCTACTCTTTGTGTTTCTGATGTACTTAACATTCTCATATTCAATACATTATGTTCTAAGCAAAGGTCAGTTAGCTCAGGTGGTTGGGCGGCTGGTTTGCAATACAGCGTGACACCAAAAACATGAATTCAGTTCCCACACCCAGCTGGGTTACCATGACAGAGCATGCCAGATGTGCTGGATTAGCCGTGCTAAATTGGCCCATGGTGTCCAGGGATGTGTAGGCTAGGTGGGAAATGCAGGGTTTACAGGGATAGGTCTAGATGTGGAAGATCAGTGTAGACCTGATGAGCTGAATGGTCTGCTTTCACACTGTAGGGGTTCTATGACTCTCCTTGGTAACCTCTTGCCCTTGGCTGAGGCATGGTGACCCTCAGGTTAAACTCATCACTAGCCTTCCGTCTCTCTCTCTCTCTCTCTCTCTCTCTCTCTCTCTCTCTATAATAAGAGAGCCCTGTGATTTGGTCGTACTGTAAGGACTTTAATGATGTACAGAGGTTTTACATTGGAATTAGGAGCACTCAGCCCCTGGCTATTGGAGGTCTTGTGACAAAGTGGGTAACATCCCTGTCTCTCGAGCCGAAGCTCCAAGTCCCACTCCGGGAAGATATGTACATAACATGACGTGACAGTTCGACCATCAAAGTGCAAATCCTTCCACCATATGCAGATGGTAGGAGTGGGTGAGATTCTTGTCATCCCCATGATGGAAAGCACATTGGAGCCTATACCGCCACTGTCCATTGCCCCAGACTGTAGCCGCTTGGACTCTCTTATGAACGGAATCAAAACGTTGGAACTCCCTAGTGAGACTGGGATGTACCTACACCACAAGCACTGTATTGGTTCAACTTGCAGACTCACCACTATCTTTCTCAGGGCAATTAAGGGTGGGCAATAGACGTTGGCCCAGCTAGCGATACCTGTGTCCCAAGAGTAAATGCAATAAGCTGTAACACCCGCTCATACAGAAGTCATGCATCCAGATCCCAGCATAGTGATAATATGCACAAATTGGATAATAACAGTCCTCTGATAGAAACCCCTCACATCTTGCACAATGATTATGAGCACATGTATTATTCAGCTCGAAAAACAGCGGTTTCATGGAGCAGAAATAGTTGCTCGGATTTTCAGCTTCACCTTGTCCAGTCATTCTGTTGCAGGATGTTCCTGGAAATTGGACATTTGATTGTTACAGACTCTGATGTCATGTTCAGTAATGCTGCAAGACATTAGCCGTGTGTTTGCCAAATCCAAGCATATATGCCCAAGTGTGTCCATATGTGTAACAGTGTTTGCTCCACACTTGGTGAACTTACAAAGTAATAGCTGGAAGAATGCCTTTCCAAGCTTTCAAATTACATATGACTAAGCAGCCGTATTAAATTTTTCATTTCTCTTTGTGGCTCAAAGGTCTTTTAAATTTGGGCAATCCTTTATGTATATTTTTAATACTGCGGTGACTCAGAGAGGAATGCAGTCTCGCCCCACATGTGATTTGTTAACAGCACTGTCAACTGTATTGCTCCAGTCAGCATTAGCTGAATCCATGTGGAGGGGAAGAGGTTTCAGCAACCCCAGGCTGTGCCAGAGGAGTGATTTTAATTTGGAACTGGAGCTGGTCTCCAAGCAGTATACTTAAGTGATTTGGAGCTAACACAGCAACCCTTTTCTATTGGCCACACAAATGTTTAGTCAGATGCGCAGATCCGGTTTCTCCATCCACATGATGTGAGGATACGTTACATCTAGTTATGACGCAGAGGATCGCAACAATCAAACTAGAGCAGGGGACCACATGTAAAACTTGACAGAACAGTGCAGAGGTGAGGAGGGCATCAGCAAGGTGGTCCCAATGGCAAGAGATGGCGCCCGAACAGTGGGTGACTCCAACATTTGGGAGTCTGGAAAAACGGTTGGGCAGCGGCAGTGTGAAGCTTTGAACTGGAGCAACGGGAAACAGCAAGGATGGACTCTCGTTCAGTTATAAAACCCAGAAAGAACAGCGGGGGCTATAAATCAGAAACAATAACAGAAATTGCTGGAAAAGCTCAGCAGGTCTGCCAGCGTCTGTGAAGAGAAAACAAAGTTAATGTTTCAGGTCCAGTGACCCTTCCTCAGAACTGCCACATGCGCACATATGCACGCGCGTACACACACGCAAACATGCGCACACACCTAGAAACACCCATCCAACATGCACACACAGGCAAACATCACCCCCCCGCCCCCCGACCCCCCCATCACCCTGTCAGCCTAGATTGGAGGCAAATCAACCTTTGACCAAAAAAATGGCTAACTGAAAAAACATTGTGGCCATGTGTTGCCCCAATACAGTCCAGATCAGGACCCAACTTTGGCCCTAACATCATGTTTCCCACAACTGACCCTGTTTCCAATCTTTGACTTTGCCGTCATGCTTCTGACCTTTGACCCTGGTGCCATGTTTCCAACCCAATTGGCAAAATCCTGCCTCAGACATCAAAATGATCATTTTCCAATGACATCAGGAGATATAATGTTGCCAGCCCGCTCCCTCCCCACCCTCCACCCCTTACATTCCCATCCTACTCCCAGGGTAGGGGTGAAAGGTTTCTGTACTTTGGCACCTGGACTCCTCACTGAACACACTTACATATCTTGGGAAGCGATGGCCTAGTTGTATTATTGCTGGACTGTTAATCTAGAGACCCAGGTAACGTTTTGGGGAGCTGGGTTCGAATCCCACCACGGCAGATGGTGGAATTTGAAATCAGTAATCATTTGGAATTGAGAATCTAATGACCACAAATCCTTTATTGATTGTTGGAATAACCCATCTGATTCACTAATCTCCTTTAGGGAAGGAAATTCCCATCCTTACCTGGTCTGGCGTACATGTGACTCCAGACTCACAGCAATGTGGTTGACTCTTAGCTGCCCTCTGGGCAATTAGGGATGGGTAATAAATGTTGCCTGGTCAGCAATACTCTCATCCCATGAATGGAAAGAAAAACCATACTGCACAGTTAGTACCTCATTAAAGATAACAAACCAGATAAATTAGAAGCAGGAGCAAGACCATTAAAACATTTAAACAGAGACTATTAGTCCTAGCGATCCAGGTTTGAATCCTGCCATGGCAGATGGTGGAATTTGAATTGAGTAAAGAACAAAATTTGGAAATAAGAATCTAATGATGACTGTGAACCCATTACAGCTTTTTGTAAAAACCCTGCCTCAGATATCAAAATGATCATTTTCCAGTGACGTCAGGAGATATAATGTTGCCAGACTCCCCCCTCCCCTCCCCTCCCCTCACCCCGCCACATTCCCATCGTACTCCCGGCGAAAGCTTGATTCACTGATGTCCTTCAGGGAAGGAAATCTGTCATCCTTACCTGGTCCTGCCGACATGTAACTCCAGACCCACAGCAATGGGATCGACTCTGAACTGCCCTCTGAGTTGGCTTAGCAAGCCACTCAGTTGTAGCAATCTCTACAAAACCTCAACAAAGAAGTGACTATCACAAACAGCATTGTGGGTCAACCTACAGCACATAGACTGCAGTAGTTCAAGAAGGCAGCTCAATACCACCTTCTCAAGGGACAACTGAGATGGGCAATGAACGCTGGCCCAGCCAAAGGCAACCGCATCCTATGATTGAATGAAAAACTGCCATTCAGCCCATCTAATTGGCTCTACTATACATTAAGACCAAAGCTGATTGATTGAAAGGTCAAATGCACATTTCTGCCTATTTCCGATAATCTCCTCTTCTGTGCTTAACAAGAATCTACCCACTTCTATCTTAAAAATATTCAAAGACTCTGCTTCCGCAATGTGTTTAGGAAGAGCGTTCTATAAACTCACGACGCTGTGAGAGAAAAGTAGTTGCCTAATCTGTGTTTTAAATGGTTGTCTCACTGTGAGCCCAGGTTCTAGGTTTTCCCATAAGAGCAGACATCCTCCAGCTACCTGTTGAGACCCGTCAGGATCTTATATGTTTTAATTCAATCTCTACGCTGCCTCAAAACATGTCCACGATTCTGACCGAGCATTCCCAGTGTAAGGATGGAGCTTGCCCCACTCGCTATCCTTGTATCACCTCCAAGCAAGCTTCCCAGTTTTATAATTAGTTATGGAAAGCCCAGTAGATGTCAGATTGAGGCCAGCCATTAATTTCATAACTAGATCCAAAGTATGCAGAGGACACTAAAAGACTGCAGAGGGGTACAGATAGGTTAAGTGAGTAGGTAAGGGTCTGGCAGATGGAGTACTATGTTGGTAAATGTGAGGTCATCCATTTTGATAGGAATAATAGCAAAAAGGACTATTAATTAAATGGTGAAAAATTGCAGCATTCTGCTATGCAGAGGGAGCTGAATGTCCTTGTGCACAAACCACAAAAAGTTGGTTGGAAGGTGCAGCAGGCAATTAAGATGGCAAATGGAAAATTGTCCTTCATTGCTAAAGAAGTTGAGTTTAAAAGCAGGGAGGTTATGCTATAGCTGCATAGGGTGCTGGTGAGGCCACACCTGGAGTACTGTGTACAGTTTTGGTCTCCTTACTTGAGAAAAGATGGACTGGCACTAGAGGGGGTGCAGAGGAAGTTCACTAGGTTGATTCCAGAGTTAAGAGAGTTGGCTTTTGAGAAGAGATTGAGTAGACTGGGATTATATTCATTGGAATTTAGAAGAATGAGGGGGGATCTTACTGAAACATATAAAATGATGAAGGGAAGATATAAGATAGAAACAAGGAGGTTGTTTCCACTGGTGGGTGAAACTAGAGCTACAGTCATAGCCTCAAAATAAGAGGGAGCAGATTGAGGGCTGAGTTGAGGAGGAACTTCTTCACCCAAAGGGTTGTGAATCTGTGGGATTCCCTGTCCAGTGAAGCAGTTGAGGCTACCTCGTTGAATGTTTTTAAGGCAAAGATAGATTTTGAACAGTAAAGGGATTAAGGGTTATGATGAGCAGGTGGGTAAGTGGAGCTGAGGCTATGAAAAGATCAGCCATGATCTTATTGAATAGTAGGGCAGGGTCAAGGGACCACATGGTCTACTCCTGCTCCAAGTTCTTACATTTTTATGTTCTTACGTTTGTTCTTATGGATCGAGACATTAGTGAGACACTTCAGTTGGAAAAGTTTGGACAATGTCCCAGATGTGAAGGGATAATCACAGTCATATTATGAACTCACTTATTAGTTAATACTTAGAAATTAACTAGCCAAAGGGCAGACCTATAATTGCACACAGTTTTAAACCTTAACTCTTTCCTGTTTTAGGGGATTTTCAGTAGCTGTATTTAGGGCCATGAAATATTTGTTGAATATTCTATTTCTCGGTCCTAAATTGTGAGTGAACTCTTGTTAATCTGTCATTGGCACTATCAATGTTGGAAGTCATTCAGAGTATGCCATGTCAACTTGAATTGCATCAGAAGTTCTGATGAAGGCATTCATTGGACCTGAAACATTAACTCTGATTGCTCTCCACAGGTGCTGCTAGACTTTTTCCAGCAATTTCTGTTTTTGTTTCAGATTTCCAATGTCCGCAGTTATTTTGGTTGTTTGCATCAGAAATATTCAGAGAACAAACGGATACAAGAGCAGGGAGGTTATGATGGAGCTGTATATAATGTTAGTTAGGCCATAGTTAGAGTACTCTGTGCTGTTCAGATCACCACAATATAGGAAGGATGTAAAACATAGAGGATTTTTATGGGGAGTTGGCAGGGGAGATGTGGAGAAGTTTTTTTCCCTTTGTGGGAGAGTCTAAGAGCAGAGGGCATCATCTCAGAATAAGGGGTCACACATTTAAGACAGAGACAGGAGGAATTGCTTCTCTAGGAGGGTGATAAATCTGTGGAATATTTTACACACACCAGTAGGGGCTGGGTCATTAAGAATATTCAAGGCTGCGAGAGTCAGGATTTTAATAAGTCAGGTTTATGGGTAAAAGGCAGGAAATTGGAGAATCAGATCAGCCGTAATCTCATTGAATGCTGGAGCAGATATGATGAACTGAATGGCCTATTTATAGTCCTGTAGTGAGATCTCAGAGTGTGCAGAGGACTGTGAAACTTTGCAAAGGGACATAAATAGTTTAAGTGAGTGGGCAAAGGTCTGGCAGATGGAGTACAATGTTAATAAATGTGAAGTAATCCATATTGTTGGGAATAACATTAAAAAGGACTATTATTTGAATGGTAAAAAAATGCAGCAAGCTGCTGTGCAGAGGAACCTGGGTGTCCTTGTGCATGAATCACAGAGGGTTGGTCTGCAGATGCAACAGGTAATTAGGAAGGCAAATGGAATTTTGTCCTTCATTGCTAAAGGGATTGAGTTTAAAAGCAGGGAGGTTATGTTGCAGCTGCATAGGGTACTGGTGAGGCCACACCAGGAGCACTACGTGCAGTTTTGGTATCCTGACTTGAGAAAGGATGGACTGGCACTAGAGGGGGTGCAAAGGAGGTTCACTAGGTTGATTCTGGAGTTGAGAGGGTTGGCTTATGAGGAGAGACTAAGTAGATTGGGATTATGTTCATTGGAATTTCGAAGATTCGGGGGGGATCTTGTAGAAACATATGTAATTATGAAAGGAATAGATAAGTAGTGAAGATGTTTCCACTGGCAGGTGAAATAGGACAAGAGAGCATAGCCTCAAAATTAGGGGAACAGATTTAGGACTGAATTGAGAAAGAACTTCTTCACCCAGGAGTTGTTAATCTATGGAATTCCCTGTCCAGTGATGTCCGCGAGGCTTCCTTCATAAATGTTTCTAAAGCTAAGATAGATAATTTTTTGAACAGCAAAGGAATTAAGGGTTATGGTGAGAGGGCGAGTAAATGGAGCTGAGGCCACAAAAAGATCAGCCATGATCTTATTGAATGACAGAGCAGGCTCGAAGGGGGCCAGATCTGTTTCCCCTCTGCATGACTGTGTGGTTCTGTAATTGGATCATTATCTGAAGAGTAACATTTTGCAGGACAGAGATGAGGGAGTGGGACTAGATGTTGAAGAGAACCAGTACAGAAATGAAAGGCTGAATGGTCTCCATCTGAGCTGCAATCATTCTGTAATTCTATAAGATTCACACTGAGTGGCTTGTACAGTTAGGAAGAAATACAAGTAGAAGTATCATTTTATAACTAGTGGGCGGCACGGTGGCACAGTGGTTAGCACTGCTGCCTCACAGCACCAGAGACCCAGGTTCAATTCCCGCCTCAGGTGACTGACTGTGTGGAGTTTGCACATTCTCCCCGTGTCGGCGTGGGTTTCCTCCGGGTGCTCCGGTTTCCTCCCACAGTCCAAAGATGTGCAGACCAGGTAAATTGGCCACGCTAAATTGCCCGTAGTGTTAGGTAAGGGGTAAATGCAGGGGTATGGGTGGGTTGCGCTACGGCGGGGCGGTGTGGACTTGTTGGGCCGGAGGGCCTGTTTCCACACTGTAAGTAATCTAATCTAATCTAATAATAATAGCCAAAATGATAAAAAGGTGTCTACTGTAATGCTGAAGAAGTAGCAGTGACTAGTTGGAGAGGGAAAATAACAAGGCTAACTCTTACTGTCTTCACCCTGAGACCATGTCTTTCTATAACTTATTTTTCTTTATTCCTCGCATAAAAGATGTTTTGAGAGGAAGTTCAGTTTTGAAAGTGTTTCTCTAAGGACAGCCGTGTTCTGCAGACACAAACAGTAGGAACTGGAAAGTGATCAGATGGCAGGAACCAACAGTCTTGCTCCCAGCTGAACACACTAATTCAAATTTCATTAAACATCCTTTACAGGCTCCTGTACACTTGGTTAGCTGTTGTAACATGCATGCTGTTGCTATTTGTAATGGAACAACAAAATTTAGCATCAGTCATTTACGATCAGAAGTGCTTTCTGGAATTACTTTTATACACATACAGTTTGTTTTTCATGTTTTTGTTTGATGGAATTCAGTATTTTGGCAAAATAAAACCTTTTTTTTAAAGGAAATTCTTTTTTGCAGCTTTTGTTCCTCTGTGCCCTGCTATCTCGATCTGTTACACCAAGTGGGCACAAGCTGCCTGGAGACAATTAGGATTTTCCCACATCCAAACCCCTAAATCAACATTTAGCTTCAATCTAGTTGTAATCAGAATAAAAGTTCATGCCTTTAAAGAGGTAATTTTTTTATGATGGTTTCATATTATTGCTTATATTATATGGTTTCAAAGTTATGTTTACTTTAGACAAAAACAGAAATTACTGGAAAAGCTCTGCAGCTCTGTCAGCATCTGTGGAGAGAAATCAGAGTTAATGTTTCAGGTCCGTTCTCAGGAAGGGTCACCAGATCCGAAACAGTGACTCTGATTTATCTCCACAGATGCTGACAGACCTGTTGAGCTTTTCCAGCAATTTCTGTTTTTGTCTTTAATTTACGGCATCTGCAGTTCTTTCGGATTTTATGTTTTTATATGGTTCCATACTTATGCTTATTTTTCTGTTTGTCTTATCTGTCTTCCTTTGCACTCTCCACAGTTGGTCTCTGAACAGTAATTCTCTCCCAGCCACAGATCAATGACTAACTCTGCTAGACAGCCACAGATGTGATTGTTAATATTCTGGGCAGTTTATGGAAATTAATTGTCTTGAGAACCAGTGGCTTCGCAGCACTGATGACTAAATGGGACTGAGAATTGTCTGTGTTCAAATAGCGATGTCAGCTTATAATGAAGCCAACACCAGCCAGTAGAGAACAGCAGGCTGAACAATGGCTAGAACAATATGATGTGGAGGTGCCGATGTTGGACAGGGGTGGACAAAGTTAAAAATCACACAGCAGGTTATAGTCCAACAGGTTTATTTGGAAGCACTAGCTTTCAGAGCGCTGCTCCTTCATCAGGTAACTAGTGGGGCAGGATCCTAGGACACAGATTTTATAGGAAAAGATCAAAGTGTCATTCAATTGATGTACATCACATCAGTTGCATGACACTGTGATGTTTAGAACAATATATGAATGACGTGAGTCTGTTTTCAAGAGAATCTAGTTGGTGTTGACAATGTGCTTGATTGGTTTGACTCTCATTCACGCTCTTGTTACGTTGAGACACAGCTATTCCAAAGCACTTCTGGCCAGCCTGCCTCTCTCAAAAGTCATTGAAACTTCTGCTGGCACATCTGAACTTTCAGCAAATTGTTTTCTTTTATTACCTCTGCGCTCATGGGCAGACATTGGCTCCTGCTCAAATAGGCATGTTACAATTCACATCCTTGTCTTTAAACTCGTTCAAGATCTTGCTCCTTTTCTGTCTCTCTTTCTCTCTCTCTCTCTCTCTGTAAGCTCCTGCAGCCCTATAATCCCTCACGGACCTCTCTGCTCTCTAATTCTGATCTATCCTCAATTATATTTGTTCTATCATCGCTAGCCATAGCTGATATTGCCAAGCTTCGAAGCTCTTGTGGTGCAGTGGTTGTGTCCCTACCTCTGAGCTAGGAGGTCTGGGTTCAATTCCCACCTCTCCTAGAGGTGTGTCACAATATAGAATCCCTTCATTGTGAAAGAAGACCATTCAGCCCATGAAGCCTACACCAACCCTTTGAAGGTTATCTCATCCAGACCACCTCCCCTTACCCTGTCTCTGTGGCTTGACAAACCACTTCACCTGGTTGTTATTTGAAGGGACAGCTTTCCAAAAGCTTATGATTTCAAATAAACATGTTGGATTATAACCTGGTGTCATGTGACTTCTGACCTTAACAAAATGGCAGACAGCCATTCTCTGGTTCATTCCTCATGGCAATGCTTGACCAATCAGAGTCAACCCACCTGGTTTAAATCTAAACACAATTAACTGTGAAGCATTATCTAACTGCTACATTCTCCATGGCCTATGACAGTCCATTTGCCAACCAATCCGCACCGTCTTCTCATATAGTGTAAAATATTGTTACCCTGGACATTGCTATTCTTGCAAATTGTCCTGATGAGTATTGAAATAACTGCACAGACGCCAGCATCCCATCACGAAATCACCCCTTTATAAGACCATAAGACCATAAGACATAGGAGCGGAAGTAAGGCCATTCAGCCCATCGAGTCCACTCCGCCATTCAATCATGGCTGATGCGCATTTCAGCTCCACTTACCAGCGTTCTCCCCGTAGCCCTTAATTCCTCTAGACAACAAGAATCTATCAATCTCGGCCTTGAAGACATTTAGCGTCCCGGCTTCCACTGCACTCCGTGGCAATGAATTCCACAGGCCCACCACTCTCTGGCTGAAGAAATGTCTCCGCATTTCTGTTCTGAAATGACCCCCTCTAATTCTAAGGCTGTGTCCACGGGTCCTAGTCTCCTCGTCTAACGGAAACAATTTCCTAGCATCCACCTTTTCCAAGCCATGTATTATTTTGTACGTCTCTATTAAGTCTCCCCTTAATCTTCTAAACTCCAACGAATACAATCCCAGTATCCTCAGCCGTTCCTCATATGTTAGACCTGTCATTCCAGGGATCATCCGTGTGAATCTCCGCTGGACACGTTCCAGTGCCAGTATGTCCTTCCTGAGGTGTGGGGACCAAAACTGGACACAGTACTCCAAATGGGGCCTAACCAGAGCTTTATAAAGTCTTAGTAGAAAATCTCTGCTTTTATATTCCAACCCTCTTGAGATAAGAGACAACATTGCATTCGCTTTCTTAATCACGGACTCAACCTGCATGTTTACCTTTAGAGAATCCTCGACTAGCACTCCCAGATCCCTTTGTGCTTTGGCTTTATTAATTTTCTCACCATTTAGAAAGTAGTCTATGCTTTTATTCTTTTTGCCAAAGTGCAAGACTTCGCACTTGCTCACGTTAAATTCCATCAGCCATTTCCTGGACCACTCTCCCAACCTGTCTAGATCCTTCTGTAGCCTCCCCACTTCCTCAGTACTACCTGCCTGTCCACCTAACTTTGTATCATCGGCAAACTTCGCTAGAATGCCCCCGGTTCCCTCATCCAAATCATTAATATATAATGCAAACAGCTGTGGCTCCAGCACCGAACCCTGCGGGACACCGCTCGTCACCGGCTGCCATTCTGAAAAAGAACCTTTTATCCCAACTCTCTGCCTTCTGTTAGACAGCCAATCCTCAATCCATCCCAGCAGCTCACCTCGAACACCATGGGCCCTCACCTTGCTCAGCAGCCTCCCGTGTGGCACCTTATCAAAGGCCTTTTGAAAGTCTAGATAGACCACATCCACTGGGTTTCCCTGGTCTAACCTACTTATTACCTCTTCAAAAAATTCCAACAGGTTTGTCAAGCGTGACCTCCCTTTACTAAATCCATGTTGACTTGTTCTAATCAGACTCTGCTCTTCCAAGAATTTAGAAACCTCATCCTTAATGATGGATTCTAGAATTTTACCAACAACCGAGGTTAAGCTGATTGGCCTATAATTTTCCATCTTTTGCCTTGATCCTTTCTTGAACAAGGGGGTTACAACAGCCATCTTCCAATCATCCGGGACCTTTCCTGACTCCAGTGACTCTTGAAAGATCTCAACCAATGCCTCTGCTACTTCCTCAGCCACCTCTCTCAGAACTCTAGGGTGTATCCCATCGGGGCCAGGAGATTTATCAATTTTAAGACTTTTTAACTTTTCTAGCACTATCTCTTTCGTAATGGCAACCATACTCAACTCAGCCCCGTGACACTCTTTAATTTTTGGGATATTACTCATGTCTTCCACTGTGAAAACTGACGCAAAGTACTTGTTAAGTTCTCCTGCTATTTCCTTATCTCCCATCACTAGGCTTCCTGCATCAGTTTGAAGTGGCCCAATGTCTATTTTTGCCTGTCGTTTGTTTCTTATGTACTGAAAGAAACTTTTACTATTATTTCTAATATTACTGGCTAGCCTACCTTCATATTTGATCCTCTCATTTCTTATTACACTCTTTGTTATCCTCTGTTTGCTTTTGTATCCTTCCCAATCTTCTGATTTCCCACTGTTCTTAGCCACTTTATAGGATCTCTCTTTTTCTTTAATACATTTCCTGACTTCCTTTGTCAGCCAAGGTTGTCTAATCCCTCCCGGTTAATCTTTCTTTTCTTGGGAATGAACCTCTGTACAGTGTCCTCAATTATACCTACAAATTCCTGCCATTTTTGCTCTACTGTCTTCCCGGTTAGCCTCTGCTTCCAGTCTATTTTAGTCAGTTCCTCTCTCATGCCCTCATAATTTCCTTTATTCAACTGTAACATCATTACATCCGATTTTGCCTTCTCCCTTTCAAACTCCAGACTGAACTCTACCATATTATGGTCGCTACTTCCTAAGGGTTCCCTTACTTTAAGATCTTTAATAGAGTCTGGTTCATTGCAAAGCAGTAGGTCCAGAATAGCCTGCTCTCTTGTGGGCTCCATGACAAGCTGTTCCAAAAAGCCATCCTGTAAGCATTCCATGAATTCCCTTTCTTTAGATCCACTAGCAACATTATTTACCCAGTCCACCTGCACATTGAAGTCTCCCATGATCAATGTAACCTTGCCTTTCTGACATGCCTTCTCTATTTCCCGGTACATGTTGCGTCCCTGGTCCTGACCACTGTTAGGAGGTCTATACACAACTCCAATTATGTTTTTTTTGCCTTTGTGGTTCCTCAATTCCACCCACACAGACTCCACATCATCCGACGCTATGTCATTCAATACCATAGATTTAATTTTGTTCTTAACTAACAAGGCAACCCCACCCCCTCTGCCCACCTCTCTGTCTTTTCGATAAGTTGAAAAACCATGGAGGTTTAACTGCCAGTCCTGACCCCCCTGTAACCAAGTCTCTGTGATGCCTACTACATCATAATCATTCACTATTATCTGTGCCATTAGTTCATCGGCTTTGTTATGAATGCTACGAGCATTCAGGTAAAGTGCCTTAATGCTAACTTCCTTATCATTAGAGATGTTGGAAGTCATATGTCCTAAGTTATCCTTGCTTTTTACTGTATTCTCAGTCTGCCTCAATTTTAAATCCGCCTGGAAACGTGCTATCCTGCTGCTTATCTTGCCATTTACCTCCATACTCCCTGTCGCTTTCACTTTCCCTTCCCTCCAACTCAGAAGTTTAAAGTCCTACTGACCACCCTATTTATCCTCTTCGCTAGAACATTGGTACCTGATCGGTTCAGGTGGAGACCGTCCCAACGGTACAGATCCCCCCCTGTTCCAAAACTGATGCCAATGCCCCATGAAGTGGAATCCCTCTTTCCCACACCAATCCCTTAGCCACGTGTTTACTTGCCTAATTTTCTTGTCCCTATGCCAATTGGCACGTGGCTCGGGCAGTAATCCGGAAATTATGACTCTTGAGGACCTGTGCTTCAATTTCCTGCCTAGTGCTTCGTAATGCCCAAACAGGTCCTCCACCCTAGTCTTGCCTATGTTGTTGGTACCAACGTGGACCACAACAACTGGATCCTCCCCCTCCCGCTCCAATATCCTTTCAAGCCGGTCGGAGATGTCTCGCACCCTGGCACCGGGCAGGCAACACACCATGCGAGACTCCCGATCCGGCTTGCAAAGGATACTATCTGTCCCACTATCTGTCCCCCTAATTATAGAATCCCCTATAACCACTACTTGTCTGTTAGCTCCCCCCTCTTGAATGGCCTACTGCACCATGGTGCCTTGGTCAGTTGGCTCATCCTGTCCAGAGCCCTTTTCCTCATCCGAACAGGGAGCAAGAATCTCGTACCTGTTGGACAAGGTCAAGGGCTGAGGCTCCTCCACTCCTGAACTCCGGTTCCCCCTACCTGCCTCACTTACAGTCACACTCTTTTGTGCCTGATCACTAGCTGAATGTGAATTACTTAATCTCCCAGGTGTGACTGCCTCCTGAAACAAAGCATCCAGGTAACTCTCCCCCTCCCGGATGTGCCGCAGTGTTTGAAGCTCAGATTCCAGATCATCAACTCTGATCCGGAGTTCTTCCAGCAACCAACACTTGCTGCAGATGTGGTCACTGCCGTTCACAATGGGATCAGCCAGCTCCCACATCATACAGCAACAGCACATCACCTGCCCAGCCATCTCTGCTTAGTTAGTTAATTACTTACTTTGTACAAGTATGAGTTAGAATACCGTCTGATACCTCTCTGCTATAGTTTTTTTTACCCTAAATAAGGACTTGATGTATACACACACAAAAAAAACTAAGTAAATTTTTAACTATTCCCTGGTAAAGAAATAAAAATCCTTACCTTAAAAGAAAAAGCAGAGTAGTTAAGAGTAGTTATGTACATGAGCGCTGTAAATGGACTCTGACCAGCCAGCTCAGAGGCAGTCCCTAGAGTGAGGAGAATCTCTGAGACTCCTGTTGATTTCCTTTAACCCCCACCTAACTGCGGTAGTGCTTATTTTTTCCCCAGCAGCCATGGTGTGTGTGTGCAGGTGTGAGACACAGTGAGAGACACAAGATGTACGAATCTTTATTCAATTTCCACCACCAGGAAGATAGGAAAACACCCGAGTGGCCAGTGACAAGCACTCCCCTTCACATCAAAGGGCAGTGCTGTGTGATCAAACAGTGAAGGGGAGGGTAGGGACTAAATCAAAATAGAGTTGGAGGGGGAAATAATGCACTCCACTCCCTGCGGCACCCACCTCCGCCTGAGCAACTCCAGGGTGTTGGTGGACACCGCGTGCTCCTTCTCGAAGGACACCCGGGCCCTAACGTAACCGCGGAAGAGGGGCAGGCAGTCGGCCCTAACGACCCCTCCCCGGCCCGCTGCCTCGACCTGTTGATGGCCAGTTTGGCCAGGCCCAGGAGCAGACCCACGAGGAGGTCTTCAGACCTGCCCTCCCTCCTCCATACCGGTTGCCCGAAGATCAGAAGCGTGGGACTGAAGTGCAACCAAAAGCAGAGGAGGTGTTTTTAAGAAAATCAAAAAGGGAGTGCAAACACCCACACCCAATATACACGTGGTCCACGGACTCCACAGCGCCACAGAACAAGCAGTTGGGCTGGGAGTCTGTGAACCACCGCAATCTGCGGTTGCAGGGGACTGCTGCGTGCAGCACCCTCCACCCCAGATCCCCGAGAGAAAGGGGGAGGACTCCCGCGTAGAGAGCCCTCTACTGGGGATCCCCACCGCCCGGTGGCAAATGGGCTCGCCAAGGCGTGTCCGGATGGTGGATGAGGGAGAAGAGATGGACAGTGTGCAGCAGCAGTCTATACAGTCTATATTTACCCCCTGGAAGGGAACAAAGTGAAAATTCCGGAGGCGGCTCAGGTTGTGGGGCACAGGCTCCCATGGGAAGTACGGGACCTTGGGGCCAATGTGAAATTCCGTCCGGGCTGGGGTGAGCGCGGACGGGATCCCACCGCACACCTGAGCGTCCTCCAACTGGTGCACTACGTCGGGTCTGAGCACCGCCGTTTTAAGGCATCGGATGGCGGTGGCCACGTACCGGACGTCTACCGCAGCTCTGCTCGCTATGTCCTGCGGCAGCGTCCAGCCCAGGCCCCCGGCACCCAGCACGTCCCCGACCCTGGTCACCCTCGCCGCCACGGCCCTCCCCTCCGACAGCCACTCGAACCCGCGAGTACGGAGGTGTGGATTCCTGAGCAACGGCTCCCTGACGACAGCCACTACTCCAGCCGGACGGTAGGCGCGACGCGATTCGACCATGTTCCAGACAGTGATCAGGTCCTGGTAAAAGACAGGCAGCGTCTTGAGGGCAACCTCCAAACCGTCACGGTCGACGAACAGGAGCTGCGTGTCATAGTTGAGACTCCTGTTGATCTTTTTGTTTTCTTTTTTTTACATTCCTGTTATCTTTTTTTCTATTTTTTTTTTCTTCTTCCTCTTTTTTTTATTTAACCCCCACACTACCACCTAAGTGCGGTAGTGCTTATTTTATCCCCAGCACCCATGGTGCGTGTGTGTAGGTGTGAGACACAGTGAAAGACACAAAGTGCACGAATCTTTATTCAAATTCCACCACCACGAAGATAGGAAAACACCCGGGTGGCCAGTGACAAACACTGCCCTTCACATCAAAGGGCAGTGCTGTGTGATCAAAACAGTGAGGGGGAGGGTAGGGACTAAATCAAAATAGAGTTGGAGGGAGAAATGATGCACTCTACTCCCTGCGGCGCCCACCTCTCCCTGAACAACTCCAGGGTGTTGGTCGACACCGCGTGCTCCTTCTCCAAGGACACCCGGGCTCTAACGTAACTGCGGAAGAGGGGCAGGCAGTCGGCCCTAACGACCCCCTCCACGGCCCTCTGCCTGGACCTGTTAATGGCCAGTTTGGCCAGGCCCAGGAGCAGACCCACGAGGAGGTCTTCAGACCTGCCCTCCCTCCTCCGTACCGGGTGCCCAAAGACCAGGAGCGTGGGACTGAAGTGCAACCAAAAGCAGAGGAGGAGGTTTTTCAGGAAATCAAAAAGGGAGTGCAAACGCCCACACCCAATATACACGTGGTCCACGGACTCCACAGCGCCACAGAACAAGCAGTTGGGCTGGGAGTCCGTGAACCACCGCAACCTGTGGTTGCAGGGGACTGCTGCGTGCAGTACCCTCCACCCCAGATCCCCGAGAGAAAGGGGGAGGACTCCCGCGTAGAGAGCCCTCCACTGGGGATCCCCACCACCCGGTGGCAAATGGGCACGCCAAGGCGTGTCCGGACGGTGGATGAGGGAGAAGAGGTGGACGGTGTGCATCAGCAGTCTATACAGGGCCCTCCTTTTCACATTCTTAAACGAAACAAAATCAAAATTTCGGAGGCGGCTCAGGTTGTGGGGCACAGGCTCCCGCGGGAAGTACGGGACCTTGGGGCCAATGTGAAATTCCGTCCGGGCTGGGGTGAGGCGCGGACGGGATCCCACCGCACATCTGAGCGTCCTCCAACTGGTGCACTACGTCGGGTCCGAGCACCGCCGTTATAAGGCGTCGGATGGCGGTGGCCACGTACTGGATGTCTACCACTGCCCTGCTCGCTATGTCCTGCGGCAGCGTCCAGCCCAGGCCCCCGGCACCCAGCACGTCCCCGACCCTGGTCACCCTCGCCGCCACGGCCCTCCCCTCCGACAGCCACTCGAACCCGCGAGTACGGAGGTGCGGATTCCTGAGCAACGGCTCCCTGACGACAGCCGCTACTCCAGCCGGAGGGTAGGCGCGGCGCGATTCGACCATGTTCCAAACAGTCATCAGGTCCTGGTAAAAGACAGGCAGCGTCTTGAGGGCGACCTCCAAACCGTCACAGTCGACGAACAGGAGCTGCGTGTCATCGTTGAGACTCCTGTTGATTATATTTTTTTTTTCCTTTTTTTTTATTTTAACCCCCACACTACCACCTAAGTGCGGTAGTGCTTATTTTATCCCCAGAACCCATGGTGTGTGTGTGTAGGTGTGAGACACAGTGAAAGACACAAAGTGCACGAATCTTTATTCAATTTCCACCACCAGGAAGATAGGAAAACACCCGGGTGGCCAGTGACAAGCACTGCCCTTCACATCAAGGGACAGTGCTGTGTGATCAAAACAGTGAAGGGGAGGGTAGGGACTAAATCAAAATAGAATTGGAGGGAGAAATGATGCACTCTACTCCCTGCGGCGCCCACCTCTCCCTGAACAATTCCAGGGTGTTGGTCGACACCGCGTGCTCCTTCTCCAAGGACACCCGGGCTCTAACATAACCGCGGAAGAGGGGCAGGCAGTCGGCCCTAACGACCCCCTCCACGGCCCGCTGCCTGGACCTGTTAATGGCCAGTTTGGGAAGGCCCAGGAGCAGACCCACGAGGAGGTCTTCAGACCTGCCCTCCTTCCTCCATACCGGGTGCCCAAAGATGAGGAGCGTGGGACTGAAGTGCAACCAAAAGCAGAGGAGGAGGTTTTTCAGGAAATCAAAAAGGGAGTGCAAACGCCCACACCCAATATACACGTGGTCCACGGACTCCACAGCGCCACAGAACAAGCAGTTGGGCTGGGAGTCCGTGAACCACCGCAACCTCTGGTTGCAGGGGACTGCTGCGTGCAGTACCCTCCACCCCAGATCCCCGAGAGAAAGGGGGAGGACTCCTGCGTAGAGAGCCCACCACCCGATGGCAAATGGGCACGCCAAGGCGTGTCCGGACGGTGGATGAGGGAGAAGAGGTGGACGGTGTGCATCAGCAGTCTATACAGGGCCCTCCTTTTCACATCCTTAAACGAAACAAAATTAAAATTTCGGAGGCGGCTCAGGTTGTGGGGCACAGGCTCCCGCGGGAAGTACGGGACCTTGGGGCCAATGTGAAATTCCGTCCAGGCTGGGGTGAGGCACGGACGGGATCCCACCGCACACCTGAGCGTCCTCCAACTGGTGCACTACGTCGGGATGAGCACCGCCGTTTTAAGGCGTCGGATGGCGGTGGCCACGTACTGGATGTCTACCACTGCCCTGCTCGCTATGTCCTGCGGCAGCGTCCAGCCCAGGCCCCGGCACCCAGCACGTCCCCGACCCTGGTCACCCTCGCCGCCACGGCCCTCCCCTCCGACAGCCACTCGAACCCGCGAGTACAGAGGTGCGGATTCCTGAGCAACGGCTCCCTGACGACAGCTGCTACTCCAGCCGGAGGGTAGGCGCGGCGCAATTCGACCATGTTCCAAACAGTCATCAGGTCCTGGTAAAAGACAGGCAGCGTCTTGAGGGCGACCTCCAAACCGTCACGGTCGACGAACAGGAGCTGCGTGTCATAGTTGAGACTCCTGTTGATATCTCTCAGCCAGGTCTCCCTCGTTGGCCCCAGGTTAACAACCTCAATTAGGGATCTCATACTCAATAAGGTCCACCTGACTAACCTGATCCAGTCACTAAAGGTGTATTGGTCAGGTTCTGTATGATGTAACTATGAAATGACTAAAATAAATTTTAAAATCTGTCTCTTAAGAAATCAAATTATAAACTAATTGTTACTGCCTTTTATTCTCCATTGTTTAAGTTCCCAGCTTTTTCTCTTATTCTGCTATTTTCCTCTTTCTCTTTGCCCTTCCTGTTGTAGAGATAGATAGGGTAGTGATTCCCCTGGTTAGAGTCAAAACCCAGGGGCAAAATTTAAAAATAAAGAGAATCCCATTTAGGACTGACCTGATCAGAATTTCTTTTGAGGGAATCTTTGAAATTCTTGAATCCAGAAGCATAGTCTTTCAGTGTATTGAAAGTTGTTGTCAATATATTTTTGATCATTGACTTCAAGGGTTAAGGGGACAGTGTGGGTAAAAGGCACTGAAGTGTTTAATCAGCTGTGATTGGTATTAAATTGTGGAGAAGGCTCAATGGGCTGATTGGTCTCCAGCTTCTGTTTTCTGATATACACTCTTTTATTTCAAATGAGACTCAGATTTGAGTCCAGATTTATTAAATTAATGAAGTTTTAATTGCCAAAGTGGGATTTGAACTCCTGAGCTGACAGCATGAGTCCAAGTTGTGGATTACTCGTCTAAGATAGCAAATGAGGTGGACAGGGTCATTGTCAAAGATGAGCCGGGACTGGACTCACTTGATTTAAACAGTAGAATGTTTCCTCTATGCATTGCACACAATGTGGTAACTCAGTTGATCTAGGAAAGACGACTGTGAACTGTACATGGATTAATAACTGCTGTTACCCAGTACCAGGATTTTGCATGTTCATTTCATTGGAGTCTTTCAGAATAGTGAGACGTGATAATCATGTCCTTGGGCTCACTATAGACTAGAAGCTGAATTGAACCACATCAGTACTGAGGCAACAAGCACAGGTCAGAGGCGATAAAAATTCTGCAACTTTTCTCAAGACCTGTCTGCCTTCTACAAGTCAGGAGTGTGATGGAATACTTCCCACTTGCCTGGATAGGTGCAGCTCTAACTGAAGAAGCTTGACACTATCAAGGACAAAGCGAGCACCACGTCCCAAAATCCATTCCCTCCACCACCAATGCTCAGTAGCAGCGGTGTTTACCATCCACAAGGTGCACTGCAGAAATTCATCAAAGATCCTCAGATGGCACCTTCCTAAATTATGACCACTTTCATTGTGAAGGATATGGGCAGCAGATACAGGAGACACCATCTCCTGCAAGTTCCCCTTCGCATCAATCACTGTTTTGATTTGGAAACATATTGATGCCGCTTCGGTATTGCTGGGTCAAAATCTTGGAATTCCCACCCTAAGGACATGATGGGTCAACCTACAGCAGGTGGACTGCAGTGATTCAGGAAGGCAGCTCACCCCCACCTTCTCAAGGGGCAACTAGGGATGGGCAGTAAATACTGGGCCCAGCCAGTGACACCTACTTCCTATGAATGAATAAAACTAATACTAGGCTTTCTGATGTCAGACGCTCGAAGATAAGTCATAACAACAACTTGGGGATGTCATTATTGGTAAGTTTTCATATTTAACCTTACAAAATTTGCAAACCACCAAATCTTAATCAACTATTCATGCCTGAAAAAAGTACCTCCGAAGAATGGTTGTGAAAGATTATTTATTCATTCCTGCCTTTCCATGGCCTTCATGCTCCAGTTTTTATGGACTGCCCCAGCATTGTGTTCTCTACAAGAGCAAAGCAAGGCTTGTCAGGAACAATATTGAATCGTTGAATAATACAAAACTGAAGGAAGCCACTCTGCCCACGTGAACCTTCTGGCCCCTCCAAAAGAAGTCCAGTTAGTCCCACTCACCCAGCTGTCTGTTTTAATGGGGATATTGATAGCAGGATAAATATTAGTAATAAATTGGGGAGATCTTACTCCTCGTGATAACTAAAAATGGGCAATAAAAGAGGTGTCCCTCACATCCTGAGCAAGAAATTATTTTAATAAAATGATGGATGAGGTGGTCAGAACTTCCTACCTGACCCCAACATCTTGCTGCTAGCCCAGAGATGAAGCAATCTTACAGATTTGAAGTGGGCACCCATCACTGTTGGTGTGCCAACACTGGCACACCCAAACTGCCTTAATGTTAGGTCTTTCTCTCAACAATATCACCTTGACCTATTTCCTTGGGGTGAGCTGTACAGGTTAATCTTGCTTCTTGGGTTTCACAATACACCAACATTATTAAACCCCAGAATATTGGGAATAAGCAAGGCTTCCCAAAGTTTGTGCGATGGGGAAGATTTCTGATTATTTTCCCAACATTCTGAGGTCTTTAAAATGCCACCATCTCATTTTTTTTAGCAGAGCAGAGGATAGTGTTGAAATTGTCTAACAGATCCCAAAGGCTTTCTCAATGTGAAATGTGAAAGAAAAACACCAAAAGGACTCTGTTGATTTGTGTGATTATTTGCAAATATCTTCCCAACAGTCATTATTAAACTTCACATGTTCCTAAGCTTTCCCAGTGCTTTGGACATTGCAATGGGCAGTCGTCAACTCAGCAGCCCTGAAGTTGCTCTGTGTAGCTGCAGTCCGACCCTGCTCTATTTTCTCTTTCCTTTGTCTGTGCTGGACACACAGCTGTGTTTTACAATTTCTTCCTTTTTCTCAAGCTTTTGACCAAAGCCAAAAGGAGCTGGAATGAAGCAGCTGTTCTGTGGGTTGTACTGTGTGGGTTGATATTAGTCAACATGCCCATCTGAGAGTACACCCTTCCCTTTCTCACAGCCCACTTCAAACCCTGGCTGCATCACTGCTCTACTGTTGGTGGATTCGGCCAGACCCAAACTTTCGCTTGAGGTGACATGACTGACCTCTCCCTGGTCTGAGAGGTTGTTGAAAGCCATTGTACTGATATTATCATGGAATGCCTACAGTGTTGAAGCAGGCGATTCAGCCCATCAAGTCCACACTGACTCTCCCTAGAGCATCCCACTCAGACCCATGTGCTCTCCCTGTAACCTGCATTTTCCATGGCTAACCCACCTAGCCTACACTATGGAGCAATCTCCCATGGCCAATCCACCTAACCTGCACATCTTCAGTATGTGAAAAGAAACCCACGCAGACCAGGGGAGAACATGCAAACTTCACACTGGCAGTCGCCCGAGGGTGGAATCAAACCTGGGTCCCTGCCACTTTGAGGCAGCAGTGCTAACCACTGAGCCACTGTGCCGCCCACCTGTGCCAACATGGCTGCTGTAAATTGGGAGCTCTGAGGTGGATATTTGCCCCTGTATGTGGAGAGGGTAGGTTAGAGGACAGGGGGGTGGGAGGAGCAGGCAAGTGAGGAAATTTGTGCTGTCGGCTATCAGTGGACTGATGGCAACTGTGGTGACCCCAAGGTTAGTACCCCACAGGTAGCATCATGGGAGGAAGGGCGTACGTGGGCAATTAATGTCAATGATCAGTGGGTTGGCTGTAATTGTGTGGTCAAGCTGAAGAACCACCATAGTGCCACAGGCAATGCCAATGGCTGCCATCTGGTGGCAGGCTGGTCAGCAGCCAGATCTCCGAGCTAGCTCAGAATCCCATTCCACCCATTTCTCCTCAGTAATTGAGAAATTTGAGAAGTGCGCTCTCCCTCAGCTACAGGCCCTCCAATTTCAGGATCCACCTGCCATTGGACCAACCCCTCCCCACCTCTGCCCAATGATTGGTCAGTTCAAGGAAGATAACAGCTGGACAACTGCTCCTGATGAGGAGTTGCAACGTGATATCAGAGTCCCAATAACAAACCCCCAACTCCTCTCCCTCTCTCTCTCCCTTCCTCCTTCATTTTTATTTATTCAAGGGATGTGAGCAGCACTGACTAGATCAGTATTTATCGCCTATCCTCAATTGCCCAGAGGGTAGATTAGATTACTTACAGTGTGGAAACAGGCCCTTCGGCCCAACAAGTCCACACCAACCCGCCGAAGCGCAACCCACCCATAACCCTACATTTACCCCTTTACCTAACACTACAGGCAATTTAGCATGGCCAATTCACCTGACCTGCACATCTTTGGAGTGTGGGAGGAACCCACGCAGACACGGGGAGAATGTGCAAACTCCACACAGTCAGTCGCCTGAGTCGGGAATTGAACCCGGGTCTCTGGCGCTGTGAGGCAGCATTGCTAACCACTGTGCCACCGTGCCACCCTGTTAACATTCAATCACATTGCCGTGAGTCTAGAGTCACACATAAGCCAAACCAGGTAAGGATGGCAGTTTCTTTCCCTAAAGGACATTAGTGAACCAGATGGATTTTAAAGGAAATGGGTTTCTGTTTTTTTTAAATTGGAATCTTCCCATCTGTGATGATGAGATTTGAACTTAGGGGTTCTGGGCTATAAGTCCCAGTGACATTACAATGAGCCCACTGCCTTCCAGAGTGTTCCACACCTTATTGTGATGTTGATAACCATGGATTTCTATGTTTTCCCATGGTTATCTTTGACAAGGTATTGGAGTGATTTATCTTTACCTTCTGCAAGTAACTGATTAATTGATTGATTTCATTTATTGTCACTTGTACCTAAGTACAGTGAAAAGTTTTGTTTGCAAGCAGTACAGGCAGATCATAGAGTGAAAAGAAAACTGTTCAGAGTGAGGCATATAGGATCAGGAATCTCTCCCATTATGACTGCCTGCTATTGGCACGTGTTGAAAGGAGTCTTAGGTTTAGCAACAATCGGTTTCTCCATGTTGTGAAGTCGCCTTCCCAGCAGTTAAGTTGGAGAGTGGGACTTAAACCCAGAGGCAGGGATGCTGTTGTATATGTACATGTTGAATCTACACTGCAAATATGGGCAGTTTGTTCATACTGAACAAACCATACAAACTGCTTTCTAAGCGATTATTACCAAGAACACTGCAGTGTTAAGCAGATTATAGATATTATGGTATAAGTAAAGTAATGGTTGGCTTTTTCATTTCATATAATAATAATAGAGGTTAAATGATCATTTTTGCCAAATTGAAGGTTTTCATCATTTCCAGATTATATTGGAACGTAAAGTAGTGTTTCAAGCTACTGTCTACCAGTGATTTTTAACATCAGATTGCAGTTGAATTCAGAATCAACTTTCACGTTTAAATTCATGAGAGTTTCTGTAGAGGCTGTCTGAATACAACAGTATGATTCATCCTTCTGGGGGGTTGGCAGTGGTTAATCCATCCTTGGCTTTGTGGAATTAGATTCTGATTGCAGATCTGCCTTCAGTTTATTGACGCAACGTAATTCTTATCAGCAAATAACCATCCCTTAGTACCTTCTGGATTTAAAACCTCCAAATCAAAGTCTGAGCATTGAAATTGCACCATTACTTGAAATAAACATTGGCTGCTGCCTTGTGTATGAACACTCGAGTTTTTTATTTACTTTCTCACGGATGTGGTTGTGAGGCCAAGCCAACGTTTGCTACCCATCCCTGATGGCTGTGGAGCAGATGATGGCGAGCTGCTTCTTGAACTGCTGCACATGGTGTGAAAACATCCAAAGTGCCCCTCAGCAGGGAATTGTTTTTCTTTATTCATTCATGGGATGAGCACATCGCTGGCCAGGTCACATTTATTGTCCATCCCTAATTACCCAGAGGGCAGTTAAGATTCAACCACATTGCTTTGGGTCTGGAGTCACATGTAGGCCAGACCAGGTAAGGATGGCAGTTTCCTTCCCTGAAGGATGTTTATGAGCCAGATGGCGTTTTTCTGACAATCGACAACAGATTCGCAGTCATCATTAGACTCTTAATTCCAGATATTTTATTGAATTCAAATTCCACAATCTGCCAAGGTGGGATTCGAACCTAGGTCCCCAGAACATTACCTTGATCTAAAGTCTAGCGTTAGTACCACTAGGCTATCACTTTGCTTTCCCTGAATGCCTCACTTGAATTGACAGAATTAGAGAATTGTTACAGTGCAGAGGGGACTGTTCAGTCCATCGTATCTTCCATAAACATTTCCACAGTAAATACTGATGCAAAATATTCATTTAGTATCTCCCCCATTTTCTGTGGCTCCACACAAAGGCTGCCTTGCTGATCTTTGAGAGAATAGGGCCCCTCAAAGATCAGCAAGGCGGCCTTTGTGTGGAGCCACAGAAAATGGGGGAGATACTAAATGAATATTTTGCATCAGTATTTACTGTGGAAAAGGATATGGAAGATATAGACTGTAGGGGAATAGATGGTGACATCTTGCAAAATATCCAGATTACAGAAAAGGAAGTGCTGGATGTCTTGAAACAGTTAAAGGTGGATAAATCCCCAAGACCTGATCAGGTGTACCCTAGAACTCTGTGGGAAGCTAGAGAAGTGATTGCTGGGCCTCTTGATGAGATATTTGTATCATCGATAGTCACAGGTGAGGTGCCGGAAGACTGGAGGTTGACAAACATGGTGCCACTGTTTAAGAAGGGTGGTAAGGACAAACCAGGGAACTATAGACTGGCGAGCCTGACCTCAGTGGTGGGCAAGTTGTTGGAGGGAATCCTGAGGGACAGGCTGTACATGTATTTGGAAAGGCACGGACTGATTAGGGATAGTCAACATGGCTTTGTGCGTGGGAAATCATGTCTCACAAACTTAATTGAGTTTTTTTGAAGAAGTAACAAAGAGGATGATGAAGGCAGAGCAGTAGATGTAATCTATATGGACTTCAGTAAGGCGTTCAACAAGGTTCCCCGTGGGAGACTGATTAGCAAGGTTAGATCTCATGGAATACGGGGAGAACTAGCCATTTGGTTACAGAACTGGCTCAAAGATAGAAGATAGAGGGTGGTGGTGGAGGGTTGTTTTTCAGAGTGGAGGCCTGTGACCAGTGGAGTGTCACAAGGATCGGTGCTGGGCCCTCTACTTTTTGTCATTTACATAAATGATTTGGATGTGAGCGTAAAAGGTACAGTTAGTAAGTTTACTGATGACACCAAAATTGGAGGTGTAGTGGACAGCGAAGAGGATTACCTCAGATTACAACAGGATCTGGACCAGATGGACCAATGGGCTGAGAAGTGGCAGATGGAGTTTAATTCTGATAAATGCGAGGTGCTGCATTTTGGGAAAGCAAATCTTAGCAGGACTTATACACTTAATGGTAAGGTCCTAGGGAGTGTTGCTGAACAAAGAGACCTTGGAATGCAGGTTCATAGCTCCTTGAAAGTGGAGACACAGGTAGATAGGATAGTGAAGAAGGCGTTTGGTATGCTTTCTTTTATTGGTCAGAGAATTGAGTACAGGAGTTGGGAGGTCATGTTGCGGCTGTACCAGACATTGGTTAGGCCATTGTTGGAATATTATGTGCAATTCTGTTCGTCTTCCTATCGGAAAGATGTTGTGAAACTTGAAAGGGTTCAGAAAAGATTTACAAAGATGTTGCCAGGGTTGGAGAATTTGAGCTACAGGGAGAGGCTGAACAGGCTGGGGCTGTTTTCCCTGGAGCGTCGGATGCTGAGGGGTGACCTTATAGAGGTTTACAAAATTATGAGGGACATGGATAGGATAAATAGACAAAGTCTTTTCCCTGAGGAGTCCAGAACTAAAGGGCATAGGTTTAGGGTGAGAGGGGAAAGATATAAAAGAGACCTAAGTGGCAGCTTTTTCACGCAGAGGGTGGTACATGTATGGAATGAGCTGCCAGAGGATGTGGTGGAGGCTGGTACAATTGCAATATTTAAGAGGCATTTGGATGTGTATATGAAAAGGAAGGGTTTAGAGGGATATGGGCCGGATGCTGGCAGGTGGGACTAGATTGGGTTGGGATATCTGGTCGGCATGTACGGGTTGGACCGAAGGGTCTTTTTCCATGCTGTACATCTCCATGACTCTATGACTGTATGCCTGCACTGGCTCTTCAAATGAGCATCATGGTCTGGTGCCAATCTCCTGCTTTCTGCCCCATACCCTTACACATTATTTCTATTTAAATAATCATCCAATTCCCCTCTCGACTTCCTCAATCAAACTTCCTTCCATCCCATTTCCAGGCAGTGCATTCCAGATCAGAACCCCTTACTGTTTTATTTTTCGCACATCAGCCTTGCCTCACTTGTGCATCACTTTAAACCGAAGACCCCTTGTTCTTGATCCTCTCATGAGCAGGAACAGTCTCTCATGATAGGGAGAATTTAATTTCTACTGTGCATCAGGGTGAACTGTGATCTGTGTACAGTGTGGTTTTCATTGCTGTGTGTTGTCGCTGAGTAATGGAGAGCCCACTCCGTGCATTCCCAAGGCAGTGGCAGCTGGGTTTGCTCAAGTGCTCTGGTCTAAATCCAAAGGCAATGGTACTTTCTGTGGGTCAAACCAAAGTTGAAGTGCTGCAGCTTCATCTTGAACCAAAATATTTGCAGGGACAAGAGCCAGACAATCTGTTACTGTGCAAGAACCAATACATTACTGAAGACAGGGAAGTGCAGAGCCAGCGTTGTCATCAACAGCCTGCTGGTTTCTACATGGTTTCATTCAAGCCAGTTCCAGGAATTTGGTAGTGATCAGAAGCAGGGGCAGAGAAAAGGCTCCACGTTACTGTTATTCACAAAGTTGTTCCCCAACATGATGGATCAGTGGTTAGCACTGCTGCCTCAGCGCCAGGGACCCGGGTTCAATTCCACCCTCGGGCGACTGTCTGTATGGAGTTTGCACATTCTGCCCGTGTCTGTGTGGGTTTCCTCCAGGTTCCCCAGTTTCCTTCCATGGTCCAAAGATGCGCAGGTCAGCGTGGATTGGCCATACTAAATTCCCCAATAGTGTTCAGGGATGTGTAGGCTAGGATTTGCCATGGGGAATGCAGATTTATAGGGTGGGGGGAGTGAGTCTCGGTGGGATGTTCTTTGGAAAGTCACATTGGGCTGAATGGTCTGTTTCCACACTATAGAAGTTCTGTGACTTGCTAATTGTAAATAAGGACTGACTTAGTGATGGGCTACTGGCTTCTGTGGAGGTATTTCGCTTTGGTCTTCTTTGAGATGGTGCCACATGGTCTTTACATACGTCTGAGAGAGCAGGACAGGGTCTTAGTGTGGCAGCAGGTAGTGCCACACTGGAATGGGACACAGTGTTCTGTTGCAGCTGTGAGAGAATGCGATCCACTGAGGCATGACTGACACACGGTCAAAATTAGCAGAAAGCGACTTTGAAAGAAAGTGCGGATAAGGAACAAATCCTTTTCAATGTTACAGCAATGTGGAAAAGCAATTTTCTTTATAATTTTAAAGCTGAAACAGATACATTCTGGCTAAGCAAAGGTATGAAGGGATATGGGCTAAAGGCAGGTATTTGGATCAGCCATGATCTGATTGAATGGTGGGGACGAATGGCCTGCTGTGTTACTAATTGTGCATCCTACTGAATGTTTCAATTCGTAGCAAGGACAGAAGCTTATTAAATAATCATTGTCATGCACAAGTAAGATCGTGAGGAGTTCTGCTTGCAATTAAAAGGTCTGCATGCACATTGGCAAGAATACAGAGAAAAGCAGCGAAACTGAACTTTGGTGTAAATGCCGTGATTTATGAGTTAAAGTCAGTCTAATGAGAAGGCAATCAATGGGAGTCCACATTGAGATATATAACATATTTTCCCAGATGAAGTTAATCCAAAATGTAGTTTCAATATTGTAAAACAAAGAACTGCAGTGGCTGGAAATCTGAAGCAAAAACAGATATTGCTGGAGAAACTCAAGAGGTCTGGCAGCACCTGTGGAGAGGAAGTACTGTTCTGAAGAAGGGTCACTGGACCCAAAATGTTAACTCTGTTTCTCTGTCCACAGATGCTGCCAGACCTATTGAGTTTCTCCAGCAATTTCTGTTTTATATCATTTTTAGTATTTGACCTCATGTGGTGTGTCAGTGCAATAAATTCTGCTGAAGGAGAATTGAAAAAATAGTGGAAAAAATAATTTAACCAAAGAGTGACAGATATTTGAAATGATCTCTCTACTGGACCCTGACCCAGAGTTAAGGGTCATGAAACTGTTGAATTCATTATCCCAGTGTGTGGCTGTGCTAGGACACTTGAGTAAGTTGGTGTGATTTAATCAGAACAACAATTCGAAATGCAGTTGACTATTAGATTGAATATGTTGGAGTTTTGGAGAGACCAGCTTCTGAACCATTTTGTCTTTAATTTTCCCTTTAAATTTAACAACTGCATAGACTTTAAAAGCTTTTCAAGACTGGAGGTTTTGAGTTGTAAGGAGAGGCTGGATAGGCTGGGACATTTTACCGTGGAGTGTCAGAGGCTGAGGGGTGACCTTGTGGAGGTTTGTAAAATCATGAGGAGCATGACCAGAGTAAATAGCCAAGGTCTTTTCCCCGGAGATAGCATAGGTTTAAGGTGAGAGGGGGAAAATTTAGAAGAGACCTGCAGGGCAACTTATTCCAACAGAGGGTGGTGTGTGTATGGAATGAGCTGCCAGAGGAAGTGGTGGAGGCTGGTACAATTACAACATTTAAAAGGCATCTGATGGGTACATGAATAGGAAGGTTTGGAGGGATATGAGCAAAATGCTAGCAAATGGGACTAGTTCAGTTTCGGAAACCTGGTCGGAATGGACAAGTTGGGCCAAAGGATCTGTTTCCGTGCTGTATGATGCTGAGATATTTTAAGAGACTGGGTATTCTCTGATATGGTAACATTTTGGGTTCCAAAGTGGGATTTGTTTACCTGATGGTGTAGCTAATGCTACATTTATGTGCATAAAGCTGTGAGCTTTGATTGGAAAGCACCCTGGATATACAGCCTGAATCTCGCTTCCTCCTCATGGTGTACACTGGATTCTCCCTCCAGAAGGGCCAATGTTGGACTCCAACAAAATCCACTGTGGCACGAAGGAGACACCTAGACCGTATTTGGGACTTCCAACAGACCTGGCAATCCAGTTTGGAGTCCAGTAATGGGAGGAAGCAGAGTGCTGCCTATTGCATCCCCATTCCCTATCATTGCCCCCACGTCTACCCCCATCTCCGACCCCATTGTGCCCCATCTGCCCCCATCTTCCCTCCATCGTGCCTCCACTTTCTCCATCTTACGCAATGTATCCCCATCTCCTCGTCATGCTCCCATCTCCCCCTGTCAGACCCCTATCTTCCCGCCATCATGACTCTACCTACCCCCCATCGCTCACCCACGTCCTCATCACACCCCATCTGTCCCCATCACACACCATCTGTCCCCATTGTACACCCAACACCCCCTATCTCCGTCTGCCATCAGTTCCTCCCTTATCTCTGCCTCATCGTGCCCCCATTTTCCCTCATCAGGACTCCATCCCTCCACCATCACACACACCTATCTCCCTCCATCATGATGCCATCTCCCCTCAATGCATCCCATCTGCCCCCCCTCGTGCTCCCAACAGACTCCATCTTCCCCCCACATTTGCCACCATCTTCCCCCATCATGCCCCTATTTCCCCCATCACCCCCCATCAGGACACCAACTTCTATCCCATCGCTTACCCCCATCATGATCCCATATCCTTCCCCCTCCATGCTCTCCGCATCGGCCCTTTATCTTCCCCTCCATAGCCCCCCCCACCAAACACCTCCCCCATTTCCCCCGATCACGCCCCTTATCCCCCTTTTACTACAGCTGCCAAGCTCCCACAATCTCTTGGTTCCTCCTCCCATCTTGAACCAAGCCAAAGGAGCCGAGAGCAACGTGCATTGTCCCTGCTAAGGATTTGACAGCTTCAAGACAGAGATGAGGAGGAATTACTTCTCTCAAGGGGCTGAATGGCTTCGTCCTGCTCCTGGTTCTTGAGTTCTCATGTTCAAATGTAATCAATCCCTTAGAGTCAGTTTAGCTGTCAAATGGAACTTGCACAAAATTACTCATAGCCTATGGGCATACTGAATGAACAAAGAGTTAAACACTGTGGTAATATTAAGGAAAATAAAATGGTTAGACTATCAGTTTCATAATTTCAATTACTGCAAATGGTACAAAATGTATTTTATTAAGTGCATCTGTGAAGGGCTGTAAACTCACAAACTGTCTTGATTTATCTCATAAATGTAGGGTTTCCCAGGAGACATCGGGCTTCCAGGGCAAAATGGTCCAGAAGGCCCCAAGGTGAGTCCCTTTCCAATCAGGCATGCCGTCGGCCAACTAAAGCAGCCAATTGAAGGCTTTGCCACAGGGTTTGTTTTCCAGAAGATTGCCCCTGTCCAAACGATGCTGCTTGTGTTTTTCTTTGTGTCGTTGCTCCAGTTGTTTTAAAAAAAATTTCTGGAAGGCTTTGTGAGGTAGCTGGGAGGTCAGGCCAGCTGTGGAGGCCCATGGCAATAATTAGGACCTCGGGTTGCTGGCTAACTTTAAGAGACAGTTTCTATGTCTGATATTGTCTTTTTTAAAATTCTTTCCCAGGGAAAACCAGGAGCACGAGGCCTACCTGGGCCACAGGGCCAGCCTGGTCTAGAGGTAAGTACTGAGGGAAAGGGTTCCTCTACGATATATACGAACTGGACATTACCTTTTCTCGTAGAGCAACGGTTCAAGTGAAGCCCGGCCTACTCCTTCAGGGAGGGGGCTCAAAAATCCCAAGGCCAAGATTCCGAAGGAGCACAGTAGGGGCAGGGGTGTGGGGGTGTTCTCCCCAATGTTCCTGGGGCCTCCCCAATTTCTCCCTCAATTATTATGGCTGAAACATTATTGGGTCATTTGTTCAAATGGCTGTTTGTGGGATCCTGCTGTGCGCAGTTTGGCCAACCTTTCTTCCCACACTACAGCAGTGGTCTCACTTCAATCAATATTTCATTGGGCATGGAGCACTTTCACACGTCTTTCAGGTGGAGGAAGGTGCTATACAAATGCAAGTTGTTGTTTTATGTCTTTAGCAGCAGCGATGGTACACCAGAGAAAAACTGTGAAACTCTCTGAGTTGTCCTGAGTCTGTGGAAGGTGCCATGTAGAAGCAAACGGATTTCTAGTGAGTGAAAAAGAGGTGAAGATCTATTGAACTCAATCTAAAATCAAATAGTTAAATAGCTAAATTGAAAAGTGGGCTTAAAATCTACATAGACAGACAAAAAAGGACTGCAATGCTGAAAATCAGAAACTGCTAGTAAAACTCAGCAGGTCTGGCAGCATCTGTGGACTGAAAGCAGAGTTAATGTTTTGGAGTCAGTGACCTTCCTCTGCTTTCTCTCCACAGATGCTGCCAGACCTGCTGAGATTTTCCTCCAATTTCTGATGTTGTTTCTTAACATTCACTTCCCTTGCAACGACAGAGTACGGGGCGAAGGTTTGAAAGGGAGACCGCAAACTGGACGGAGAGGTTTAAGCTCTCCATTCACTGCCAGCCTGCTTTAAAGTCTTAGCAAGATGTCAGCACCTTAAACAGAACTTCCAAAATTTACTGAGGTGAACTTCAGTGAAGAATTAAGAGTGTTGAAATACAGGCTGTGTTTACCTTGCTGTGCAGAGTGCTCAGTTGTATGTTGTATCATCAAACATTTCAACACAAAACATATCCACAACATGGGATTGGTCAGGAACTCCAGAAACTCAACTGGACTCACTACATAAATGCAGTGGCTATAAGAGCAGATCAGAGGCTAGGAATACTGCTGCGAGTAACCTACCTCTTGACTCCCCAAAGCCTGTCCACCATCTACACGGCACAAGTCAGGAGTGTGATGGAATACTCCCACTTGCCTGGATGGGTGCAGCTCCAGCAACACTCAAGATGTTTGACACCATCCAGGTCAAAGCATCCTACTTGATTGGCACCACATCCACAAACATCCACTCCCTCCACCACCGATGCTCAGTAGCAGCAGTGTGTACTATCTACAAGATGCAGTGCAGATATTCACCAAAGATCCTCAGACAGCATTTTCCAAACCCACAACCACTTCTATCTAAAAGGACAAGGGCAGCAGATACATAGGAACACCATCCCCTTCAAGTTCCCCTGCAAACCCCACACCATCCTGACTTGGAAATATATTGCCATTCCTTCACTGTCACTGGGTCAAATCCTGCAACGGTTCAAGAAGGCAGCTCACCCCACCTTCTCAAGGGGCAACTAGGGACAGGCAATAAATGCTGGACCCAGCCAGCAACACCCACATCCCACAAGATGAATTTTTTTAAAAAAAGGAATGGGAGAATTAGGAAATTTCACAAGAACGATGGTTTTGAAGAAGCTTTTAGAAACTGCTGGTGCGACACATTCTGAACACTGAGTACAGTTTTTGTCTCCTTATATAAATGTTGTGGTTCTGTTCGCCGAGCTGGGAATTTGTGTTGCAGATATTTCATCCCCTGTCTAGGTGACATCCTCAGTGCTTGGGAGCCTCCTGTGAAGCGCTTCTGTGACGTTTCCTCCAGCATTTATAGTGATTTGTATTTGCCGCTTCCGGTTATCAGTTCCGGCTGTCCGCTGCAGTGGCCGATATATTGGGTCCAGGTCGATGTGCTTATTGATTGAATCTGTGGATGAGTGCCATACCTCTAGGACTTCCCTGGCTGTTCTCTGTTTGGCTTGTCCTATAATAGTAGTGTTGTCCCAGTCGAACTCATGTTGCTTGTCATCTGAGTGTGTGGCTACTAAGGATAGCTGGTCATGTCGTTTCGTGGCTAGTTGGTGTTCATGGATGCGGATCATTAGTTGTCTTCCTGTTTGTCCTATGTAGTGTTTTGTGCAGTCCTTGCATGGGATTTTTTTTTACTACTATTATAGGACAAGCCAAACAGAGAACAGCCAGGGAATTCCACAGATTCAATCAACAAGCACATCGACCTGGACCCAATATACCGGCCACTGCAGCGGACAGCTGGAACTGACAACCGGAAGTGGCAGATACAAATCACTATAAATGCAGGAGGAAACATCACAGAAGCGCTTCACAGGAGGCTCCCAAGCACTGAGGATGTCACCTAGTCAGGGGACGAAACGTCTGCAACACAAATTCCCAGCTCGGCGAACAGAACCACAACAACGAGCACCCAAGCTGCAAATCTTCTCACAAACTTTGAACCTTATGTAAATGAGCTGGAGGAGGTTCATTAGCCTGATACCTGACACAAAGGGGATGTGTTGTGAAGGAAACAGGCTCTGATTGTATCCACAGGGGTTCAGAAGAGTGGGAGGTGATGGGATTTAAGTGTGTAAGATTCTGAATGGTCTTAACAACGTGGACGTGGAAAGGACTTTTCTGCTTGTGGGCAATCCAGAACAAAGGGAGCAATGTTTGAAATGATAATGGGAATTTGAAACACAAGCACCATCTTCCTGAATGTTGAAGCAGGCTTGAAGGGCAAAAGGGGCTCCTTGTGCTCCTGTTTCTTTGGGCATGAACCATCAGCAAACTGTTCTGTTTAAATAAGAAGACCTTAAATTACAGCCATGGAGGGAAGGATATGGGGAGAGATCAGAACAAGGGGGCCTTGCTCACTTCCTAGAATACCCCTACAGTATGGAAGCAGGCCATTTGGCCCATCAAGTTCGCATCAACTCTCCAAAGAGCATTATGGCTCCAACCCCATATCTTCAATGGCTAACCCACCTAGCCTGCACGCGATAGCATAGCCAATCCACCTTAATCTGCACATCTTTAAACTGTGGGAGGAAATTGGAGCAAGCCCACACAGACACGGGGAGAACATGCAACTCCACACAGTCACTTAAGGCTGGAATCAAACCCAGGTCCCTGACACTGTGAGGCAGTGGTGCTAGCCATTGAGCTACTGTGCTGCCCTAGGTCATAGGGAGCAGGACTGAAGGGTGTTCACTAGGGAATAAGATAAAATCTCGACAGGGTATGAAGTATAAAGGCCTGCAGTTCAGGCTTTAATAAACAGGGTGCAGCTGGATGTGAATAAGAAAAAGCTATGTGGAAGAGCACAACAAGGTGTGGGTTACAGCACAGACGGCAGAAACTTCCAGAAGATGAAGTAGATGCTCAGTGATTCACTTCTTGTGAATCAGCAGGGGACAGAGCATGTTCAGAATTGATTGATGATCGTTTTCCTGGACAGTCAGATTCAGGGGTCGAGGCTGAACAAATGTCGATTGTTTTCTCTCTCTCTGAACAACATCCAGCATAACCAAGGGTTAAAACAGCTCAGATCACAACTGGGGGTGATTCTGTCTCTCACTGTCACTCCTAGCCAACAGCTGGGTCTGATGTGAATATGGGAATAGGATCTGAGAGATTTCAAAGAAAGAATAGGAAAAATTTATGGAAAACTCTCCTTGTAAAGTACATTTGGTTTATTCAGTGTAACTTCCAAGATCAGAGATAAATCATCCCAGTTTGGATCACCAGTCAGTTCAATAGATGTGAAAAAAACCACAAGCAGACATTGAGTTTTTTTTCAATTGTAACTATGAAAGCCTAAGGAAAAAACATACTTTTCCACATTTTAGCAACCAGCTCAAGGAAATGTCTATCTCCAAAAAAAGGCAGATTTAGCACAAATAAAATCATTCTCTAATGTTTGCTTCTTAGCAAATGGAGCAGTTAGTCTCATCCACATTTTCAAATACCTCATTTACCTTTGTAACCTCCCCTGTGTCACTGCCATCAGAGATAGCTGTGCTCCTTCTAACTCTGGCCTCTCCAGCATCCCTGGTTTTACTTGTTCTGCCCTGTTAACTTACCAGGTCCAAAGCTGTGGGATTCTGTCCCTAAATCCCTCTGCCTCTCTACCTGCCCTTTAATCTATGCCCTAAAATTTATCACTTTAGTCCAGCTTTTGTTCATCAGACCTAATGTCTCCAAACCCATGGCTCAAGGGCATAGTTCATGCGAAGCTCCTTGGGATATTAGATTGCACTGAGGGTGTTATATGAATGCAAGATGTCTTTGTTGTTACTTCAAGCATTGTAACACCTCAAATAAAATGATGTTGCAGACTTGAATTCACTGATGTTGGTGAGATAGGTTTTAATAAGGCAGAGAAACAAATTAAACATGAATTCTGCATTTAAGACAGATCTCTCAGTGACGTCAAGACAGAATGGGATGTGAATGATAGTCTGCATTGGAATCAGTAAAGCACCTATCAGCAGTGATGGGAAACCTGAGGTGATCATTGCATTTCGTTCCTGCTGGAGATAATATTGCTGCAACTTAAGCACACCAGAATGTTTACTGTTCCAGAAACATCATGCCAATCAGCAGTGACCATGTGTAGAATTTGTTTCACCTTTCCTGAGTTGTGGACATTGCCAGCTGGGCCCAGTATTTATTGCCCATCCCTAGTTGCCCTTGAGAAGGTGGTGGGGAGCTGCCTTCTTGAACCGCTGCAGTCTGTGTTGTGCAATTAGGTGACGAGTGGGGGAAGCTGCTGGGGGAGCGATGGTACTATCACTGGATAATTTTCTGGGGACAAAGGTTCGAACCCCACCACAGCTGATGGTAGACCTTGAATCCAACAAAAAACTGGGATTAAGAGTCTAACGATGACCATGAACCTGTTGCTGATTGTTGGAAAAGCCCACCTGGTTCACTATTAGGGAAGAAATTCTGTTATCTTTACCTGGTCTGGCCTACATGTGACTCCAGACACACAGCAATGTGGTTGACTGTTAACTGCCCTCTGGGTAATTAGGGATGGGCAATAAATGCTGGCCAAGTCAACGACACCTGTATCATGTGATGAGTGAGAAAAATGTTCCTGGATTTTGACCTAGAGACAGTGAAAGGTGTGTCTAAATCCACCTGATAAGGGGAAAAAAACAATAAAAATAAAACCAGCGATGCTTGGGAATACATGTTCTGGTCATACTGGAGCTCTGTTTTCAGGAATCCAAGGCAAAGTGAGCCAATGTGCATCAATCACATGTTTACTCTCTGAACTTGCAGGTATTCCCATATATCTACTGCCCTTGTCCTTCTAGATGGAAGTGGTCCAAGATTTGGAAGGTGCTATCTGATGATTTTGGTGAATTTCTGCAGTGCATCTTGTAGATAGTACACACAGCTACTCCTGAATGTCAGCCGTGGAGGGAGTGGACGTTTGTGGATACGGTGCCAATCATATCCTGGATGCTTTGTCCTGGATAGTGTCGAGCTTCTTGAGTACTGTTAGAGCTGCACTCATTCAGGCAAGTGGGGAGTATTCCATCACACTCCTGACTTGTGCCGTGTAGATGGTAAACAGGCTTTGACAGGGTCAGGAGGTGACAAAATGATGGGCACCAGTTTGGTTGCAGTTCCAGGTCACACCCAGGAAGATGGGGACGTGTATCCTCATGAGTAAACCACATTATTCACTGACTGATACTTTTTATGTGATTCATTACAGGGCGATGAAGGTCGAATGGGACCACTGGGTGATCCAGGCCCTGAGGTATGTCTGTATTTTACATTAATGATAACTCATTCCTTCTAATGTTCATAAATGAATCAAAACATACTCCCGGAAGCTTAAGTAAGGATCAGATGAAGTCAGTTTTATATGATGTAAAAATATTTTTGGCACAGTGAAGCGAATGAGTGTATAAGATTAAAAAAGCATGCAGATTAATAATTTAAACAGGTTATAATGTAAGTTACCAACCTGTCAGTGATACACTGGCACCATTGAGTAGAAGAGTGTGGATTCACAGCTGAAAGTCGTCACGGTGTCTTCCTCAGAAAATTAGCAAAATGCTCGTCATGATGGCTCAGTGGTTAGCGCTGCTGCCTCACAGCGCCAGGGACCCGGGTTCGATTCCAGCCTCGGGCGACTGTCTGTGTGGAGTTTGCACACTCCCCCCGTGTCTGCGTGGGTTTCCTCCCACAGTCCAAAGATGCGCAGGTCAGGTGAATTGGCCATGCTAAATTGCCCATAGTGTTCAAGGATGTGTAGGTTAGGTGCATTAGTCAGGGGAAAATGTAAAAGTAACAGAGTAGGGGAATGGATCTGAGTGAGATTTTGTTTTGAGGGTTGGTGTGGACTTGTTGGGCCAATTGGCCAGTTTCGATACTGTAAGGATTCTATGAAATGTTAGTGAATAGGATCAGCTGCTCACACAAGGGAAAGCCTTAAACTCAGAGATAATGAGGACTGCAAATGCTGAAAAGTCAGAGTCGATAAAGTGTGGAGCTGGAAGAAGAACAGCACTTCAGGCAGCATCAGAGGAGCAGGGGAGTCAACGTTTCAGGTCGGGATCTTTCTCAGCCTTAAGCTCAGAATTTGGTAAAATCTGACTCTTTTCAATGCTGCATGGTGACAGTACATAGAACCTTATCACAATTATGTGACCATTACCAGTGTTCATAAATCTCCTAAAAATGCCAAGATAAGATACTTATTCAAGCAAGTTCAAATTGAGATTTAATTAGAACTATGGAAAAGTATTGTACATGTAGGCAAATCATCTACATGGATCTGTAATGCAATGTATTCAGTGAATTATCACACACAGTCTGAAATTTGGAATTAAAGAACCTGAGTATTGTTCATAAAGCTATGTCAGAGCTTTTCATCTTGCAATTGTTCGGACATTTAGCAAGAACTCAAATTCAAAAGGAACCCAATATTTGCGGGAGAGGAGAGTGCTGGCAAGTGGATTCCCTTTATGTTGTTCACTCAAGGAATGTTGGCTTTGCCGGCTGGGCCAGCATTTATTTTCATTTCCTAAATGGGATAGGAGAGGCCATGATGGTAGAGATTGCATGGAGAATGCAGCCATTATTGCAGATTGGCAGTTAACTGCCAGGTTTTTTTTTAGTCTAACCAGGCAAGTTGTCTCTGATCAGTCATGGTACTGCCCAGAGAAATGAACTAGTGATTGGCAGGCACTGAGTTGGTTGGGTTGAACCAAGTACAGAGTGTGAACCTGTTTCTTCATGAACAGCTTTGATAAAATGTGTCTTCTATCAGAATGACGCAATTGGAAATATTCCACAAAGCTGTCATATTCCAGTCATAACTGTAAAGCTTTAATCAATGATCATATGCATCTGTAATAATATGCTTGGTCATACAGTATGTGTGAGCGTGTGTGTGTAAGCATATGTGTGGGGGAGTATGGATGTGTAGGTGTGAGAGAGTGTGGGAGTGAGTATATGTGTGTGTGTATAGGGGTAAGTGTGTAGGTGTGTGAGAGTGTGGGGGTGGATGAGTGTGTGTGTGACAGTGTGAGAGTGGGTGTGTTTGTGAGAGGGTGTGAGAGTGTGGGGGTGGGTGTATGTCTGTGGGTGTGTATGGGAAGGGTGTGTATGTGTGGGGGTGGCAAAGGTGGATGTGTTTATGTGTAGATGTGAGAGATTGTGGGAGTGAGTGTGTGTGTGTGTGTGTGTAGGGGTGAGTGTGGGGGGGGGGTGTCTGTGTGAGAATGGGTGAGAGTATAGGGGGCATGTGTGTGTGTAACCATGTGATATGTATGCGTGTGAGAGTGTGTGTGTAAGTGTATGTGTGCGCATGTGTGGGTGGTGTGTAGGTGTGTGTGAGAGTGGGGCTGTGTGTGTGAGATTGTGGGGATGGGTGAGTGTGTATGTGTGTAGGAGTGAGTGTGTAGGTGTGTGAGAGAGTTGGGGTATGTGTGTGGGAAGGTGGAGGTGGGTGAGTGTATGGGTGTGTGTGTGTGAGAGAATGGAGGGGTGTGTGAGAGAGTGTGGGAGTGAGTGTGTGTGTGTAGGGGTGAGTGTGTGTATTTGTAGGGGTGAGTATGTAGGTGTGTGTGAGAATGGGTATCTGTGAGACAGTGTGGGAGTGGGTGAGTGTGTGTGTGGTGGATGTGTGTGTGTGTTTGAGAGTGTGGGGGTGGGTGAGTGTAGGTGTGTGTGTGTGAGTTGAGATGTATGTGTGTGAGAGACGGTGAGGATGGGTGAGTGTGTGTAGTTGTGTGTGAGTGTGTGGATCTGGGTGAGTGTGTCGGGGGACGTGAGAGTGGGAGGGTGTTTGTGTATGAGAGTGTGGGGGTGGGTGAGTGTGTGTGTGTTGGGGGGGTGTGAGAGTGTGGGTGTGTGTGAGTATGTGGGGGGTGGGTGAGTGTGTGTGTGTATGGGGATTTTGTAGGTGTGTGTGTGAGAGTGTGGGGTTGGGTGAATGTGTAGGTATGTGTGAGAGTGGGGGTGTATGTGTGAAGAGGGTGGAGGTATGTGAGTGTGTGTGTGTAGGGTTGAGTGTATAGGTATGTGTGAGAGTGGGGGGGTGTGAGACAGCAAAGGGGTTGGTGAGTGTGTGTGTAGTGGGGGTGTGTGTAGGTGTGTGTGTGAGTTGGGGTGTATGTGTGTGAGGGAGGGTGGGGATGGGTGAATGTGTGTGGGGGTGTGTAGATGTGTGTGAGACTGGGTGGGTGTGTGAGAGAGTGGGGGGTGAGTGAATGTGTGTGAGGGTGTGTAGATGTGTGTGTTTGTGTAGGGGTGAGTGTGTAGGTGTGTGAGAGTTAGCTCTGGGTGTGTGACAGAGTGGGGGTGGGTGAGTGTGTGTGAGATGTATGGTGTATGTGAGGGTGGGTGTGTGTGAGAGTGTGGTGGGGAGATGAGTGTGTGGGGAGGGTGTGTGGGTGTGAGAGTATGGGGGTGGATGAATGTGTGTGGGGGCGTGTGTGTAGGTGAGTGAGTGAGTCTTGGGGTGGGTGAGTGTGTGTGATGAGGGGTAAGTGTAGGAGTGTGAGTGTGGGGGTGTGTGTGTGAATGTGTTGGTGTTTGTGTGAGAGAGTGGGGGTTGTGTGTGTGTGTGTGTGTATTGGGGAGTCTGCGCTTGCTCCTCAGAACGAGGGAAGCTCACAGCAGGAACTTCAATGTGGAGTGTTATCCCACAGGGAGGCTGTTTCCCTGCAACTTATACCCAGTTCTGGCTGGTCAGGAACCTCTCTCCTTCCTCCCAGCTTGTCTGACTTGGGGAGATTTCTGATGGGTTGAACGATGACTTGGGGGATAAGAGCAGAGTGAGATGTGAAAGAGAGAGAGAGTTGGTGTTGGGCGCTGATTGAGATTTGAACAGCAAACATTGAGAACATTTTGAGGAGCTGAATGCTGAACAGGGTGTGAAGAAGTCAGAATGGGATTTGAAACAGTGAGTACTAAGCAACTAAGGGGGAGGTGATGGCCTAGTGGTATTATCACTGGACTGTTAATCCAGAGACTAGGAGAAAGTGAGGACTGCAGATACTAGAGATTAGAGTCAAGAATGTGGTGCTGGAAGAGCACAGCAGGTCAGGCAGCATCCGAGGAGCAGGAAAATCAACGTTTCGGGCAAAAACCTTCATGAGGAGTGAAGGGCTTTTGCCCAAAACATCGATTTTCCTGCTCCTCGGATGCTGCCCGTTCTGCTGTGCTCTTCCAGTGCCACACTCTCGACTGTTAATCCAGAGACTGTTCATCTAGAAACCCAGCTAACATTGTGGGGACCAGAGTTTGAATCCCGCCAAAGCAGATGGTAGAATTTGAATAATTCTGTAATTAGGGGTCTAATGACGACCATGAATCAATTGTCAGGAAAAAAACCACTGATGAACTTTAGGGAAGGAAGCTGCCATCCTCACCTGGTCTGGCCTACTTATGACTCCAGACCCAAAGCAATTTGGGCGATTCTTAATTGCCCTCTGGGGAGGGTTAGTGAGCATTATTTGAAATTTGAAAAAGAGATGGTTGAGTTGAAAATGTAGAGATGAAAGACAGAGTTTAGCTTCAGGGAGGAAGCGCTGTATATCCTTCTGAGGAAGGAACACCAAGAAGGCTGTGAGTACTCGGTTTGAGATAGAAGCAAGCCGCAAACTCTGTGGAGGTCACACTCCATTTCCCTGTATGAAGGAGCTTCAGTTAACATGTAAAGGAAGTGGAGAAAATTTGGAGCAGAGTCTGAATGTGATTTGTTAGAAAGGATAGCATGGAGGAGTTGATTTGGAGGTTTTGAGGACATAAGGGATGTAAAAGATTTGTGAAAGGGTGTCATTGAGCAAGACATGGGTGAAGAGAAAGTCAGATGTCACACAACACCAGGTTATAGCTCAACAGCTTTATTTGAAATCACAAGCTTTCAGAGCACTGCCCTTCATCAGGTGAAGTGATTCATCATTTGACAGTGCTCCAAAAGTTTGTGATTTCAAATAAACCTGTTGGACTATAATCTGGTATCATGTGGCTTCTGACATTGTCCACCCCAGTCCAACCCTGGCAGCTCACCATCCTGGGGGAAGAGAGTTCTCCTTGAGATGCAGGAAAGCCCTCAGTGAGTGTGGTTTGGAATGGGCTGCTAAATCATCCTTTGCAAACAAGTGTCAACATTATTTTTGGACTGATGTTTTGGGCGATCAAGTTTGTGGCTGTATAATCGACTTTGGCAATACCCACTAACTGTGACTGGGAAGCAAGATGCAAGGCTGTTAATGTACCAGTAACTGTCCATGAAGAATGGGTGCAAATTGTAGAAGAGCAATGACGAGGAGTTATGCATGGCCTTTGGCAAAATAAAATGTTCCAAGTCATTGCTCATGACCTTGATAAAACAAACTTTGAAACCAAAATGTGTTAGGAGACATTAGGACCAATGGTTTAAAGCTTGATCAAAAAATATATTTTTCAAGGGGACAATGGTGAGATTTTGGAGAGAGCTTAGGGCTCCGGCTACCAGTGATGAAGAGGTTAACATCAAAAGGCCAGTATTAAATGAGTGCAGAAATCCCTGAACTGCACTTTGATTTGGGATAGACCACAGTGCCAATGAAAGTGGCATCTATATTGCAATCCGTCTGTTGTCATCTGATAACCCTCTTATTCCATTTACCAATTCAGTTGCAGCATCAGCATAAGATCTTTATTCACTGAGAACACAGCGGGGCATTGGCTACAATCTACCATTTGAGCAAAAAAATCAAAGCAAACTCAGGCACAAGTTCTCAGGAGTTGATTGAAGTGCTTTTTTCATGTAAAAGTTTAGCTATGAATATTTTGACGTTGAGCGAGGTCAGGGACATTCCTACTGAGAAATGAATATTCCTTGGCACCTAATACTGACATCAAAGTTAGTCCAGCTCAGTCAGGCTCACAGGAAATCTCCCCCTTACACTGTCTCAGCTCCACAAGGACACCCTCTTGCAGTATCAGTATTCCCATTTTCCCACATCAGCCGTTCTTGTGTTGTGCCCTAGCCCCGTTTTGTGTTGAACTCCAGCCAACTTTGTGCAGCAAATCTCTGGCTTGAGGTTGAACTGACGTCTTTCACAGGGGATCCTATAATGGAAGGAAAGAGGAGAAAAACATGCTGACACCAAACTAATTCAATCCCTGGGCATTTTTCAGAGGGCAGGCTTTCCAGCCTTGCTACCCATTCAGTTCAGAGCAAGACTTCAACACCCTCTCCATCCTTCTCAACTCCCCTCCCCACCCACTGGGAACCCCTGGGAGGAGCATTCACCTGCAAGAACCCTACCAGCCACTCTGTTTGGCTAGGAGTTCTTCAGTCTGTGCATCGTGCCAAGTTTGAGCAATGTCCACTCGAGGGACTTCAGGTACCGGCTGACCTCCAACCTCCATCTTTTGGCCTTTTCGGATGTCTAAGTGGTCTATCTTATCAGAGAACCTAGCAGCTTTAACTGTGGGTGTTGGTATCAGTGCAGATGGCAGATCTCTACCTTTAGGGTTTCCTGGTTACCCCAACCAGGGAGAGTTTGCTTCTGTATCACAGCCACAGGTTTAACCTAACTAACTTTCAATTCCCTGCCTTGTGAATTTGATAACCTCTTACCTGATTAGTCACAGAACAGAGCTTAAACCATTTCAGCTTCAAATAAGGGGGCAGCAAGGTGGCTCAGTGGTTAGTGCTGCTGCCTCACAGTGCCAGGAACTCAGGTTCAACTTCATTCTTAGGTGACTGTCTGTGTGGAGTTTGCACATTCTCCCCGTGTCTGCGTGGGTTTCCTCCGGGTGCTTTGGTTTCCTACTGCAGTCCACAGTTGTGCAGGTCAGGGTGAATTGGCCATACCAAATTGTCCTTTGCTTCCAGGGATGTGCAGGCTAGGTGGATTAACCAGGGGAAATGCAGGGTTACAGAGTATGGGGCGGGTCTGGGAGGGATGCTCTTCAGAGTGTCTGTGTGGACTTGATGGGCCAAATGGCTGGCTTCCACACTGTAGGGATTCTATGATTCTGACCCTTTCAGGTTTCTAACCAAACCTGGGCGGCACGGTGGCATAGTGGTTAGCACTGCTGCCTAACAGTGCCTGAGACCTGGGTTCAATTCCCGCCTCAGGCGACTGACTGTGTGGAGTTTGCACGTTCTCACCGTGTCTGCGTGGGTTTCCTCCGGGTGCTCCGGTTTCCTCCCACAGTCACAAAGATGTGCAGGTCAGGTGAATTGGCCATGCTAAATTGCCCGTAGTGTTAGGTAAATGTAGGGATATGGGTGGGTTGCGTTTCGGCAGGTCGGTGTGGGTGTGGACTTGTTGGGCCAAAGGGCCTGTTTCCACACTGTAATGTAATCTAATCAAACACTGCTGTCTTGGAGTTTCACACTAAAACCCTTACACCAACAATTCTAAAGGATCTCCTTTCTTCAGGAGAAGCTGTTTCATACATCTCGGTTCTACTAAGACTCTGTGAACAGAAAAACAAACACCTTCCAAGATTTGGAATGTTACCCTGAGCAAAAAAAAACTCTGATCCTTCGAAACAGTAAACAAACTAATGCATCTCAAGTTTGCACTGTCTGTTTGTAAAACTCTCCTAATAAAAACAAATTCCTAGAATTATCCCAGGGGCTCACTCTTGCACACTAGTTTTAAAAAGGCATGCCTTCAGGAATACTAACAAGTTAATCATTTAAATCCCCTCATATTCACATAAAACCCATATGCCACCAGTTCAAAATCCAAATTCTAAAGACTAAAACCCATATGCCACGGTTCAAAATCCTAGCTGTAAAGTAAATGATACAAAAATATATACAAATCGCATACCTTACATCACAATGTTAACATGAAGTGAGTCCCATAATGTTGAGGTATGTCACATTCCAAAAGCTACCTTAGCTTGTTCTGTGATAACACAGACCAGAAAATGAGGTGCACCCATTAGAGTGGCCAGTTCAGGTGGAGGTAGCTTACAGATCAGCCATGATCTCACTGAACTACAGAAGAACCCAGGTGGGCTGAATGGCCTCCTCTTGCCACTGTGTTCCTGGTGCCATTTGGAGCTGTCGTGCTGATTGACCGTGTGGCCCATTGTCAGAAATGTGAGAGATGAGCAGCTTGGGAGCTTCTCTTCACTTTCAAAGTCAGTTGTATTGTTCCAGCAAAGTTCTGACATACCAAAGTAGTCCTTCCAGTGACCGAATGTGTTTTAAAATGCAGAATGGTTTTTGAAGTTAATTTGCACGATCCAACGTTTCGCATTAAATTTGTTCCATCTCTGTGTGTTTTTCACAGGGACGTCCTGGGAGGCGAGGATTTCCTGGGAAACCAGGACCCGATGGCCCAAAGGTAAGGCATTAGCTTGCTGTCAAAGTCTGGGTCACATTGGGTCTGCTTTATGTATATTTAACTCAAGGTACACCTGTTATCTGTAAAGTCCAAAATGTATTTAACAAGGTCAGGATTTGCTTCCTCAAACAAGCCTGGCTTACATCTGCTCAATATTCACTGATATCCTTTCTGATTGTACTAATATGATTCTCTAGCATCCTTATGGGAACGAAGGATGTTATTTGGGCCCATTGAATCCATGATGGTTTTCTACACAGCAATCCAGCCATCACATTCATCCGCTCTGTCCTCATAGCCTTTTTTTATTTCCTTTCCTTGGGGTATCATGGGGGTTCAGTTGTTAGCGCTGCTGCTTCATTGAGCCAGGAACCTGGGTTTGATTCCACCCTCTGGGTAACTGTGTATGGAGTTTGCACATTCCCCCTGCATCTACGTGGGTTTCCTCTGGGTGTTCCAGTTTCCTCCTACAGTTCAAAAATGTGTAGTCTAGATGGATTAGCCATGGGAATTGCAGAGTTACAGAGAGAGAGTAGAGAGTAGGTCTGGGTGGGATGCTCTTCAGAGAGTTGGTGAGAACACGATGGGTCAAATGGCCTGCTTCCACACTGTAGGGATTCCAAGTACCCATCCAATTTCCATTTGAAATCCATGCTTGTCTCCATTTCCGATGTTCCCTTGGGCAATGAGTTCCAGCTCGTTGCCACTCATTGCATGAAAAATAATGTTCCTCTTCAAATCTTGCATGATCATCTCTCACCCAGAGCCTTAGCTTTGTGTCCCCTGGCCCTTGTACCATGAGCTTAGGGAAACCTTTTGACTTTGCCTGGCTTACTGAAATCAGTCACAGTCTTGTGCATTTCCCATCAGTTTCTCCAGAGAGAACAACCGCAGCTTCTCCTCGTTGCTAGAACCCTTCAACCCAGGAACCATTCTGATAGATCACCTGTCTAGGGCCCTCACATCCTTCCTAAAGACCAGAATTGAATGATATACTCGGCATGTGGACTAACCAGAGCTTTATAACAGTTCAAAGTAACCTCCATGATTTGGACTTAGTACTTCAATTCATGACGTCTGGGATCCCACACGCTTTACTGCCCCCTCTTGTGTGGTCCTACCACAGCTTCTGAGATGGATACACACAGAGCCCCCTGTGTTCCTTAGTACACTCTTGAATTGTGCCCCTGTTACCTTGCAGTAGTGTTGACAGTACTGAACACAGCTTGTTTCTGTCAAAGGCCCAACTGCAGAAACAACTTGTCCAGAGTTCAGAAAGGAAGTGTAGCTCTGGGATACAAACCCAACCCTTTCCTCACAACCTCCACACTCAGTCAGGCTGGTCTTGGCCTCAACTTAGCTGATCAGATTGAACCAGAACGAGCCAAGCCCTGCCTGAGTGTTCACTTGCCTGTACTGTGGGATACATGAACAGGAAACAGTGTGTGTCAAACTCTTTTGCTCGCAACATTGACTTTCCTGCTCCTCAGGTGACGTCTGACCTGCTGTGCTTGTGATTGAGGTGCATAAGAAGGAGGTATTAGCAATTCTGGAAAGTGCAAAAAAAAAAATAAGTTCCCTGGGCCGGATTGCATTTATCCTGGGATTCTCTGGGAAGCCAGGGAGGAGATTGCCAAGCCTTTGGCTTTGATCTTTATGTTGTCATTGTCTACAGGAATAATGCCAGAAGACTGGAGAATAGCAAATGATGTTCCCTTGTTCAAGAAGGGAAATTATAGACCTATACCCCTTACTTCGATTGTGAGTAAAATGTTGGAAAAGATTATAAGAGATAACCCTGGAAATTATAGACATGTACACCTTACTTCAGTTGTGGGCAAAGTGTTGGAAAAGATTATAAGTTATAGGATTTACAATCATCTAGGAAGGAATAAGTTGATTAGGGATGGTCAACATGATTTTGTGAAGGGTAGGTCATGCCTCACAAACCTTATTGAGTTCTTTGAGAAGGTGACCAAACAGGTGGATGAGGGTAAAGCTGTTGATGTGGTGTATATGGATTTCAGTAAGGCATTTGATAAGGTTCCCCACAGTAGGCTTCTGCACAAAATAGGGAGGCATGGGATTGAGGGGGATTTAGCAGTTTGGATCAAAAATTGGCTAGCTGAAAGAAGACAGAGGGTGTAGTTGATGGAAAATATTCATCCTGGAGTTCAGTTACTAGAGGGGTACCGCAAGGATCTGTTTTGGGTCCACTGTTGTTTGTCATTTATATAAATGACCTGGATGAGGGCATAGAAGGATGGATTAGTAAATTTGCGGATGACACTAAGGTTGGTACAGTTGTGGATAATCACGAAGAATGTTGTAGGTTACACAGACATAGATTAGCTGCAGAGCTGGGTTGAGAGGTGGCAAATTTAACATGGAAAAGTGTGAGGTGATTCACTTTGGAAGGAGTAACAGGAATGCAGAGTACTGGGCTAATAGTAAGGTTCTTGGTAGTGTAAATGAGCAGAGAGATCTCGGTGTCCATGTACGTAGATCCTTGAAAGTTGCCACCCAGGTTGAGAGGGCTGTTAAGAAGGCATACGGTGTGTTAGCTTTTCTTGGTAGAGGGATTGAGTTTCGGAATCATGCTGCAGCTATTCAAAACTCTGGTGCGGCCACATTTGGAGTATTGTGTACAGCCCTGGTCCCCACATTATCGGATGGATGTGTAAGCTTTGGAAAGGGCTCAGAGGAGACTAACGAGGATGTTGCCTGGTATGGAGGGAAGGTCTTCAAGGAAAGGCTGTGAGGGACTTGAGGCTGTTTTCGTTAGAGAGAAGGTTGAGAAGTGACTTAATTGAGACATACAAGATAATCAGAAGGTTAGATAGGTTGGACAGTGAGAGTTTTTTTCCTCAGATGGTGATGGCTAGCACGAGGGGACATAGCTTTAAATTGAGGGGTGATAGATATAGGAAAAATGTCAGAGGTAGTTTCTTTACTCAGATAGTAGTTGGGCCGTGGAACGCACTGCCTGCAACAGTAGTAGACTTGCCAACTTTAAGGACATTTAAATGGTCATTGGATAGGCATGTGGACAAGAATGGAATAGTGTAGGTTAGATGGGCTTCAGATTGCTTACACAGGTCGGCGCAACATCGAGGGCCGAAGGGCCTGTACTGCACTGTAATGTTCTACGTTCTATTTGTTGACTCCGACTTCTAGCATCTTCTGTCCCTACTGTCTCAAAGTCACAGGAGACAGCGAGTCACCCCCGTTTCACTTCAGTTTAAAACTGCATACTCTGCTGAAGCTAGAACAAGTTATGGTAGTTGTCCAGGAACCAAGGTGGCTGGTAGCCAGCTGCAGGGCACACTCCTAGTTCTCTCCCAGTTCCCAGCAATGTTTGAGGTTGGACTGGTCCTGTCTTCCTCACAACACCCAGTTTGAGGGACCACAGCTGAGAGTTTTCTAGTTAGGACCACTGCTTTGACAGCAACTGTCATTGAAATGCCAGGAGGAATACTAATGAAGAGCTGTATTTTGGGCCACTTACCAAACGGAGTTAAAATCTACCCCGAAGGCCTGTCTGAGCAAAACAAATTCATGCATTTCTGAGCATTAAGTGTTCTGTGAACTTGAACCAATTTTAGTTTTATTCTTTTGCTACACCCATCCATTCTGTCATAATGTGTGTTTAATCTTTCAACAGTTGTGCACTTAACACTTCTTCTAAACTATAACCACACCAACCATTATCCCCACAGCTGTGAATCAGCGTCCCATGTAATCACTTCAGGATGGAACATGGAGTTTAATCTGCGTAACACACTAAGTAGCCTGCATTTTCGCTCCAGGGGTGAGAAATCAGGAGCTGGGAATCACTCTGAGTCCCCAGACCCATGGAAAGGGGTTAAGGCAATGGCGTAATCGGGGGGGCGCATTTTGCTACCCAAATAAGGTTATCAGGCCGAACACCCAGAGGGGAGGTCTGTTAGGGAGTTCACAGCTCAAGAACAGCACGAGGCTGTGGAAGGTGGTGGATAATTGTGGCATCATGCTGGGCGACATACAACACTGTTCATTGTATTTTTCTTGTAAAAATACATTTGACAGTAAATTCTATAAAATTCTATAAAACATTGAGAGGGTATTTCAGCAGAAAGGTGTTCTCGCCGCCCCTCCCCCGGCCACCCCACCCCATTTCAAAACACTTGATGAGAAAATTCATAAAGTAGCCCCATATTGGGGTGGGGGTTATTCCATGGGACTGCCTCCCAATTAGGAAATTTGGGAAGGTCTGGGACTCCGGTCTGGGTCTGGAAGTCCCCACCATCCTCACCCCCCCCAACCCCTGCAGCATTGGAAAATCCCAGGCGATATCCCAGACTTCACCTCAAACACGACTGTCAACAGGCAAAATGGTTTGCTCCTCACTCCCAGCTGCTGCTGCTCAGAAACCCAGCAAGGAGGCCTGCATCATGACCGGAGAGGGGAAATCCGGCTGGCGTTCCAGTGCTTTGGGACACCCTTCCCGACCTTAGCGAGGAGCTGAAGGACCTGCGGGTTGTGAAATCCGTGATGATGGCTTTTACAGCACAACAGTGGACAGGACCGAGGGAGCATGCTGGCCATTCTGCACAACAGGCCTGCTTCTTGACTGAAAACGCCAACCGTGTGGAATTCCCTTCCTCAACACACAGTGATTGCAGAATCTTTTAACTATTTTTAAGGCGGATGTGGACAGGTTCCTAGTTCTTAAGAGAGATGAAAGATTTTCAGGGGATGTGCAGGAATTGTAGAGTTGAGGATAACAATCAGATCAGACGCAATCTTATTGAATGGGAAAGCTGGCTCGAAGGGCTGAGTGGCCTTCTTCTGGAGTTTTGATTGAAACTTCTTTTGGTTTTACCCAATGCAGGAGTGAAAACCACTAAAACTGGCCAGTGAGATATACTGGTCTGGGTCATGTGACATCCTAGAAGGAAAAATTAGTAAAACTTGCAAATGATGCATACTGGTCCAGTTTGTCTTCTATATCTCAGAGTAGTCCTCCAGTTCGACCAGTACATTCAGTTCCATGTGTAGTGTACCATACATTCATTTTCAAGTATAGAGGACCAATACACTTGATTTCAAGGAGAGAGGATCATTACATTTCAGTTCCAAATGTAGAGGACCAGTGCATTTGATTCCCAGAGGAGCAGCAGATTTGATTCCCAGTATAGAAGGCCAGTACATTTGATTACCAGTACTGTATAGAGGACCAGTACATTCATTTCCCAATATAGGAACAGTACATTTGATTCCAAGTATAGAGAACGTGTATTTTTCAATTCCAAATATAGAGAACCAGTATATTCAATTCCCAGTATTAAGGGCCACAGTTCACAGTTCAGTTCACAGTACTGAGGACCAGTACATTTGATTCCGAGTATTAAGAACCAGTTCGCTGAATTTCCAGTATTGTGGACCAGTCTATTCATTTCCAAGCTTTACTATTTTCATATATCCTGCAAGGAAAATAGTGGGAAAGTTGCAATGTCAATCTTGTTTGTTCTGTATTAACTGTGTAATATTTTAGTGATAAAACAGTGACCTTTTAATGTACGCCTGAAGTACAGGAAGGTTTGCAGAAATTCCAAGGATTTTTACTGCCTATTTGTGGGGAGAAAATTTTTGATAATCCCGAAAGTGGGTGTTGGGCCGGTAATGCTCAGTAACCTGCACCCACTCTATCTCCTGGGTGCTGCCTTTCTCAGTGAAATGCTACTAATGCAATCCCATGCTCACTATTCTCTGAGTGGCTCATGAAGGTGAGACATAGATCCCTGAGAAGCTAGCCACACTTAAAACTGGCCCGTGGGCTCAATTCAAAAGAAAGCTGCACAAATACATTTTGTTTTCTGCTCAGAGACAGCACCATCTGAAGTTGTCATTGTTTTCTCTCTCTCTCCCTCTCTCTCTCCTCCCACTCTCAGGGTGAACCCGGCGATACTGGGAAGGTGGGAAAAGTCGGAGAACAGGTAACCATTAATTGTCCTGTTCTCAATGCATAAACAAAATTGTTGCTGAACTCCGGTTAGTCTGTAGATACAGAAAGCACTGGAACAGCTCAGCAGGTCTGGCAGCATCTGTGGAGAGAAATCAGAGTTAACCTCGGTTCTGAAGAACCAAAACATTAATTCTGATTCCTCTCCACAGATGCTGCCAGACCTGCTGAACTTTTCTAACAATTTCTGTTTTTGTTTTTGATTTACAGCATCCACAGTTCTTTCAGTTTTTATCTAGTCTGTAAATAGTTCGTGTCTCAAAGATGCTGATGGCACCATTTGAGTGCATGGTCTGATGAAAATACATAACATAAATGACTGTGAGAATTTACAAATCTTGGCACATAAAAGGTGGCTTATGAAATGGCAAAATTCAATGTGCCAATAAAGAAAAAATAGATTCTGGGGGCGATATTTGATGTTCAAATTGGGAGGGTATTTTTGAGTATTATGTTTGGATCTCAAATCCATTCAGATGAGACAGAAACTGAAATAATTTTCTCCTTTGGGACCTACAGAAACTTAACTGCTCAATCCAGAGTCAACTAAAAGGCAGGCTTGGGAAATAGGCCACTGTTGGCCAAGCTGTGTAGAATGTTTTATTTCCAGACTGTTGTCTGGAGAGTTTGCACAAATGTTGTAATCATTGTGTACTTTTTTTTGTGCTTTTCGTTCACCATGCAGACTTCTGTAATTAAAGTTATTAAATATACTTCAGAGGTTACCAACAGCATACGATTGGGAGTGTAATTATAGGCTGAGTGATACTTTTTGCTGTGTTGCTGTAACATAGCATGTTCCCCTCCAAGCCACACACATGATCCTGACATGAAGATAACTTGCCATTCCTTCATTGTCCTCGGGTCAAAATTCTGGAATTCCATCCCTGACTGCATTGTGGGTGTCCCTACACCCCAAGGACTATAGCGGTTCAAGAAGGCAGCTCACCACCAGCCACCCAAGGGACAGTTAGGGATGGGCTATGCCCTGACGCAAACATCACAAATTTAAAAAACGGTCTAGTTTATTGACATGTGGCTCAGTGGTTAGCACTGCTGCCTCACAGTGCCAGGGACTCTGGGTTCGATTCCAACTTTAGGCAGCTGTCTGTGTGGAATTTGCACATTCTCCCCATAGGTTTCCTCCAGGTGCTCAAGTTTCCTTCTACAGTCCAAAGATGTGCAGCTTAGGTGGATTGGTCATGTTATAGTGTCCATGGATGTGTAGTTTATGTGGATTAGCCGTGGGAAATGCAGAGAAAGGTGGGTCTGGGTGGGATGCCTTTTGTAGGGTCATTGCAGACTTGATGGGCCTAATGGCCATTTCCCACACAGTAGGGATTCTGTGATCCTACAACCGTCAGCGCTGTACGGAGGGGCATCCGGCTAAGATGAAGAGGTCTATGACTGAGGTCTGGCATTTATCTGGGGGAGAGTCCACTGGGGAAATCATTCCATGGCCAATGATGAGTTCTTCACTCTCCTACAATGGCAAATACCAGGCAACCACTTGCCTGCTCACTCTTTAAAGCAAACGTCACTCACCTGTGGGTCCTAGCTGGAATGTACCAGTAAAATCCCAGCAAATTAAGTTTTAATTTGTTAAATTACAGCATTGTTGCTGTGACTGCAATCAGAGTTAAAGCATTTAAGAAAGAACAAGCACATTCTGAATCATGCTGCACTGTGATCTGAAGCAGGAAGAGAGTACTATCATGGTCGTATCTTAGACTAGGAATCTGGAAACCCAGGCTAATCCCTCTGGAGACAATCTGGATTCAAATCACACTCTGGCAGATTGCAAGATTTGAATTCACTAAGAGTGTGGAATGAAAGGTTTCTCTGAAAGAGACAGTGACATCTATCATTAAAAAAAACACCATCTCTTCACTGATGTCCTTTAGGGAATGAAATCTTCCCTCCTTACTTGGTCTGGCTACATATGACTCCAGACCCATAGCAATGTGCTTGGCTTTCACTGCTCTCTGGGTAATTAGGGATGGGCAATAAATGTGAGCTGGCCAGTGACACCCACATCCCAAGAGCAAATGCAAAAAAAAACCCAGAAACATTGTAGGAACAAATTACGGCAAATGCTGGAATCTGTACTGAAAACAACAAATGCTGGAGATCACAGTGGGTCAGACATCAAAGCTGACGTAAACTTAAATGAAGAGTCATCTAGACTCAAACTGTTAGCTTGCTCTCTGTTTCTCTCTCTCTGTGGATGCTGCCTGACCCGCTATGATCTCCAGCATTTTCAAGTCAGGAACATTGTCCAGTTTGATTCTAAGTTTGGTTCTAAACAGTAAAGATGAGTTAGATGTGTTGGAAGGTGTGTCCCTATTTATAAACTAAAAATGTGCAGTGATATATAGAAAGAGCAGGAGGAGAGTAACTAGTTGGGTTGTCAGTGCAGGCTCCATGGGCCAAACGGCCTCCTCCTTGTGTTCTTTCATATACATTGCTTATTGCCTATCCCTTGATAAGGTGATCATGAGCTACCACCTTGAACGACTGCAATCCATATATCCATAAACACACGGACCCATTATAAAGGAATTTCCAAGATTTTGACTGTGAAGGAATGACGATATATTTCAAAATCAGGACAGTGTGTGGATCTTGTAGGTGGTGGTTGTTTCCATGTATCCTCTACCCTTGTCCCTTCCAAGCAGTAGAGGTCTCAGGTTTGGAATGTGCTGTTGAAGGAGCCTTGATGCAATGCATCCTGCGCATGGTACACGCTATTTGCACTGACTATTGGTGATGGAAGAGTGCATATTGGTGGTGTTAGATGGAGAGTGCCAATCATACCTCTGCTGGATGGTGTGAAAATTCGTGAGTGTTGTGAGAGCTGCACCCATCCAGGCAAGTGGGGAGTATTCCATCACACTCCTGACTGGTGCCATGTAGATGGTGGACAGGCTTGTGGTATAGGCTGAGGTGAAAGATCCCAATGGGAACTGCAATTCTGATCCATTGGACTGCCGTCAACCCAGTTGAAAACGCATTGAAACGGGCAACAATACAGGAGAGGAAATTCTGGTGCTACAGGATTCTGAATCCTCTAAAGAGAAACGTCTGTTCAATGGCAGTACAACACATTGTTCCCAGGGATGTACATGGGCTGGGAATGGTTTTCCTGTAGGTTTTCAGCAGTCTACAAATCCCACTTCCACTCATTTCGCGGGGGAGTGACAATAGGAAAGGCAAACAAAATCTCAGGAAAGTGAGGATGAAATTACTCCTGATTAGTAATTAGTGAATGATGTGGCAATGTGACAGAAACAGAAATGGCTGGAAGAGCACAGCAGGTTTGGCAGCACCTGTGGAGAGAGATTAGAGTTAATGTTTCGAGACTGGTGATCCTTCCCCAGAACTGAGGGAATTAACTCTGATTTTCTCTTCACAGATGCTATCTGATCTGGTGAGCTTTTCCAGCAACTTCTGCTTTTGTTTCTGATGTACAGCATCCTCAGTTCTTTCAGTTTTTTTTAATGTATGAACAACAGTTGAGTTTCCAAAGAAAATCTCTTACCTTTTTTTTTAGAACTGTTACTTCCATCCTGGGTGACAATCAGAGGTTGAATGGAACAAGGAAATCACGCTCATTAGCTGCCTTTGTCATTACAGTCAGACTTGAATCATCATGGTAGAGTCTATGGCCTGTGATCTTTGATACTATTCCAGAGGAATTTTCCATTTTGCTGTCCTTATTATTGTAATGCATGGAAATACTTTTACAATCCACGCACACACAGATCCAGTCACTAGTCTGTTTTATCTGTGGAATTTTTTCCTGAGGGCTGAAGGGCCTGTACTGTGCTGTTATGTTCCATGCAGAGGGCTGTGGAGGCTGATTCATTAAGTATACTCAGTGTTGGGATGGACAGATTTTTAATTGGGAAGGAAAGGGAATGAATGAGAGATGGTTCCACAGAAACATATGAAATCAAGAGCATGGGGTTGCAGTATCAGAATAAGGGGCTAGATATAGGGGGGGGCATCATGGCTCAGTGGTTAGCATTGCTGTCTTACAACACCAGGGACCTGAGTTCAATTCCACTGCCTGTGTGGAATTTGCACATTCTCCCTGTGTCTGTGCAGATTTCCTCTGCGTGCTCTGGTTTCCTCCCACAGTCAAAAAGATGTTCAGGTTAGGGTGGATGGCCGTGCTGAATTGCCCATAGTGTTCAAGGATGTGCAGGCTGGATGGGATATGCAGAGTTACAGGGATATGGTGGGTCTGGGTGAGATATTCTTTGGACAATTGGTGTGGACATGATGGGCTGAATGGCCTGCTTCCACACTGTAAGGATCTTGTGATATTTAGGATGGGGTGATGAAAAATTTCTTCACTCAGAGAATTGGGAATCTTTGGAATTCTGTCCTTAGGAAAGCCTGGGATATTCAATCATTGAGCATGTTTAAAGCAAATGTTGATAAAGGTTTGGATGTTAGGAGACATGGGGATATTTTGGGAATGTGATAAAAGGTCAGCCGTAATTTTATTGAACTGATGGACAGCTTGAAAGGGTCCAATGGCTAACTCCTACCCCTATTTGTTACATTCTTGTATTCTTGAAAACTGCTCATTTGGAAAACAGTACAAGTGCTGCTTTGACTGAATCCCCAAATAGAGGGGTCAGATGTTTTAGTCCCTGTTATTCAAACTTTTCCATTTGTTTTCCTTTACAAGGGACAACCAGGATTCATGGGACCCATTGGCGAACTCGGAAAAGTTGGAGAAAAGGTACGTCAAGTTGCAGCCAACTATTTATGTTTAAAGCGAGTTATTGGAGGATAATAATGGTCTTAATGAGACTTGGGACATCCGTGTGTCTTAACGGATATTTTTGAGTAAAGGTAGACAGTTCAGTCTAACCTGGTGACTTTTTAAATTTGATTTATTATTGTCACATGTCCCTAGATAGAGTGTAAAGCTTTGTTTTGTGTGTAGTGTAGGCAGATCACATCATAGAGTCATAGAGATGCACAGCACAGAAAAGACTCTTCAGTCCAACTCTTCCATGCCGACCAAATATCCTAACCTAATCTAGTCCCCATTTGTCAGCACTTGGCCCATATCCCTTTAAACCCTTTCTATTTATATACCCATCCAGATGCCTTTTAAATGTTGCAATTGTACCAGCCTCCACCACTTCGTCTGGCAGTTCATTCCAAACACGCACCACCCTCTGTGTGAAAAAGTTGCCCCTTAGATCCTCTTTTATATCTTTCCCCTCTCATCCTAAACCTTTGGCCTCTAGTTCTGGACTCCCTCACCCCTGGGAAAAGACTATTTATTCTATCCATGCTTCTCATGATTTTATAAACCTCAATAAAGTCACCCCTCAGCCTCTAATGCTCCAGGGAAAACAGCTCCAGCCTATTCAGCCTCTCCCTGTAGCTCAAATCCTCCAACCCTGGCAAAATCCTTGTAAATCTTTTCTGAACCCTTTCAAGTTTTACAACATCTTTCCAATAGGAAGGAGGCCAGAATTGCATGCAGTATTGCAAAGTGACCTAACCACTGTCTTGTACAGTTGCAACATGACCTCCCAACTCCTATACTCAGTGCTCTGACCAATAAAGGAAAGCACCCCAAATGTCTCTTTCACTATCCTATCTATCTGCAACACTACTTTCAAGGAACTATGAACCATACATTAGGGTAATAGAACAGAGCAAGGAATACAATTTTATGGCTGTGGAGAAGGTGCACAGAGAGCAAGGTAAACATTAAATTTAAGCTTCTGGAACTAGGGACTCGTCCCTGTGCTTCCGTCTTGTTAAAATAGGAGAAAATGTGGATTGCAGATGCTGGAGAGTCAGAGTTGATAAAGTGTGGTGCTGGGAAAAGCACAGCAGGTCAGGCAGTATCCAAGGAGCAAGAGAGTTGATGTTTCGAGTTTAACCCTTCTTCAGGACTGAAGGAAGGTTATGCCTGAAACGTAAACTCTCTTGCTCCTTGAATGCTGCCTGACCTGCTGTGCTTTTTCCAGCAATCTTGTTAAAATTCCAACAAGTTCTCAGTTTCACCCTCAATCTGAAGGTGATGCAGCCACTGAGCCACTGGTACAGAATGATACATAGAACATAGAACAATACAGCACAGAACAGGCCCTTCGGCCCACGATGTTGTGCCGAACATTTGTCCTAGCTTAAGCACCCATTCATGTACCTATCCAATTGCCGCTTAAAGGTCACCAAAGATTCTGACTCTACCACTCCCACAGGCAGCGCATTCCATGCCCCCACCACTCTCTGGGTAAAGAACCCACCCCTGACATCTCCCCTATACCTTCCACCCTTTACCTTAAATTTATGTCCCCTTGTAACACTCTGTTGTACCCGGGGAAAAAGTTTCTGACTGTCTACTCTATCTATTCCTCTGATCATCTTATAAACCTCTATCAAGTCACCCCTCATCCTTCGCCGTTCCAACGAGAAAAGGCCTAGCACTCTCAACCTATCCTCGTACGACCTATTCTCCATTCCAGGCAACATCCTGGTAAATCTTCTCTGCACCCTCTCCAAAGCTTCCACATCTTTCCTAAAGTGAGGCGACCAGAACTGCACACAGTACTCCAAATGTGGCCTAACCAAAGTCCTGTACAGTTGCAACATCACTTCAAGACTCTTGAATTCAATCCCTCTGCTAATGAACGCTAATACACCATAGGCCTTCTTACAAGCTCTATCCACCTGAGTGGCAACTTTCAAAGACCTATGAACATAGACCCCAAGATCCCTCTGTTCCTCCACCTCACTAAGAACCCTACCGTTAACCCTGTATTCCGCATTCTTATTTGTCTTTCCAAAATGGACAACCTCACACTTAGCAGGGTTGAACTCCATCTGCCACTCCTCAGCCCAGCTCTGCATCATACCCTTTGCAGCCGACAAGAGCCCTCCTCACTATCCACAACTCCACCAATCTTCGTATCATCTGCAAATTTACTGACTCACCCTTCGACTCCCTCATCCAATCATTAATAAAAATTACGAACAGCAGAGGACCCAGAACTGATCCCTGTGGAACTCCACTTGTAACTGGGCTCCAGGCTGAATATTTACCATCTACCACCACTCTCTGACTTAGACCGGTTAGCCAGTTTTCTATCCAATTGGCCAAATTTCCCTCTATCCCATGCCTCCTGACTTTCAGCGATAGTTGACAGAAAACATTCTGTGTCAAAAAGTGTGGCGCTAGAAAACCACAGCAGGTCAGGCAGCATCTGAGGAGCAGGAGAGGCGACGTTTCGGGCATAAGCCCTTCATCAGGAATATGGAGGGGGAGGCCCAAGGGGGCTGAGACGTAAATAGGAAGGGGGTGGGGCTGTGGGAAGGTAGCTGGGAATGTGATAGGTAGATGAAGGTGGAGGGTGATGATGATAGGTTGGAGTGGAGGGTGGAGAAGATAGGTAAAAAGGAAGATGGACAAGGAGGACAGTTGAAGAAGGCGATGCCGAGTTGGAGTGTTGGATCTGGGATAAGGTGGGGGAGAGGAGATGAGGAAACTGGTGAAATCAACATTGATGCCGTGTATTTGGAGAGTCCCAAGGCGGAAGATGAGGTGTTGCGGCTAGATATGAGCTTGTGGTATTACACTGACAGAAATTGAGAGGTTATGTTAGTGTAAAGAATATCGCTGACTGCAGGGCAGCTAGAACCAGACTCGGTGCCCTCCAGAATGAGGAACTAACAGTGAAAAGTGACATAAAAGGAAACCCAATGTATGGGCCCATTATAAAGATTGTCACTTTACAGAATGTTACATAGTGTAATAATGAGGGGCAGAGACAGGGTGACAGGAAGAAACTTCTCCCCTTGGTGAAGGGATCAATGATCAAGGGGCATACATTTAAGGGAAGGGACAGAAGATTTTGAAGGGATATTAGGATGACCTTGTTCACCCAGAGAGAGATAGGTATCTGGAACTCACTGTCTCTAAGGGTGGGAGAGACAGAAACCCTCATCGCAACTAAAACGTATTTAGATGTATACTTGTAATACCAAGGTCTACTGGGCTATGAAAAATGGGTTTAAAATAGTGAGATGGTTATTTTTGACTGACACAGACTCGATGGGCTGAAGGGCTTTTGTGGGTGTTGTAGATCTCAGTGACTCTATTTAGAGCACAGACTTGACCCTCTCAGCCCAACAGTCTCCTATCCCTCGTCATCCAACTCCATCAATGTATCCTTCAAGTGCTTATCTCACCCCCATGTTTGGAAAGAGTTTCTATTGAGCTTCACGGATGATGTGCTCCAGTAATCTTAGTCATTTCCTCCTGCATCAGTGGTAACTCATTGGGCGTCGCTGTGATGTCTGAGTCAGGACCACATGTGATTGACCCCCAGAGATTTGAATACAGTCATCTTAAGTTGATAACCCATTGCAATGCTAAGAGAGTGCTGCACTGTTCATAGTGTTTATTAGTATGTCTCTCCTGGCAAACCACTATAACGCCCATGGGGAATCACTCATTTATCTACCAGTGGAGCTTGATGAGAGTCAGTTGCCGTAGTAACAGGCAGTGGCCTGCCCAGCTGGAACTCATCATCTGAGAGCAGACCCAGGAAGCCAGATCCTCTTCTGGCACGGTGGTAGTATCCCTAACTCAGAATCAGAAGGCCTGTGTTTAAATCCCATGTGCTCCAGAGGCATGTAATATAATGTCTGACCACATTGAGTTAGCTATAAAGGGGCTCTTATGGCTATGTCCCTGCCCCGAACCAAGAGAGCTGGGTTCAAGTCCCACCTGTTCCAGAGGTGTGTCATACTGTTTCTGATTAGAAAAATAGGCTAAATAAAAAAGAATTCAGACGCAGGGAGGGCTTGAATGGTATGGTGGTAGTATCCCTACCTCTGAATCAGGAGGCATGTGTTCAAGACCCACCTTTCCTAGAGGTCTGGGATACCATCTCTGAGCAGGTTGATTAGGAACATATATGAAGCAGACCCAGCCCTCCAACTCCATTCTGATGTAGCCCATACCCCTCCCTCGCTTTGGTGGTTTGCATTGCCTGTATTGGGCTCGATCTGTAAATTTTTAATTAGCTTCACGGGTGATTTACTACTGGCAGTTAATAGTTTCAGAACAAAGTCATGGTGATTTGGTGGTGAGAAAGTGTTTTAGTTTTGTGTGTTAACACTTCTGAATAAAAAAAATTCGCAGACACAAGGTGAGCTGTTTGTGGTAGTGGTAGTGTCCCTATCTCTGAGCCAAAAGGCTCAGAATCATTGCACCTGCCCCATAGGTTTGTGGTAACATCGCTGAACAGATTGATTGGGAAAACAAATACTCAAATAAAATGGACCCAATGTCCCCAATCTTCCCTCCCCTATCCCAGGCAAAAGCAGCTCCAAACCGCTAACAGAGCACCACAACCCAAGCACCACGACCCCTGAAACGAGCGCCATGACCCTGGCCCTCACCCAAGCATCACAATCCCTAACCCGAGGACCACATCCTGAACCCTGACCCGAGCACCATGATCCCTGACACAAACACCATGACCCCGACCCTGACCCTGACCCGAGCATCACAATCCCTAACCTGAGCACCACGTCCCTGATCCCTGACCCAAGCACCATGACCCCTGACACAAGCACCATGACCTCGACCCTGACCCTGACCTGAGCATCACAATCCCTAACCCGAGCACCACGTCCCTGATCCCTGACCCAAGCACCATGACCCCTGACACAAACACCATGATCCCGACCCTAACCCAAGCACCACTTCCCTGATCCCTGACCCGAGCACCACGACCCCTGACACAAGCACCATGACCCCAACCCTGACCCTGACCCGAGCATCACAATCCCTAACCTGAGCACCACGTCCCTGATCCCTGACCCGAGCACCATGACCCCTGACACAAGCACCATGACCCCGAACCTAACCCAAGCACCACGTCCCTGATCCCTGACCCGAGCACCATGACCCCTGACACAAGCACCATGACCCCGACCCTAACCCAAGCACCACGTCCCTGATCCCTGACCCGAGCACCATGACCCCTGACACAAACACCATGACCCCAACCCTGACTCTGACCCGAGCATCACAATCCCTAACCCGATCACCACTTCCTTGATCCCTGACCGGAGCATCACGACCCCTGACACAAACACCATGACCCCAACCCTGACCCTGACCCAAGCATCACAATCTCTAACCCGATCACCTCTTCCCTGATTCCTGACCCAAGCACCACAAGGCCTGACTGAGCATTATCACCCTGACCCTGACCCAAGCATCAGGACCCTTGACCCGAACACCGTGATCCTGACCCCTGACCCAAGCAGTGCATTACTGATCCCTGACCCAAGCACAGTGATCCCGACCTCTGACCTGAGCACCACGACTCCTGACCTAAGCCGACTGTCCCTGACCCGAGCTGAGTTCCCCACCCGGCCAGACAAGACAAGACCAGTGTCCTTGGTTATTGAACCGTGATTTGCTCACTTTCCCTGCTTAGACCAAACATAGAACTCAGTGCAATCGGGGCAAACACACCCCCTCAGCAGCTGTCACTTGGTAGAAACACTTGTGGCTTGTACTTGAATGTAAACAGTCTCTTGCCATACCTAATAAGTGTTACAATTCTGCATTTGGCTGGAGATTTCTAAGGGTGCAATACGCCAAAGCAAAATGTGACATTTTCACTATATTTTTTGTGATGTCAGACTTGAACTGTCTTGTAATCTACTTATAAATAATTTATGCATCGGTATACTTTTGCAAATAAAATCGTACACAGAACCATTGCCTGGTCTTCCAAGAATACCTGATGTTCAAATAGTTTTGTGGCATGTATTGGAGAGCTTCCACTGAATGACATCTCTTTGTGTTTCTGCAGGGTGACCGTGGTGAAACGGGTCCTCCAGGGCGTCCAGGAGTTAAAGGGGCAATGGTAAGGGGTAAACCCATTCTCACTGGCCCTCTCTTCTTTACCTCTGTCCTTCTCAAAGTCGTGCTCTGCCTCTGATCTGTGCAGCTAAAATCCCCCTCCTGCTCCTCGGAGGGCAGTCTCTATCTATGATGTAGTTTAATTTTTTGAATTGCCTGCCCTAATGGTAGCTGGTCTAATGTATAGCACCATGACAATTAGGCTAAAGATACAAGTCCACCCCTCGTCAGTGGAGGGATTGAACCCTGTGTCAGCAGCAATCTGCTCAAGACCTGCCATCCAACCAACTGAGCTAACCAGCTTCAGCCGAGGGCATTTACACAGTGAACAGCTTCATGGTTCTTGGTAGATTCCACAGGATAAACAATGCACAGCCTATTTACTCCTACCCGTAGACATTGTGAAATACACCATTGAATATTCAGGCTTCAGAACAGACCTTTCAGTGACCGGTCCTTCTACTATTTTTGCTTTCAATTTTAATCATCCAAACTGCATTGTGAACTGGACATGTTTTTATAGGAAATGGTTTTGAGCAAAAAATAGATCTGCAGCCTCAGAGTGAAGGCTTCCACCCTGTTGGAGCTATCAAGTTAATCCCAAGTTGATAGTCCCCAGAGATCTATACGTTATTTCCCCTTTAAGGCAAGTGGGTCACCTGGGCTAAAATATCAACCCCTCAGACTTGAGCCAGCATCTTCAGCAGAGGAAAAAGTGGAACATGTTAAAAACAAGAAATATTTTAATATGATAGCTTTTAATTCAGTTCTGTGCTTGTGTAAATATTGTCACAGTTATTGTACATTGTACTAGACGTGGGGGCTTCCAATACTGAGGTATTAGTGACAGTGCATTTACTGTAAACTACATATATCTCAATAGTATTTTATAAACTTGAGAAGACAATAATCTGGGATAAATTTAATAGGTGTATGGACAAAGTATAGGCTAATAAATGACCAGCTAAAATAAAATTGGGTTTGACTAACTCTGTCGGGGTGTATGATATGATGTGGAGGTGCCAGTGTTGGACTATAATCCAGAAGTCACATGACACCAGGTTGTATTCCAGCAGGTTTTTTGAAATCACAAGCTTTCCGAGCGCTGCCCCTTTATCAGGTGAAGTCACCTGACGAAGGGGCAGAGCTCCAAAAACTTGTGCTTTCAAACACACCTGTTGGACTATAACCTGTGTTGTGTGACTTTGATGAGGTCTGTGACAGTGTAAGGAAGTTGGTTGGCGAGAATAGTGTGGTGGATGTTGCATATATGAACTTCTGAAAAGTGTTCGATAAAGTGCAACACAGTAGACTTGTGAGTAAAATTAAATCCAATGGAATTAAACAGGTAGTGGCTACTTTTGGCTAAAAGACTGGGTGCAACATAAAAACTGAAAGAATTGCAGTCACTGTAAATCAGAAGCAAAAACAGAAATTGCAAGAAAAGCTCAGAACTGGAGAAGGGTCACCAAATCTGAAATGTTAGCTTTGATTTCTCTTCACTGAATGTAGCCTGTTGTGGTGAACAGTTGGATTTCAGTCTTGTAGAAGCTTTACAGTACTGCTTCACAAGAGACATTGTTGCATTCCACAGATTCACCATCTTATGGCTGAACAAATTCCTCCTCATCTCAGTTCTAAAGGGTGTCCCTTCACTCTGAGGCCTCCTTGGGTCCTAGTCTCTCCTACTAGTGAAAATATCATCTCCACGTACATTCTATCCGGGCCTCTCAGTATTCTATACGTTTCAATCAGATCCCACCCCCTCATCCTTTGAAACTCCATCAACTACAGATCCAGAATCCTCAACCGTTTCTCATATGACAAGCCCTTCATCCCCAAAACCATCCTTGTAAAACTCCTCTGGACCAACTCCACTGCCAGCACATCCTTCCTTAGATACGGGGCCCAAAAAGTCTCTCAATATTCCAAATGCAGTCTGACCATAGCCATAGGCAGCAGAGATATCTGATGTTGCATTTTGTAATAGATTAACCATCGAGAAACAGATAGTCAATCCAAGGTAAACAATATGTGGGATCCTTGACTTTATTAATGTAGACATTGATTACAAAAGCTATGGAATGCATCAATGATGAATCTTTCTGGGACACTGGGTCAATCTCGGCTGGAGTATTAGGCCCATATCTGGGCATCATATCTTGGGAAAAAGCTCAAGTCCTTGGAGAAGTTGAGTCGATGTTTATACTGGGCCAGGGGATATCAGGTAAACAGTGAGACTGGAGAAGGTGGCATTGTTTTTGGCAGAGCAGAGACATTTAAGAGGACACCTAACATAAGAAATAGGAGCAGACATAGACTATTAAGCCCCTCGAGCCTGCTCCATCATTCAATACAATCATGACTGATCTAACCTTGAACCCAACATCACTTTCCTGCTCACTTTCCATAACCCTTCAGTAACTGATGAATGGGTTGGAAGGTGATGGCCTAGTGGCATTGTCACTGCACTCTTAATCCATGAGACCCATGGGTTTGAATCCCACAATGGCAGATGGTGGAATTTGAATTCAATAAAAATAACTCTGGAATTAAAAGTCTAATGATGACCATGAATCCATTGTTGTTTGTTGGTAATACCCATCTGGTTCATTGCTGAAGGAAACTGCTTAGTCTGCTCCAAATGTGACTCCAGACCCATAGCAATGTGGTTGACTCTTATGTGCCCTCTGGGCAATAAATACTGGCCTGGCCAGTGACATCCTCGGCCTGTGAATGAATAAAAATGAAACTGTCTATCTCCTCCTTAAATTTCCTCAGTGTCCCAGTGCACACTGTACTGTCACAGTGTTCAAAATGGTTTACAGTTTTGACAGAGCAAATAAAAAAACTGATGGAAGAGATGGTCCATGGATCTCACAGATTTAGGGTGATTTAAGAAAGAACCAGGTGTGACATGAAGAGATCGGTTTTAATGCAGGAATTGGGAACACTGTGCCTGAAACTGCCAGAGAAGCAGATTCAGGGGCTAATCTTCAAAAGTAAGGGAAAGTGGGGGACAAGAAAAAGCATGGGATCAATTGAACCACTTTACCAAAAGAGCTAGTAGCAATGTGATGAGCTGAATGGCCTCTCTGTGCTGTAGCCATTGCAGAAACACAAAACCAAGGGAGCAAGAGCATTCATAAATACCAGGCTCATCGACAGCTATGAAAGGAAAGATTGTAGACCAGCTGGAGTCTCAAACTCTGCTTCAAAATTCTACTTTGAACTCAAGGACCATTTCTCAAAGACAGTCCAGTCCTGCAAGGTTTTCTGTCAATATGTTAGGGAATCTCTGATAAAATGCTCCATCTGGTGGCTAAACTCAATATGCCTTATTATAACTATTCCCATCGAGGATGGCAGAGTCTGAAAGCAGGATTTGGATTCATGGTTGACTCAGTGAGTGTTCAAGTGTGTTAAAATCTCATTCACAGTCTCTATCAGCCATGTCAGTGTGCCCCGCATTTATCCCAATCCCACCTGGTTCAACCTGAACTGAAATGATGTAGAGTTATTAGATGCAATGCTGTTGCAGTGTAGAGAAGAAATTTGCTGAGTTAATTAAAACCGTTCAGAGTCTCACTCTGGGTGCAACGCTGACAGTGAAAATTCCATCCTGCCATTTTAAAATTTCAAGCCCTGCATTCCTATAGAATGTTCTACAACCTGTAGTCTTCCTGAAGTGCTATCCAACCAATTAAGCCAATGATAGAGCAGCATGGTGGCTCAGTGGTTAGTACTATTGCCTCGCAGTGCCAGGAATCTGAGTTCAATCCCACCTTCGGGTGACTGTCTTTGAGGAGTTTGCAGATTCTCCCCGCATCTGCATGGGTTTCCTCCAAGTGCTCTTCTTTCGCACTACAGTACAAAGGATATGTACGTTAAGTGGATTAGCCATGAGAAATGCAGAGTTACAGGGCTAAGGGAACAGGAGTCGGTCTGGGTAGGATGCTTTTTGAGGACTTGATGGGCCAAATGGCCTGCTTCCACACTGGCAATTTTTATGATTGTGTCGGATGTGTAGGCACAATGCAGCAGCCAACCTATGCACAGCACGATCCCGCAAACAACAATGCGACGTGGATCAGATCGTACGTGCTGTTGATACCAATTGTAGAATGAACGTTGGTCAGGACGTTTCAATTATTTCCTACTGCTAGTCACCCTTGAGAAGGTGGTGATGTACAAGTTGCTCTATTCTGAACCACTGCTGTCCCTGGAGATAATTCCTGTTCATCCACCCAGAAAAAGGTTCACAAACAGGGTTTGTTTGCACAGTTGCAAAGGATGCATTCTTATCCAACAGGAAGAGTAAAGACAACACACATTTAGAAATAAATTTCTGTCAGAATTCAGTGTGGGGCCACGAAAGGCTGGAACTATTTCAGCATAACCAGATCTCCAAACCGATCAGGTGGACATTAGGAGGGAGAACAAAATGAGACTTTGCTACCGGTTTATAAAGAAAATATAGAGGTTGCAATATTCTGCTGAGCACTCATAATTAACTTATAGTCAGTTCATACAATTGAAATTGAGTTGTGTGTGATATTGTCCCCAGGATGCTGTGCGACAGAAAAGTCGCTTGGGTTTGCTCCCACATGATTCACAGTACAGCAATTTCCTGATTTTGTTTCTGCTGTTTGAGAGATGCATTCCAAGTGGACACTAGCTCATCTATGCTGCCCAGATATCCTAGCCTAATCTAGTCCCATTTACCAGCATTTGGCCCATATCCCTCTGCCCATCCAGGTGCCTTTTAAATGTAACTATGTCCTCTAGTTTTGGACTCCCTCATCCTGGGGAGGAGACTTTGTCTATTTACCCTATCCATGCCCCTCTTGATTTTATAAACCTCAGTCTCTGACACGCCAGGGAAAATAGCCCAAGCCTATTCAGTCACTCCCTATAGCTCAAACTCTCCAAGCCTGGCAATATCCTTGTAAATCTTTTCTGAACCCTTTCAAGTTTCACAACATCCTTCCTATAGGAGGGAGACCAGAATTGAAAGCAGTATTCCAAAAGTGGCCTCACCAATGTCCTGTACAGCCACAACATGACCTCCCAACTCCTATACTCAATGCTCTGATCAATAAAGGCTCTACAGCCATACTCTGTAACCTTCTGGGTGAAAAATAGTGTTGAAGCTTAAAATGTGACCAAATGGCTCTCCTTAACGGAATGGTATAAGTTGTCTTGTTCCTGCAAAGCTTGGGTCAGTACATTAAAAACACTGAACCATAATTGATTTTCATTGTAAATGAAGGAGCCATTGAATGTGAAAGTCCCCACAGTCTCATAGACTGCTGTCCTATTAGAGGGTGCAAGAGAGATGGCTGATGGTTACTTCAGCCCCAGAGTCACCAATCATGGATCATGGTGATCTCAACTGCTCCAAGAACTGAACCTGTGCCTATGGTGAATGCTGGAAATCTGAAACAAGTGGCAAGGAACAAGCTGGAGAAACTCAGCAGGTCTGGCAGCGTCGGTGGAGAGAGATTCATTGAACGTGTGCTGGGTGGTATAACTCTGCATCACAAAACAGGCATCCCCATGACTACTCTAACCTGGACACCAGAACAGATTTGAAAATGTACTATTTATTGAGTTTTCATTTTTGTGCTACTTTCAAACAGTCCACATTTACCCAGCATTAAAACGGTCAGGTTTCTTCGAAAATCTCACATTCCAAGAAATCCCTTTGGAATCGAGCTCTTTACCACCGACGTAATGGAAGAATTCAGTACTCCTGGTGCATGCCTGCAGCATGTATCAAGAGGTTTTGAACTGTGAACAATGATCTTCTGTTCTCTGATTTTAATGGACAGAAAATCAAAGGCTGGGGATGCAGTTTTCCACTGTGCACCACCAATTTACGTCAGAAGCAAGGAAATGGAAAATCTCCCCTGTATTTAGAGCGACTAACATTGACTGCAGACCATTACCAATGCTTCAGAAGCTGTAGTTTCCACACTGGAGCATCTACAGATTTGGATGTTGTTTTTCCCGAGTCTCCTGTGACATGTGGTAATTATAATGTATCATTTCTTGAGACCGGAAAGCTAGTTGCTAAGTTCTCTCACACCATTTCTTTGCCGTTACCTGATTGACGTTATTACTACTGGAAAGGTCTGCATTTATTTGGACTCTTACCCATTTTCCTGGCATGTGTCTCCTGCTTCTGACCCAGATGTTGCCCAGCTCAACTCCCACTCCAGGACATGAAGACCACGGAAGGAGATTGTTTATCAGCCTGTGGATGCTCTGCAATATTCTCAGCAAGGGCAAACGTGGGAGTGTACAAAACAAACAACGATCTCTCACAAGTATGTCAGTGTAGCCATGAGACCGTAAAAAACAGGAGTAGGCCATTCTGCCCCTCAAGCCTGCTCCACCATTCAGTAGGTTCATGACTGATCCAACATTCCTCATGTCCACTTTCCTGCCTTTTCCCCATAACTCTCGATTCCTTGACTGATCAAGAATCTGTCTCAGCCTGAAATATACAGAAGGACTCTGCCCCTACAGCTGTCTGTGGCAAAGTTTTCCAAAGACTCACTCTTCTCTGAGAGAAGAAATTCTTCCTCATCTCAGTCCTAAATTAGTGCCCCTTTATTCTGAGACAGTGCCCTCTGGTCCTAGATGCTCCCATGAGGGCAAACATCGTCCCTGTCAACCCCTTTCAAAAGTCTGATGTGTTTCAATGGGATCACCTCTTACACTTCTAAACTCCAGTGAATAGGCACCCAACCTGTTTAGCCTTTGCTCATAAGACAGATCCTCCATACAGCGATCATCTTAGTGAACCTTCTCCACACTGCTTCCAATGAAATGATAACTTTCCTGAAATAAGGGGAACAAAACAGAATTGAATTAGCTTTATTGTCACATTTACTCTGATGAGTAAAATGAAAAGTTTACAAGTCACCACTTACAGTGCCATCTTAACTACAAAGGTACCTAGCTACAAAGGTGAGTGCAAAAGCTTAGGGCGGGAAAAAAATTAGAAAAATAAAGAAATGAAAAATTCAGAATAACAGTCCTTCCACAATAATAAAAGAAAGTCCATTTAGTCCATTTCACGGCTCTGGGTTTGAGGAGCTGACCATGCATTGGAATACTCGCAGTACTGCAGATGTGGTTTCCCCAGCATCCTGTACAGTTACAGTAAGACTTCCCTAATCTTATACTCCAACTCCTGTAGAATAAGGACCAACATTTCATTCACCTTCCTGTTTCCCTGCTGCCAATGGGTGCTAGCTTTCTGTGTCCCTGTTTGATCAGCGAATTGATGTGCGGCAGGATCATGAGAGGGAATATGCCTGCAAAGCAAGAACTGGAAAGTTGGATCAGGTCGAATCAGCTAGTATGGACCCAATGGAATGCATAGCCTCCTTGTATTTTCAATGGGCATAGAAGTTCGTGTCAGGAATGTTGGCTGGTACTTCCGCCAGGCTAAGAGTAACTTTCTTTAGATTCCGATTAAAACAAACCCTGCAGAGGCTGGCAGTCTGAAACAAAGTGGAGAAACTCAATAGGTCTGTGGGGAGGGAAACAGAGTTAACGTTTCAGGTCCAGTCCAGTCTTCTGCGCCCAATGATTTCCTCTTCTCCTCACCTCCGGGGTGGGGTGGGCAGGATCATGTCTTCTGGACTGAATTTCACCTGAACTAGGAAAGGTGCCAATCCCGGTGAGTTTTGAGGAAGGTGTCTCTCTCTCTCTCTCTCTGCCCTCTCCCTATCTTCCCATATCGGCCTCGATACCTATATACCATGTTCCTGTGCCTACCCCTTCCCCCCACTAGCCTCAGGTGGATATGCCAATCATTCCCAGGACACCCCCTATTCCCCCCCATTCCACAGATCACCAGTGCTCTCTGTAAAGCTCAGCCACACACCTGGGTCAACACTGACCATCCACAGCTGCCCTGCACAATTTGTTTTATTTGCCTCAGGCATATTGGGTAGAGGGTAACTGTCACCGCACTTTGCCATTACGGATCTGGAGGTTGTGGTGGACAGTGGGATGTGCGTGGTCGCTGCCCACAGAGTGTGCCCTGAGATGTTGGTGACTGATAGGGGAGCGGGCAGTGAGCTACGGTCACCAGGTACCCGCTCTGATTTCATATCAGGGATTGTCACCATACAGTTTCCATCCAGCAAGTGGGAGAATGTGAAACTCTATCGATGAGGAGAGATGGCATAATAATTTGATGCTAATCCATACAAATAAATCTCTCAACTACAGTACACCCTCGGTTTTCCAAACATCCATTATCCAAACAAGTTCTCAAGGTCCTGATGCTTCAGCCACTCCCCGTGCTATCAGATCAGTTATCCAAACATTTGATTATCCGAACAAAATAGTCGTCGCCCGTGACATTCAGATAATTGAGGTTGCCCTGTAGTGGGAATCTCATCTTACTATTCAACACACAGTTAAAAAAAAATGGGGCTTTTTGTTATGGAGTCACAGCATAAAAGAGGCCTTCCAGCCCATCAAATAACGTCAACCTATCTGCACCAGTCCCACAGTAGACCCATATAGCTTTGAACTTTAATCTGCCAGAGCAATAATGCCATTGGGGCCATTACCTCCGTGTATTTACTATTTATCCCGTACCCCTTGTACTGAAATAATTATGGTCTATGTCATTGTGATTTAGTATAGCTACAGTAAACAGAATGATTTTGATAAAAAATAAGTTATTCGGTATATGTTTTTGTGTGTGTTTTGGGGATTGTCCACTCAAGACAGAAATGAGAATTTTTTTTTCTCTCAGATGGTCATGAGTCTCTTCCTCAAAAGATGGTGCATGTTGACCCTTTGAATATCCTTAAGGTAGACGTGGGTAGGTTCTTGGTAAGCGAGGGGGTGAAAGGATTGGTCAGAAAGTGGACATGGCCAATGCAGATCAACCATGAGCTTATTGTACAGCAGAGCAAACTCATGGGGCAGATTGGCCAGCTCCTGCTCTTAACTCATCTGTTCCTCTTTACTGTTTACTTCAGTCTGGTGTTGCCCTCGGACTGTAAAGACACGAACTATTCCCTCAGCTTTGAGGCACCATTCCCCATTGAAGAGGGAATCTACCTCCACATCATTTGAGGGACACACTGGTCAAAATTCCAAGATTGACTGTTTTAGCACTTGGGAGCAATCCTGGGTCCCACTTTCCAGCCCACAGAGTGCAAATTCTACATAATCTGCTTATCATAAAGTCATGAGCTGTACAGCACTGAAACAGACCCTTTGGCCCAACTCGTCCATGCTGACCACATATCCTAAATAAATTTAGTCCCATTTGCCATCACTTAGCCCATATCTCTCTAAACCTTTCCAATTCATATACCCATCCAGGTCCCTTTTAAATGTTGCAATTGTACCAGCCTCCACCACTTCCTCTGGCAGCTCATTCCAAACATGCACTACCTTCTGCATGAAATGTTGCCCCTCAGTTCCTTTTTAAATTTCCCCTCTCACCTTAAACTTATGCTCTCTAGTTTTGGACTCCCCCACGCTGGGGAAAATGTCAAGCTCCTCATTTTGATGAGGGAAGGCTGTAGGGAGAAAGTGAGGACCTGACGTAACAGTCTCCATGGCAACAGTAAAAGTAAAGCCTTGAATAAAAAGGAAATGGACTTGCCTTATTCATCCCCAGGTGTCCTGCAGACTCTCACAGGTTCCACAAAAAACATTCTGTGCTCTTCCAAAGATCACTTGGTGACATTTCTGCATTCTTTACGTTTAGACCATAAGACATAGGAGCGGAAGTAAGGCCATTTGGCCCATCGAGTCCACTCCGCCATTCAATCATGGCTGATGCGCATTTCAGCTCCACTTACCAGCGTTCTCCCCGTAGCCCTTAATTCCTCTAGACAACAAGAATCTATCAATCTCGGCCTTGAAGACATTTAGCGTCCCGGCTTCCACTGCACTCCGTGGCAATGAATTCCACAGGCCCACCACTCTCTGGCTGAAGAAATGTCTCCGCATTTCTGTTCTGAAATGGCCCCCTCTAATTCTAAGGCTGTGTCCACGGGTCCTAGTCTCCTCGTCTAACGGAAACAATTTCCTAGCATCCACCTTTTCCAAGCCATGTATTATTTTGTACGTCTCTATTAAGTCTCCCCTTAATCTTCTAAACTCCAACGAATACAATCCCAGTATCCTCAGCCGTTCCTCATATGTTAGACCTGTCATTCCAGGGATCATCCATGTGAATCTCCGCTGGACACGTTCCAGTGCCAGTATGTCCTTCCTGAGGTGTGGGGACCAAAACTGGACACAGTACTCCAAATGGGGCCTAACCAGAGCTTTATAAAGTCTTAGTAGTACATCTCTGCTTTTATATTCCAACCCTCTTGAGATAAGAGACAACATTGCATTCGCTTTCTTAATCACGGACTCAACCTGCATGTTTACCTTTAGAGAATCCTCGACTAGCACTCCCAGATCCCTTTGTGCTTTGGCTTTATTAATTTTCTCACCATTTAGAAAGTAGTCTATGCTTTTATTCTTTTTGCCAAAGTGCAAGACCTCGCACTTGCTCACGTTAAATTCCATCAGCCATTTCCTGGACCACTCTCCCAACCTGTCGAGATCCTTCTGTAGCCTCCCCACTTCCTCAGTACTACCTGCCTGTCCACCTAACTTTGTATCATCGGCAAACTTCGCTAGAATGCCCCCGGTTCCCTCATCCAAATCATTAATATATAATGCAAACAGCTGTGGCCCCAGCACCGAACCCTGTGGGACACCGCTCGTCACCGGCTGCCATTCTGAAAAAGAACCTTTTATCCCAACTCTCTGCCTTCTGTTAGACAGCCAATCCTCAATCCATCCCAGCAGCTCACCTCGAACACCATGGGCCCTCACCTTGCTCAGCAGCCTCCCGTGTGGCACCTTATCAAAGGCCTTTTGAAAGTCTAGATAGACCACATCCACTGGGTTTCCCTGGTCTAACCTACTTGTTACCTCTTCAAAAAATTCCAACAGGTTTGTCAGGCATGACCTCCCTTTACTAAATCCATGTTGACTTGTTCTAATCAGACTCTGCTCTTCCAAGAATTTAGAAACCCCATCCTTAATGATGGATTCTAGAATTTTACCAACAACCGAGGTTAAGCTGATTGGCCTATAATTTTCCATCTTTTGCCTTGATCCTTTCTTGAACAAGGGGGTTACAACAGCCATCTTCCAATCATCCCTGACCTTTCCTGACTCCAGTGACTCTTGAAAGATCTCAACCAATCCCTCTGCTATTTCCTCAGCCATCTCTCTCAGAGCTCTAGGGTGTATCCCATCAGGGCCAGGAGATTTATCAATTTTAAGACTTTTTAACTTTTCTAGCACTATCTCTTTCGTAATGGCAACCATACTCAACTCAGCCCTGTGACACCCTTTAATTTTTGGGATATTATTCATGTCTTCCACTGTGAAAACTGACGCAAAGTACTTGTTAAGTTCTCCTGCTATTTCCTTATCTCCCATCACTAGGCTTCCTGCATCAGTTTGAAGTGGCCCAATATCTACTTTTGCCTGTCGTTTGTTTCTTATGTACTGAAAGAAACTTTTACTATTATTTCTAATATTACTGGCTAGCCTACCTTCATATTTGATCCTATCATTTCTTATTACACTCTTTGTTATCCTCTGTTTGCTTTTGTATCCTTCCCAATCTTCTGATTTCCCACTGTTCTTAGCCACTTTATAGGATCTCTCTTTTTCTTTAATACATTTCCTGACTTCCTTTGTCAGCCAAGGTTGTCTAATCCCTCCCCGGTTAATCTTTCTTTTCTTGGGAATGAACCTCTGTACAGTGTCCTCAATTATACCTACAAACTCTTGCCATTTTTGCTCTACTGTCTTCCCGGTTAGCCTCTGCTTCCAGTCTATTTTAGTCAGTTCCTCTCTCATGCCCTCATAATTACCTTTATTCAACTGTAACACCATTACATCAGATTTTGCCTTCTCCCTTTCAAACTCCAGACTGAACTCTATCATATTATGGTCGCTACTTCCTAAGGGTTCCCTTACTTTAAGATCTTTTATAGAGTCTGGTTCATTGCAAAGCACTAGGTCCAGAATAGCCTGCTCTCTTGTGGGCTCCATGACAAGCTGTTCCAAAAAGCCACCCTGTAAGCATTCCATGAATTCCCTTTCTTTAGATCCACTAGCAACATTATTTACCCAGTCCACCTGCACATTGAAGTCTCCCATGATCAATGTAACCTTGCCTTTCTGACATGCCTTCTCTATTTCCCGGTACATGTTGCGTCCCTGGTCCTGACCACTGTTAGGAGGTCTATACACAACTCCAATTATGTTTTTTTTGCCTTTGTGGTTCCTCAATTCCACCCACACAGACTCCACATCATCCGACGCTATGTCATTCAATACCATAGATTTAATTTTGTTCTTAACTAACAAGGCAACCCCACCCCCTCTGCCCACCTCTCTGTCTTTTCGATAAGTTGAAAAACCATGGAGGTTTAACTGCCAGTCCTGACCCCCCTGTAACCAAGTCTCTGTGATGCCTACTACATCATAATCATTCACTATTATCTGTGCCATTAGTTCATCGGCTTTGTTATGAATGCTACGAGCATTCAGGTAAAGTGCCTTAATGCTAACTTCCTTATCATTAGAGATGTTGGAAGTCATATGTCCTAAGTTATCCTTGCTTTTTACTGCATTCTCAGTCTGCCTCAATTTTAAATCCGCCTGGAAACATGCTATCCTGCTGCTTATCTTGCCATTTACCTCCATACTCCCTGTCGCTTTCACTTTCCCTTCCCCCCAACTCAGAAGTTTAAAGTCCTACTGACCACCCTATTTATCCTCTTCGCTAGAACATTGGTACCTGATCGGTTCAGGTGGAGACCGTCCCAACGGTACAGATCCCCCCTGTTCCAAAACTGATGCCAATGCCCCATGAAGTGGAATCCCTCTTTCCCACACCAATCCCTTAGCCACGTGTTTACTTGCCTAATTTTCTTGTCCCTATGCCAATTGGCACGTGGCTCGGGCAGTAATCCGGAAATTATGACCCTTGAGGACCTGTGCTTCAATTTCCTGCCTAGTGCTTCGTAATGCCCAAACAGGTCCTCCACCCTAGTCTTGCCTATGTTGTTGGTACCAACGTGGACCACAACAACTGGATCCTCCCCCTCCCGCTCCAATATCCTTTCAAGCCGGTCGGAGATGTCTCGCACCCTGGCACCGGGCAGGCGACACACCATGCGAGACTCCCGATCCGGCTTGCAAAGGATACTATCTGTCCCCCTAATTATAGAATCCCCTATAACCACTACTTGTCTGTTAGCTCCCCCCTCTTGAATGGCCTTCTGCACCATGGTGCCTTGGTCAGTTGGCTCATCCTGTCCAGAGCCCTTTTCCTCATCCGAACAGGGAGCAAGAATCTCGTACCTGTTGGACAAGGTCAAGGGCTGAGGCTCCTCCACTCCTGAACTCCGGTTCCCCCTACCTGCCTCACTTACAGTCACACTCTTTTGTGCCTGATCACTAGCTGAATGTGAATTACTTAATCTCCCAGGTGTGACTACCTCCTGAAACAAAGCATCCAGGTAACTCTCCCCCTCCCGGATGTGCCGCAGTGTTTGAAGCTCAGATTCCAGATCATCAACTCTGATCCGGAGTTCTTCCAGCAACCAACACTTGCTGCAGATGTGGTCACTGCCGTTCACAATGGGATCAGCCAGCTCCCACATCATACAGCAACAGCACATCACCTGCCCAGCCATCTCTGCTTAGTTAGTTAATTACTTACTTACTTTGTACAAGTATGAGTTAGAATACCTTCTGATACCTCTCTGCTATAGTTTTTTTTACTTTCAGTAAATTATGCAGTAAATATGGAGAGGCAATGGTCTAGTGGTAACATCGCTAGACTGTAGCTCTAGGTAATATTCTGGGGGCCTGGGTTCAAGTCCCATCATGGAATTCAATAAAACCTGGAATTGAGAATCTAATGATGGCCAAGAATCCATTGTTGATTGTCGGGAAAATTCCATCTGGGTCACTAATGTCATTTAGGGAAGGAAACTGCTAACCTCATCTGGTCTGGCCTACATGTGACTCCAGACCCACAGCAATGTGGTTGACTCTTTTCTGCCCTCTGAGCAATGGACAATAAATGTTGGCCTAGCCAGCAACACCCTCATCTGTGAATGAATAAAAAAAATTTTGTATGTGTTAATTCTTATTCGTCCATGGGATGTGGGTGTCACTAAACCACATGGATCTTTCCCTGTCGGTCAACCATGTTTCTGAGGAAGAGTCACTGCTTTCTCTCCACAGATACTGCCAGACCGGCTGAGCTTTCCCCCAGCAATTTCTGTTTTTGTTGCTGACTTCTGTCACCCACAGTTCTCTTCCTTTAAAAACATTTTTATGGTCATCATTAGACTCTTGATTCCAGACTGCTTTTAGTTTTAATCTGCCATGGCAGGATTCAAATCTGCGTCCTTGGAAGTTACCTGGTTCTCTGGATTAACAGTCTAGTGATAATACCACAAGGTCCCTCGCCTCCCTGGAGTTAATATTTATGTCAGAAGTCACATGACAAGTTATAGTCCAACAGATTTATTTGAAATCACAAGCTTTCAGAGTGCAGCTCCTTCGGCATGATGCAAAAGCTTATGATGAAGGCCTTATGCCTGAAACATTGATTCTGCTGCTCCTTGGATCCTGCCTGACCTGCTGTGCTTTTCCAGCATCACACTTTTCGACTCGTGACTTCTGATTTTGTCCACCCTAGTCTAACACCGCACCTCCACAATATTAATATTTAGGTAGCAACTTGTATTTTGTGCTGAAATAATTATGGTCTGCCTCAAAGTGAATTAGCATAGCTACAGTAAACAGATTGATTTTGATAAAATCAGTTATTCAGTATATCGTTTTGTGCGTGTGTTTGTTTTGTGCTCTCTGGAATTCTGAATGTACTTTTAACTGCAACCCAGTTGCAGTTAGGGCGGCACGGTGGCACAGTGGTTAGCACTGCTGCCTCACAGCACCAGAGACCTGGGTTCAATTCCCACCTCAGGCGACTGACTGTGTGGAGTTTGCATGTTCTCCCTGTGTCTGCGTGGGTTTCCTCCGGGTGCTCCGGTTTCCTCCCACAGACCAAAAATGTGCAGGTTAGGTGAATTGGCCATGCTAAATTGCCCGTAGTGTTAGGTGTAGGGGAATGGGTCTGGGTGGGTTGCGGGTCGGTGTGGGCTTGTTGGGCCAAAGGGCCTGTTTCCACACTGTAAGTAATCTAATCTAATCTAATCCATGTTGTTGCAGGTTCATGCCAGACTTTCACTTTAAATTTAGAGAAATTGTATTGTGCTGCTTACACCCGTGAGATTTACGTTTCCTACTTTACTCTTAATAGTTCTCCCTCATCCATATTCAGATTGTCATCCCAGTGCTTTGTCTGGAGTCAGTGCTGGGTTTGAAATGCGCTGACTTTGCTATTTGTGTCTCAGGGAGCTGGAAGGAGAAATGGTTATAAAAGCTGTAGCAGAGCTTCTGAACAAAGTCAGCAGTAAGATTAATGCCTGGATGTGATGACAACACATGGTGTATGCATCAGGCTTTTGAAAGAGATCATTTCCGCCGATTGGCGTGCCTTCAAGGCGAGGTGCTGGTGTGGATTCCCAGCTTTTCTGATTCCCAGTTTTTCCCCTACGGCTGTCTGAGAGCTGCCAAGCCAGCGGTCAGTTCATTCGGGCTTCCCACTGAAGCCTGATCTGAATGCAGAGTCCAAGTCGTGTAGAAGCAAGCCCCTCACTTCCTTGCTGGCGGTAGTGAATACGCCCCACCCTGAAAGACAGAGGAAAGAGTTTCCGAAGAATTTGCTGTTTTTGGAGCAGTCAAATCAGCTCACCTGACACCTGTCCAGTCTGTTGATAATTGCTCAGAGAGTAAGGCTCCAGACCAGAACGAACGAACACACACACTGGCCTGACTGAAAAAAGCAGAAATATTTATTGAAATTAACTTCCTTCACAACCAGGAAATGGCAGCATAATGGAGGTTGTATCGATGGCTAGTCATAAGTGTTAAAAGGAAATTCGTCTCACGTGGACACCATTTCTCATTTCCCGCAAATTGAGCTTTGTAGTTCTGTTCTATAAAATTCAGATGAATGAACGCTTGTACTTAAGAACAGTTTCCAATTGAAAATGCCAAAATCCACACACTGTCTCTCATTTAGTGTCAGTCGGACGTGCCAGGGTTTCCTGTGTGAAACAGATTCTTCTTGTTTTGTTTAGTCAGTTCTTCCAATCTGTCCAAAATGAACGGTGGTTTCTATTTTAAAACATTTAGTGAATTTTAATTTTATTTTGTGGTGGTGGGAGGTTCGTTTATGACTTTATAATTGTAGGCTCTTGAATATTGCTATGTGTTTTTTCTGATTACAGTCACCCCCCAGTCTGTCTATAGGATTCCAGTTGTTTGTTTTAAGAGTGTGCATGATGTCTGTTTCATTTACATAATCTAAATGGTAGCTCAAAACTGTTAGCCGCTTAATCCTGGCTAGACAAACAGGAGGCTGGAAGAACGCAGCAGGACAGGCAGCATCAGGAGGTGGAGAAGTCAACGTTTTGGCTTGTTGCATTCTTCCAGCCTCCTGTTTGTCTAGCCAGGATTAAGCGGCTAACAGTTTTGAGCTACCATTTAGATTATGTAAATGAAACAGACATCATGCACACTCTTAAAACAAACAACTGGAATCCTATAGACAGACTGGGGGGTGACTGTAATCAGAAAAAACACATAGCAATATTCAAGAGCCTACAATTATAAAGTCATAAACGAACCTCCCACCACCACAAAATAAAATTAAAATTCCCTCCCTAAGGGAATTCAAGAACGCAGCAGGACAGGCAGCATCAGGAGGTGGAGAAGTCAACGTTTTGGCTTGTTGCATTCTTCCAGCCTCCTGGTTGTCTACTTTGGATTCCAACATCTGCAGTTTTTCGTCTCTAACCTAATCCTGGCTGGCCTCTTTGTCCACGCAAAAGAAAAATAAATTAGGGGGAATATGGCTGAGCTGACCCTTGTAGATCCCGATGAGGGAAGAGGATAAATGCAGTATATCTGGCCATACACCATGGTGAGCAGTGGTGAGATTCATCTTAGAATACAACCTCAACCCCCAGCCTCTCATATTCCGTTCTTACACCTTCTCTCATTTTTCTACCTTGCTTTTTTCCTTTAAGACATTACTTAAAACCTATCTCTTTGATCAAGCTTTGTTGGGGGTCAGTCATCGCAGCTCTAGGACATCTCTGCAGGAGTTCATCAGGGCCATGTCCTCAACCCAAACATCTTCAGCTGCTTCATCAATGACCTTCCCTCCATCATAATGTCAGAAGTAAGGTCCTGGACAGTGTTGCTGTACAAAGGAACCTTAAAGTGCGAGTTCATAGTTCCTTGAAAATGGAGTCACAGGTAGACAGGATAGTGAAGAAGGCGTTTGGTATGCTTTCCTTTATTGGTCAGTGCATTGAGTTGGGAAGTTTTGTTGTGGCTGTACAGGACATTGGTTAGGCCACTCTTGGAATACCGCATGCAATTCTGGTCTCCCTGCTAAAGGAAGGATGTTGTGAAACCTGAAAGGTTTATAAGGACATTGCCAGGGTTGGAGGGTTTGGGCTATAGTGAGAGGCTGAATAGGCTGGGCTGTTATCCCTGGAGCATTGGAGACTGAGGGGTGACCTTATAGAAGTTTATAAAATCATGAGGGGCATGGATAGGGTAAATAGACAAGGTCCATAACTAGAGGACACAGGTTTTAGGTGAGAATGGAAAGAATTAATAGGGACCTAAGGGACAACGTTTTCATGCAGAGGGTGGTGTGTGTATGGAATGGGCTGCCAGAGGAAGTGGTGGAGGCTGGTACAATTACAGCTTTTAAAAGGTGTCTGGATGGGTATATGAATAGGAAGAGTTTAATGGGATATGGACCAAGTGCTGGCAAATGGGACAAATTGGGTTGGGGTATCTGGTCGACATGAACATGTTGGACTGAAGAATCAGTTTCCATGTTGTATATCTCTATGACTCTAAGTGGGGATGTTCGCTGATAACTGCACAATGTTCAGCACTGTTTGTGATACCTCAGATATTAAAGCAGTCCCCCACTATCAACATTCTGGTGGTTAGCATTGACCAGAAACTCAGCTGGACTCAGTACAATGGCTACAAGAGCAGATCAGAGGCGAGGAATACTACAGCGAGTAATTCACCTTCGGATTTCCCAAAGCCTGTCCATCATCAGGAATTTGATGGAGTACTGCCCACTTGCCTGGATTGGTGCAGCCCTGATGAAGGGCTTTTGCCCGAAACATCAATTCTCCCGCTCCTCAGCTGCTGCCTGACCTGCTGCGCTTTTCCAGCACCACACTCTTGATTCTAATCTCCAGCATCTGCAGTCCTCACTTTTGCCTGAATGCGGCCCCAACAACACTCAAGAAGCTTGACATCATCCAAGACAAAGCAGCCCACTTGATTGGCACCACATCCACAGACATCCACTCCCTGCACCACTGACGCTTAATAGGAGCAGTTTGTACTATGTACAGCATGCGCTGCAGAAATCCACCAAAAATCCTCAGACAGAACCTTCCAAACCCATGACTATTTCCATCTGGAAGGAGAGGGGCAGCAGATACATGGGAACACCGCCATCTTCAAGTTCTTCTCCAAGCCACTCACCATCCTGACTTGGAAATATATCACTGATCCTTCACTGTCACTGGGTCAAAATCCTGGAATTCCCTCCCTAAGGGCAAAGTGAGTCTACACACTGCAGGTGTACTGCAGCGATTCAAGAAGGCAGCTCACCCCCACCTTCTCTAGGGGATGGGAAATAATTGCTGGTCCACTCAGCAAGACCCACATTTCACAAGTGAATAAGAAAAATTAATGCACCTGGAATTAAAAACTAGGCTCAGTGACGGTGAACTTGAGAACTCTCATCGATTATTGTAAGAATCCATCTGGATCATCAGTGTTCTTTCAGGAAGGAAATCTGTCATCCTTACCTGGTCTGACCTACAAGTGATTCCAGACCCAGAGCAAAGTGAATGACTTTGAACTGTCCTCTGGCTGAGGAAGACACTCAGTTCAAGGGCAATGAGGGATGGGCAGCAAATGTTAGTCTGGCCAGCGATGCCCACATCTTATAAAAGAATGAAAAAGAATAAATTTATTCTTGTAAATTGTTAACTCCTAAAGCTCCTTGTGGATGTGCCTTCCCCATTTTTCTCACCAGTGCTCAATGTTGGCACTGACCCTAAGAATGAGCAGGTATTCCTCTATTTGATTAGATTAGATTCCGTACAGTAAGGAGACAGGCCTTTCAGCACAACAAGTCCACACTGACCCTCTGAAGAGTAACCCATCCCCCTACCCTATTTTTACCCCTAACTAATACACCTAGCACTGTGGGCAATTTAGCATGGCCAATTCACTTGACCTGCACATCTTTGGATTGTGGGAGGAAATCCGCTCAGACACGAGGAGAATGTGCAAACTCCACAGAGACAGTCGCCCAAGGTGGGAGTCAAACCTTGGTCTCTGGCGCTGTGAGGTAGCAGTGCTAACCAATGAGCCACTGTGCCGCCCTGCATAGTAAGTATTTAGTACTCATATGGGGAGGAATGGCCACTAGACTCTCAATCCACAAACCCAGGCCATGTTTAGCGGACTTGGATTCAAATCCTGCCACAGTAGGTGTTGGAACTTGAATTCAATTTAAATCTGGAATTAAGAGTCTGATGATTACCATGAATTGACTTTTAGGGGTAAAAGCCCTTCTGGTTCACTACTGTTCTTTAGGGAAGGAAACAGCAGTCTTTACCTGGTCTGGACTACATGTGACTCCAGATCCACAGCAACATAGAGAGGTACAGCACGGAAACAGACCCTTTGATCCAACTCGTCCAGGCCGACCAGATATCCCAATCCAATCTAGTCCCACCTGCCAACACACGGCTCATATCCCTCCAAACCCTTCCTATTCATATACCCATCCAGATGCCTTTTAAATGTTGCAATTGTACCAGCCTCCACCACTTTCTCTGGCAGCTCATTCCACACATGTACCAGCCTCTGCGTGGAAACATTGCCCCTTAGGTCTTTTTATATCTTTCCCCTCTCACCCAAAACCTATGCCCTCTAGTTCTGGACTCCCCCCACCCCAGGGAAAATACTTTGTCTATTTATCCTATCCATGCCCCTCATGATTTTATAAACTTCTGTAAGGTTACCCCTCAGCCTCTGACACTTCACGGAAAACAGCCCCAGCCTATTTAGCCTCTCCCTATAGCTCAAATCCTGACAACATACTTGTAATCATTTCTGAACCCTTTCAAGTTTCACAACATCCGATTATCTCTAACCTGCTCTCTAGGCAATTAGAGATGGGTAATAAATGCTTGCCTAGACAGTGACACCCTCATCCCATGAATGAATAAAAAAGTATTCCTACCTGTGACAAGTACAATAGTTCACCAAACAAAAGAATGATGTGCTTTCCTGAGAAGTACATGATTTTGATGAGAGCTTTATGCAACAAGCAAGCTGCAATAATTATTTCAGCTTTCTCTATTTACAGAAATTATTGACTGATATTCCATCTTTATAACATCTCCTTTGTTAAATTCACACTTTCTTTAACAGCTGAAGAGTGACATGTCACCAAAGCTTATTGTCTTGCACTGGTCAGGACGCATGCAAGAATGTCAATTTCTAAGCAATCGTAACAATTTATACAAGAGGACAAAGGGGAGCTGATTGGTTGGCAAGTCAGCGCATGGAATACCATGGAGAATAGGAGTAGATCATTCGGCCCAATAAGCTTGTTCTGTTATTCAACTTCTATCTCAGTCCTATTTTCCCAAATTATCTCGTGATATCTTTAATAAGAAAACATCTATCAATCCCTGTCTTGAATATTGACTCTGACTGAACAAGACGAACAAGGCAGCTTGTGTAGCCCATTGTTCTCGCTTTCTGGTGAATCAGTGTTGAACTGCCAACCAATAAACATACTTTTCCCCTGTAGCATAAATTGTTGTGATTGTTTGAAATTTGGCATTCTTGTATCTGTCCTGATGAGTGAAGGATGGAATGTTTCAGCAACGTGCAAGTTCAGTCCCAGACTTACCTATTCTCTGTTTGACTCTCAGGGACATCCTGGACCTCCAGGAGAGCTTGGACCTCCAGGACCAATTGGACCACCTGTAAGTAACCCAATCATTTTCTGGATTACATTTTTGGATCTCTCAATGTTAGGGAGCCTTGTGAATGATTTAATTGAACAAAAAGACACAGCTTAATCTTTTTTATCTTGAACTGTCTTTCAATGCTTCCATTTATTCTTTCAACAATGTTAAAGTATAGATATTTGAATCAACCAGACATAAGAACATGAAAACTAGGAACAGAATCAGACAGTTCAACCCCTCAATTCTGCTCTGCCACTTAATATGATCAGGGCTGATCTCAAATTGCTCTCTAAATGGGGGAAAGCTTCGGAAATCTGAAGCACAACGGATTTGGTCCTCGTTCAGGATTCCCTTCAGGTAAACATGCAGGTTCAATTTGCAGTCAGGAAGGTAAATGCAATGTTAGCATCATTTCAAGAGGGCAAGAATACAAGAGCAGGGATGTACTTGTGAGCCTGCATAAGGTTCTGGTCAGATCACATTTGTGTGCAGTTTTGGGCCCCATATCTAAGGAAGTATATGCTGGCATGGGCAGGGATCCAGAGGAGTTTTGCAGGAATGATCCTGGGGATGAAGGGATTGTCATACGAGGAGCGGTTCAGGACTCTGGGTCTGTACTCAATGGGGTTTAGAAAGATGAAACTTGCAGAATACTGAGAGGCCTGGATAGGGTGGACATGGAGAAGATGTTTCCACTCGTAAGAGAGACCAAGACCTCTAAGAGCACAGCCTCAGAGTGAAGGGACAGCCCTTTAGAAGTAAGATGAGAAGTAATTTCTTCAACCCTTGGGTGGTGACTCTGTGGAACTCATTGCCACAGAAGGCTGTGGAGGCCAAGTCACTGGGTGCCTTTAAGACAGAGATAGATAGGTTCTTGATGAAAAAGGGGATCAGGGGTTACAGGGAGAATGCAGGAGAATGGGATTGAGAAACATATCAGCCATGTTCAAATGGTGGATAAGACTTGATGGGCCGAATTCTGCTCCCATATCCTCCCTACCATTTATCTTAGCCTGTTTGGCACACCCTCCTCATTCCTGAAGAAGGGCTTATGCCCAAAACGTCGATTCTCCTGCTCCTTGGATGCTGCCTGACCTGCTGCGCTTTTCCAGCAACACATTTTTCAGCTCTGATCGCCAGCATCTGCAGTCCTCACGTTCACCTATATCTTATGGTCTTATGTCCACACCTCCACTTTCCCATCCACTCTCTTCACTAATTAAATGTCTGTCTATCTCCTCCTCACATTTATTCAGTATCCCAGCACCCAATTCACTCTGGGGGAGTGAAGTTGCAGATTCATGAGCCTTTGTGAGAAGTAGTTCTTCCTCATCTCTGCCTAAAATCTACCACCTCTTCTCCTGGGACTATGGCTCTTGTTCTCAATCACCCCACAAGGGGAGGACGCCCACTCTATGTCTGTTCTTGCACACCGCTGGGTCAGGTGGGACTTGGACCCAGATCTCCTGGCCTTGGGATAGGTTCATTACCACTGCTACCACAACAGACCCTAGAATTTAAGTGCTCAGAAAGGTTATTGGTTAACAAAGAAAAGGAATGTTAAAGTATTGTCTATTGAAGTAAAACGATGTGAGATATAATCTCAAATCCAGCCCTGCAATCTAACTGTGCTCCCTCAGCACGAAAGATATGTGGCTCTACAAAATTACTCATTTTTTTCTGTATATGGCTAAATGTTTAATACTGATAAACTGGAGGAAACCACATTTTGTGGATTCATAGAAAATAAGAGCTGGTGGCATGGTGGCTCAATGGTTCACATTGCTGCCTCACAGCACCAGGAACCTAGGTTCGAGTCCAGCCTCGGGTGACTGTCTGTGTGGAGTTTGCACATTCTCCCCATGTCTTCATGGGTTTCCTCCCACAGTCCAAAGATGTGCAGGTTAGGTGGATTGCCAGACAGTAGTGTCCAGCGATGTTCAGGCTAAGTGGATTAGGCTTGGGAAATGCAGGTTATAGGTTGGAGTGGGGGTGGGATGCTCTTTGGTGGTTCGGACTCAAAGGGCCTGCTGTCGGGATTCTACGATAAGAGAGTTTGGGAATTCTTTCTGAAACTTAGGTTCAGATTTCTTTTGAAAGAGAGGCAGAGAAATGAGAGGCAGGTTGGATGAAGATTAGTTGAACCCATTATTAATCAGTATTCAAATGAAGCTGAGCTACAGGCCACACAGTGCCTAACATCTAAACAAGTTATTCAAAGTTGCCAGTGACACAGCATGGTTAGTTTACAAGTTTCCTTTGATGGCAATGGGAAAGTGCCTTTATTCCCTGCATTTGCTCAGAGGGTTTCAAAGTCGATGACCAGATTTACAAACTCTTTCTACTAAAAAAAAGCTGCAATTCTGTGTAAACACGTCTAAATAATTCTTCAAAGACATTTGACCTTGCCTCCCTCTGAAATGAGCCAGCAGCAGATTAAAGTAACAGTGGTCACATTACTGGATTAGTCATTACGAAGCCTCAGTAATACTCCAAGGACACAAGGCCCACAGCTGAGGAATTTAAATTCAATTCATGTCTCAATCTGAAATAAGATGCTTACGTCGTTAATACTGACCATGAAACTACCACATTGTCATAAAAGCTCACCTGGGGTCACTCGGGCCCTTAAGGGAAGGAAATCCGCTGTCTGGCCGACATTTGACTCTTAACCACCGTGTAAATTTGCTGAGTAAGAAACTTGGAGCTTTCAACACTGTGTGGACTGTTGGATTTCCAGAAAGTGACTGATCAGTACTGTTTCCAGTAGGATAGGGATTAAACAGTAGCCTTGCCTGCAATGCTTTTTTTCCAGAAATGATTTGTTTTTTAAATTCAGAGAAGAAACTCTAGTACTGATACACAAAGTGTGTTTTCTGGTGCTCCTCTCGTCTGACATCTATACAGTCATTAAACCAGCTCGGATCAGCCGACGGGGACAGTGATTAATAACAGGATATCTTTACATCCAGCAAAATAAATTTCTCACTGACAACACGCACCATTGCACCATTATATCATCATACAGTATGAAAACAGACCCTTCGGCCTAACTGGTCCATGCCAATTAAGTAATATAATCTAATCTAGTCCCATTTGCCAGCATTTGGCCCATATCCCTCTAAACCCTTCCTATTCATATACCCATCCAGATGCCTTTTAAATGTTCCTTGATGATAAACCTCCCCTTCCCCTTGATGATAAATATCAAATCACCTCAAAAGGAGATTTAGAAGAATATGGAATTTAGAAGAATCTTACAGAAACATATAAAATTATGAAGGGAATAGATAGAATAGAAGTAGAGCGCGTGTTTCCACTGGTGGGTGAAACTCGAACAAGAGGGCAAAGCCTCAAAATTAGGGGGAGCAGATTTAGGACTGAATTGAGAAGGAACTTCTTCACCCAGAGGATTGTGAAGCTATGGAATTTCCTCGGCAAAAGTGAGGACTGCAAATGCTGGAAACCAGAGTTTAAATCAGAGTGGTGCTGGAAAAGCACTGCAGGTCAGGCAGCATCCGAGGAGCAGGAATCCTGATGAAGGGCTTTTGCCTGAAGCGTCGATTTTCCTGCTCCTCGGATGCTGCCTGACTTGCTGTGCTTTTCCAGCACCACTCTAATTTAAGCTATGGAATTTCCTGCCCAGTGAGCAATTGAGGCTTCCTCATTGAATGTTTTTAAAGCTAAGATAGATAATTTTTTGAACAGTAAAGGGATTAAGGGATATGGTGAGAGGGCGGGTAAGAGGAGCTAAGGCCACGAAGAGATCAGCTGTGATCTTATTGAATAGCGGAGTGGACTCGAGGGACCAGATGCCCTACTTCCATCCTAGTTCCTACGTTCTTATAAAACATCCTGGATCGTGCCCTGACTCTATGATTTCTGGTTATGGGCCAGTCAGCCAATAGGATTCAAGTCTTCCGATCCCCTCTACCTTCACCCCTCACTTCAGTTAGGTCTCATGTGGAATCTTTGTGCTTTCTGTCAGTGTAATGATTTTCCCAGATGCATTGCCTAGGCTGTCCAGTGTTTAGATTGCAGTGTGGGACCATCATCAAGCTTCTCCAATATGGAGGTCACCGACTGGGTTCAAACTGAACTGACCCTCTCTGAGATTTAAGACCACTTCCACACTAGAGGTAAATATCAGTGATTGCAAAACACCCCCAAACCAGCTTTAACTAGATCTCTATAGTACTGGCTTGAAAGGTATTTCAGTCTGTGTGGACACTGACTCAGAGCAACCAAAGGGCAGTTCTTTCAAAAGCTGCGTGTTCAGTCCATAAAGACCATAAGGTATAGGAACAGGGATAGACCATTCAGCCTGTCAAGCCTGCTCCACCATTCAATAGGATTACAGCTCCTTTGATATTGCTCACATCCATTTTCCTGCCCTTTCCCTGTAACCCTTGATTCCCCAACTGATCAGGAATCTATCTATTTCAGCCTTTTGTATACAGAAGGATTAATGCCCGAGCCACGTGCCAATTGGCATAGGGACAAGAAAATTAGGCAAGTAAACACATGGCTAAGGGATTGGTGTGGGAAAGAGGGATTCCACTTCATGGGGCATTGGCATCAGTTTTGGAACAGGGGGGATCTGTACCGTTGGGACGGTCTCCACCTGAACCGATCAGGTACCAATGTTCTAGCGAAGAGGATAAATAGGGTGGTCAGTAGGACTTTAAACTTCTGAGTTGGGGGGAAGGGAAAGTGAAAGCGACAGGGAGTATGGAGGTAAATGGCAAGATAAGCAGCAGGATAGCATGTTTCCAGGTGGATTTAAAATTGAGAATGCAGTAAAAAGCAAGGATAACTTAGGACATATGACTTCCAACATCTCTAATGATAAGGAAGTTAGCATTAAGGCACTTTACCTGAATGCTCGTAGCATTCATAACAAAGCCGATGAACTAATGGCACAGATAATAGTGAATGATTATGATGTAGTAGGCATCACAGAGACTTGGTTACAGCGGGGTCAGGACTGGCAGTTAAACCTCCATGGTTTTTCAACTTATCGAAAAGACAGAGAGGTGGGCAGAGGGGGTGGGGTTGCCTTGTTAGTTAAGAACAAAATTAAATCTATGGTATTGAATGACATAGCGTCGGATGATGTGGAGTCTGTGTGGGTGGAATTGAGGAACCACAAAGGCAAAAGAAACATAATTGGAGTTGTGTATAGACCTCCTAACAGTGGTCAGGACCAGGGACGCAACATGTACCGGGAAATAGAGAAGGCATGTCAGAAAGGCAAGGTTACATTGATCATGGGAGACTTCAATATGCAGGTGGACTGGGTAAATAATGTTGCTAGTGGATCTAAAGAAAGGGAATTCATGGAATGCTTACAGGGTGGCTTTTTGGAACAGCTTGTCATGGAGCCCACAAGAGAGCAGGCTATTCTGGACCTAGTGCTTTGCAATGAACCAGACTCTATAAAAGATCTTAAAGTAAGGGAACCCTTAGGAAGTAGCGACCATAATATGATAGAGTTCAGTCTGGAGTTTGAAAGGGAGAAGGCAAAATCTGATGTAATGGTGTTACAGTTGAATAAAGGTAATTATGAGGGCATGAGAGAGGAACTGACTAAAATAGACTGGAAGCAGAGGCTAACCGGGAAGACAGTAGAGCAAAAATGGCAAGAGTTTGTAGGTATAATTGAGGACACTGTACAGAGGTTCATTCCCAAGAAAAGAAAGATTAACCGGGGAGGGATTAGACAACCTTGGCTGACAAAGGAAGTCAGGAAATGTATTAAAGAAAAAGAGAGATCCTATAAAGTGGCTAAGAACAGTGGGAAATCAGAAGATTGGGAAGGATACAAAAGCAAACAGAGGATAACAAAGAGTGTAATAAGAAATGAGAGGATCAAATATGAAGGTAGGCTAGCCAGTAATATTAGAAATAATAGTAAAAGTTCCTTCAGTACATAAGAAACAAACGACAGGCAAAAGTAGACATTGGGCCACTTCAAACTGATGCAGGAAGCCTAGTGATGGGAGATAAGGAAATAGCAGGAGAACTTAACAAGTACTTTGCGTCAGTATTCACAGTGGAAGACATGAGTAATATCCCAAAAATTAAAGGGTGTCACAGGGCTGAGTTGAGTATGGTTGCCATTACGAAAGAGATAGTGCTAGAAAAGTTAAAAAGTCTTAAAATTGATAAATCTCCTGGCCCCGATGGGATACACCCTAGAGTTCTGAGAGAGGTGGCTGAGGAAATAGCAGAGGGATTGGTTGAGATCTTTCAAGAGTCACTGGAGTCAGGAAAGGTCAGGGATGATTGGAAGATGGCTGTTGTAACCCCCTTGTTCAAGAAAGGATCAAGGCAAAAGATGGAAAATTATAGGCCAATCAGCTTAACCTCGGTTGTTGGTAAAATTCTAGAATCCATCATTAAGGATGGGGTTTCTAAATTCTTGGAAGAGCAGAGTCTGATTAGAACAAGTCAACATGGATTTAGTAAAGGGAGGTCATGCCTGACAAACCTGTTGGAATTTTTTGAAGAGGTAACAAGTAGGTTAGACCAGGGAAACCCAGTGGATGTGGTCTATCTAGACTTTCAAAAGGCCTTTGATAAGGTGCCACACGGGAGGCTGCTGAGCAAGGTGAGGGCCCATGGTGTTCGAGGTGAGCTGCTGGGATGGATTGAGGATTGGCTGTCTAACAGAAGGCAGAGAGTTGGGATAAAAGGTTCTTTTTCAGAATGGCAGCCGGTGATGAGCGGTGTCCCGCAGGGTTCGGTGCTGGGGCCACAGCTGTTTGCATTATATATTAATGATTTGGATGAGGGAACCGGGGGCATTCTAGCGAAGTTTGCCGATGATACAAAGTTAGGTGGACAGGCAGGTAGTACTGAGGAAGTGGGGAGGCTACAGAAGGATCTAGACAGGTTGGGAGAGTGGTCCAGGAAATGGCTGATGGAATTTAACGTGAGCAAGTGCGAGGTCTTGCACTTTGGCAAAAAGAATAAAAGCATAGACTACTTTCTAAATGGTGAGAAAATTAATAAAGCCAAAGCACAAAGGGATCTGGGAGTGCTAGTCGAGGATTCTCTAAAGGTAAACATGCAGGTTGAGTCCGTGATTAAGAAAGCGAATGCAATGTTGTCTCTTATCTCAAGAGGGTTGGAATACAAAAGCAGAGATGTACTACTAAGACTTTATAAAGCTCTGGTTAGGCCCCATTTGGAGTACTGTGTCCAGTTTTGGTCCCCACACCTCAGGAAGAACATACTGGCACTGGAACGTGTCCAGCGGAGATTCACACGGATGATCCCTGGAATGACAAGTCTAACATATGAGGAACGGCTGAGGATACTGGGATTGTATTCGTTGGAGTTTAGAAGATTGAGGGGAGATTTAATAGAGACGTACAAAATAATACATGGCTTGGAAAAGGTGGATGCTAGGAAATTGTTTCAGTTAGACGAGGAGACTAGGACCCGTGGACACAGCCTTAGAATTAGAGGGGGTCATTTTAGAACCGAAATGCGGAGACATTTCTTCAGCCAGAGAGTGGTGGGCCTGTGGAATTCATTGCCACGGAGTGCAGTGGAAGCCGGGACGCTAAATGTCTTCAAGGCCGAGATTGATAGATTCTTGTTGTCTAGAGGAATTAAGGGCTACGGGGAGAACGCTGGTAAGTGGAGCTGAAATGCGCATCAGCCATGATTGAATGGCGGAGTGGACTCGATGGGCCGAATGGCCTTACTTCCACTCGTATGTCTTATGGTCTTATGGAAGGACTCTGCCCCTCTCGGCTCTCTGTGGCAAGGAGTTTCAAATACTCACAGTTCCTCAGAGAGGAGAAATTCCTCTTCATCGCTGTCTTAAATTGGTGCTCCTTCATTCTGGAAATGTGTGGAAGTGTGTGAGCATATATGTTTGTATTTATCATAGAATCCCTACAGTGCAGGAAGATGCCATTCGGCCCATTGAGTCAACACCGACCCTCCGAAAGACATCCCACTCAGACCCAGCCCACCACCAGGTCTCCATAACCCCACATTTACCATGACTAACCCAACTAGCCTGCACATCATGGACACTGGACATTTTAGCACGGTCAATCCACCCTTACCTGCACATTCTAGGACTGTGGGAGCAAACCTGAGCACCCAGAGGAAATCTACACAGACACAGGGAGAATGTGCAAACTCCACACAGACAGTTGCCCAAGACTGGAATTAAACCCAGGTCCTTGGCGCTGTGAGGCAGCAGTGCTAACCAGTGAGGCAGCAGTGCTAACCACTGAGCCACCCTTGTGAATTGTGGATGTGGGAAGGTGTATGTGTGTGGTGGGTTACACATTGACTTGCAGGGATCGTGGTGACATTTCAAAAGACTGTGAGTGAATACCTCCTGTTGGCTGATCAAGGCTCACTGAACTACATAGTCTATAAATGCCTCTAGAGCCTCATTATGCTGGTCCGAAAACAGATGAAACCAAATGATTGGAACCAAAGCAACCTTTCCCGAGAGTACGGCATTAATATCACTGTTCTGTTGCACAAAAGGCCTTCATTTTCACTGAGCCGTGTCTTTCTGTGGCTTGAAGAGGATCTTTTAATGTAATAACCTGGTACACCCACTGTTAAAGAAAACATTTCCTCTTCATCTGAAGGTAAAAGAATGTGAAACATTACAGGGTAACACCTCTCCATGGCACTCTTTGATCTAAGCTCATCACCAGGTCAAAATAAACAATCTACTCCTGCCATGGATTATCCACTCCCTTCCTAGTTAAATATTTAAACTCTCTGAGCAGTTTTTGTATAGTGTCTTTAATACTGACAACCATGTTCAAAGATGACTTTTATTTCATATATGCTTCAGTTGTCATCAGAAATCACCACTAGCTGTGAGGGCAGATTTGTGGAACATCGCTACAGTTAAACCTGCCGTCGTATTTGCTTAATGTGTGCTAATAAACCAGAATCTGAGTTGCCTTCATCACCTTTGTACATGCATGATTTGGAGGTACCAGTGTTGGGCTGGGGTGTACAAAATAAAAATCACACAACACCAGGTTAAAAACCAACAGGTTTATATGGAAGCACTAGTTTTCAGAGTGCTGCTCCTTCATCAGGTGCTTGTGGAGTATAAGATCTTATATGCAATTTTTTACTTTGTATGTGCAAGTACAGAATAATTGTGCTTACTTATGTTTCTCCAAAGTGGTTACCACAATAATTTGCTTAAACAAAATAATATTTTGTATTTTAATACAATATTCTATTTTTTGTTATGTAGAGTATCATTTGAATTTTTCCTCCTTTTCTTGTGTGCAAAATTAATGTTAAAGTGTAAATATTTTAATCAAGACGGAGCATTTAATATTCTGTCTTTGCAATACTTTGCTTCCTAGTCTCTGTACATTTTGTGATTACTTTGTGTTCACGTGTCCTAAATCTTTACTTGGAAGGTTTCTATCCCTTTTCGCTGCTTCTCCAGCCATTTGTTCCCTTGGTTTCCCTGCTTTTTTTATCTCCAATTGTTTGCTTCTCGAACTTCCTCATTTCTTTTACTTCCCTTTTCCATTCCGTCAACGTTTTCCTGCACTCAAATAATTCGCACACAATGGCTGAGATTGGAGAAAAAGCACACAAAGGCTTCGAAAGTTTTAGCAGTAGTTTGGGTCAGAGAAAGAGGTTTGCATTCATTTAAAGAACTGTCACGTTCATTGGGATGTCAAGGATGACCTTGTGGCTGTTTCACAAGCAAGCAAACGTAGGTCCCACAGACACTGTCACCCATAGCTCATGGGCAAGAGGAGATGGTTTTCCATGAATTCAAAGATGCCTGAGGGAGTGGATTTGGGATCTGACCTTAGGACACAGAGGGAATAGTATTAACAACAGACAACCCGATAAATGAACATAGGAGGTATTTTCCCTGCTATTCCGTGAAATAGTAGCTAAAAATGTTGACACCTCCTACTTGATCTAGTATTGTACACAACTGAGATAGATGGGATAAGAGATGGCTGGTGATTTTGACTGGTCTGGGAGTATATATGCATTTTTATCACCAAAAATGGAACTGTTTTGTTCTCTAGCACTGACCTCCATCAGCTTTATTGGTACAAAAATCAGTTCAAGGCTTGTGTTTATGCAGCAGTAAATCAAAACTACACAGATACCAGTTTCTGGATCAGTGGTGCTGGAAGAGCACAGCAATTCAGGCAGCATCCGAGGACAGGCAGTCCCTGTTATCTGTGTTTATTTTCTGTCTTTCAGCTTGTTCTTTTTTAAGGACTGACCTCTTTGTCTTGCACACTCCCTGCTGTGTTTCTCTGTCCCTCACTGTCTAATTAATTGTCCCTCTCATGCAGGTTGCTTTGAATAACCCCTTTCAATAATTTTTGGTTACCATCCGTTGCCGAACTATGTTTCTTCATATGGCGTATCAACTCAAGTGACCCAATGGGTACCAGTCTGACCTCTCAGTTCCAGGATTTAAGTCCCACTCCTAGGTTTGAGCAGAGAAGCTTAGAGCAACATTCCTGCCCAACACTGAGGGTGTGCTGCACTCCAGAGGGACCATCCTTTGGATGAGATAGTAAACCGTGGGCCCCCAACTGCCTGCTGAGAAATTCCCAACACACCATTCAAAGGAAATAAGCACATTCTTTCGTCACCAGCCTGGGACTGACACTTGCTCCTCAATCAACATCATCCCCCAAACAGATAGTCCATCATTGGCGCCTTTGTTGTGTGTGAGATTTTACTGTGCACTAGTTGCCTGCCACCTTTCCTCAAGGAGAGGCTACACATCAAAACGTACTTTGTTTGGCCCCACTTTGGGACTCTTAAGATCGTAAAATGTTATAAAGCTGCTTCTTCCCGGCTGTTATTAGATTTCTGAATGGACCTCTCACATTTTTAAATTTAATGTTGATCTTGCCTTCTCTGCAGCCGTAACATTGTATTCCTCGCTCTGTTCCATTACCCACTTTGTATGATACGATCTGTCAGTACTGCACGCAAAACAAAACATTTCACTGTACCTAGGTACGTGACAATAATAAATCAAATCAAATTGTAGTGTTTGGAACCAGCTGAATCTTGTTGATTTTGAGATCCTTGATTGGGGTTGTTAACCTGGGTTAAGATCTTGATTGGGGCTGTTAACCTGGGTCAAGCAAGAAAGCTCTGACTGACCGATATAACCAGGAAATTAGAGTCATCTCAGTTGATGACCGACTCTGAGCTGGTTGGCCACAGCCAGTGTTCTGTGCTTTAGTAAGTAAAGGGTAACTTGGTGATAAGATTCTGGCCTCTGTGCTGTTATTTCATTTTGCCTCCTAAGTTTAAAGGACATCAAGGAAAGGATGCAAAATATTCTTCAGGGGAAGGGGTTGTGGTACACATTGGTAGCAATAGCATAGCAATGGCAGGAATCGAGGTGTGTTGATAAGATTTAGAGAAGTTGTGGAAGAAATTTAAAAGAAAAGAAAATACTATAACCAGGAGATTAGAATCTCCTCAGTTCAGGGACTGATTCTGAGCTGGCTGGCCACAAGTAAGTTAAGCATGACTGGGGAAACTTGTTTCTGTAGTTATTTCACAAGTCAGTCAAGTCTTGCATTTTGTTGAGTTGCTGAGTTCCAGGTGATGATGCTAATCACAATGTCCTCCTTCTGTGTTGGTCTCAGGGTGCCAAAGGAGTTCGAGGAGCACCTGGAATGAGAGGGACAAAGGGCCGCAGGGTAAGCACATGCTTTCCAATGCAAGTTGAAGCTAATTACACGAAGACCTCTTTTATTTTATATAGAGAACTGAGAAGCAGTGAGATATTAACACTCAGTATTCACAATTGATCACTGCAGAGGGGACTGCAAATCACAAATGTCCAAAAGATCAACACTCATACATACAAGCGTGATCCCAAACAGGAATATAATTTTGAAAATCCCACATGCGATCGTTTCTCGTACTAATAAACAGCTACTTTATATTAAACAAAAACTCAGCAGGTCTGGCAGCATCTGTATAGAGAAAGCAGAGTCAATGTTGAGTCGAATGACCCTTCGACAGAGTCCGTCACTGAAGAAGGGTCACTAGAACCAAAATGTTAACTCTGTTTCTCTCTCCACAGCTGCTGCTTAGCTTCTCCGTTATTGTTTCAGATTTCAAGCAGCAACAGGTCTTTGGTCTATTTTCAGTACTTTGCATTGTCCTGAAACATGTTCCGACTTGCGCACAAATCAACCTGCAAATGGACTCCTCCTAAAGCCTGTTTGCAACCTAAAGGGACTGCCTGTACTGATAGGCCAAACTCCTACAAAAGAATATTGTGATGCAGGAGAGAAACATAGAAAACAGGAACAGAAGTAGGCCATTCAGCCCATCGAGCCTGCTCCTCCTTTCAATATAGTCATGGCTAATTATCTGTCTCAGTCCCCTGTTCCTGCTTTCTCCCAATTCCCTTTGATCCCTTTAACCCTAAGAACTATATCTAACTCCTTCTTTAAAACATTCAATGTTTTGGCCTCAACTGCTTTCTGTGACAGAGAATTCCACAGGCTCCCCACCCTTTGGGTGAAGACATTTCTCCTCATCTCTATCCTAAATGTCCCACCCTGTCATAGAGTCATAAAGATGTACACCACAGAAACAGACTCTTCGGTCCAACTCATCCATGCCAACCAGATATCCTAACCTAATCTAGTCCCATTTTCCAGCACTTGGCCCATATCTCTCTAATCTCGGATGCTACCTGGCCTGTTGTGTTTTTCCAGCACCACATTTTTCAACTCTGGTCTCCAGCATCTGCAGTCCTCACTTTCTCCTACCATATCTCTCTAAACCCTTCCTATTCATATACCCATCTAGGTGCCTTTTAAATGTTGTAATTGTACCAAACTCCACCACTTCCTCTGGCAGCTCATTCCATACACACACTCCACCCTCTGGTGAAAAAATTGCGTCTTAGGTCCATTTTAAATCTTTCTCCTCAATGTAAACCTATCACCTCCAGTTCTGGACATCCCCCCTACAGTAAGAGGCTGTGTTGTGTTTATGTACATCAAAAAAAACAAAGAATTAATGGTGCTCAAACAATATTAAATGGTGTGGAGTGATCAAGGAAGTAAGATTGGCTGAGGTGGCTAATGTGAAGGACTACGGTAGTTTGAATGTCCAATGCCAAGTGTGTAGTGACACTCAATGGTATCATTCTCATGTGTAATGTTGCTATTTGGTCATGTTTTGTGGGTCACACAGAGTTGTTCACTTCCCCCAATGTGCACCATCTCCAGGCGGGATCAGTTTGACATCGGAAGGTGGTAGATCTTCATGACCTCAATATTCATTCACAATAGCAGAGGAGATGGTGCTGTATTAGTGTCATGAGCTTTTCCATATTAGGAATATTACTAATGACAGTATTTGGAAAGCACTGTGTATCTTGTGGAAGTACTTGGATAAATGTCAGTATTCCCTCAGTATACACACATGCAGCTCTATATCTTTGACTCATTGCATTTAAAAGCTCAGGTCCAAGCGCAGTTATTAATATTTTAAAAATGACGATTGGTCACCATTGGCAATGATGATGCAAACCACTTTCTATAGTAATTTCAATAGAAATTGAGTTTGACAGCTGCCTGGTGTTATTTTAACTGGTCAAGCATCTAACCAGAGATACAAGTGTTACATCGCTCCAACGTCACCAGAAAGAATAATTGAGATATCGAAATATCCATTCAGACATTTGCAGTTGATAGTTTATTGGTACCTTGGGGTAATATGGCGGCTCAGTGGTTAGCACTGCTGCCTCACAACACCAGGGACCCAGGTTCGATTCCACCCCTAACTAATTGCCTGTGAGGAGTTTGCACATTCTCCTCGTGTCTGCGTGGGTTTCCTCCGGGTTCTCCGGTTTCCTCCCACAGTCCAAAGATGTGCAGGTTAGGTGAATTGGCCATGCTAAATTGCCCATAGTGTTCAGGGATGTGTAGGTTAGGTGCATTAGTCAGGAGAAATATAGACTAATAGGGTAGGGAAATGGGTCTGGGTGGGTCACTCTTTGAAGGGTCGGTGTGGACTTGTTGGGCCAAATGGCCAGTTTCCACACTGTAGGGATTCTATTCTATGATTAACTGGACTGCCCTCCATATTCTCTGATTTGATATAGCTTCCTGATCATATTCCCCACTAGATTTTAAAGAAATTCATTTGTCCTTTATCAATCTTTTTAAACCTGCAGTCTTCTCTCACTCCCAGCCATTGGAAGTACAGTCAGTTCTCCATAGACTTCAGGGTCTTGAGGAGTCGAGCACTTAAAATCTTTACTCTATAAAGTGAGAATGTGACAAATAAATGTGGTATATTTGATTGCTTAAAGGAGGGAGAATACACTTAATTTCTGAAGCATATAAAGTGATGCTCTGTAAAAATGTAGGGTTTGTTGAAAAAAGACTTGTGCTGCACCGCCCTCCCAATAGTTGTTTCTCGCAGTGAACTGTCTCCATATTGTTTGATGGCAGGGAGATTATATTGTAATAAGCAATCTGTTAAGCCAAACTGCTTGTGAGTTCCACATGGTAAATTAAATTCACAACATGTTTCACAGTAAAAAAATGGAAAAATTATGGTGATGACATTTCCAATAGAAACCAATTACATCAAAATATCCAGTCCAACCAATGTGTGGGCAGAGAGGAAGGCTTTTCCAATGACTTCATTTTTTGCTTTGGAACATTGCTCAGATTATTTCTTTATTGTTACAGTAAAGCACTCACTATAACCAGAACCTTTCATAGCTCTTTCATTGGAACAGCATTTAATGAATTAGAGAATAAAACACATTTGCAATAATCCCACTTTCTAAATGGAAACAGATTTTTACAAGCAACTGAAGAAGAGTTGCATCTCTGTTTGTCTCCCACACTCCCCTTCTCCCTGTCTGCGACCCCAGTCAAACCATAGGATTATCAGCACACAAATAATTAATGCATCCACCTGAATATTTTATTCCTGTTTACTCCTACCTGCTTCAAGTTATTTGTTAGCTCAGATTAATTCTTCTGCTGATAAAATGAACAACCATTTAATGCCCTGCTAACGTTCCTCAAAATTGTGGGGTTTTCAGCAGTTTAGGGTTTTAACATTGGATGTTTTGTTCGGTGCATATTCACATGCCCCAAGACTCGTTTTAAACCTTTGCTGGAGTTTTCTGTCTTCCTATCACTACACAACATTGCTTGTGAATTTCCATTCTTAGTTCTGAACAACTCTCTGCCTCCTTCTGTAAGACCGCCCCTCTTTGTATTTTGTCTGATGTGTGTCTCAGAATAGCTTGTTTCTTTTGTTTTGCTTCATGTTTAACTTTTATAAAGACAGCAAACTGAGCCACGGTCAATCATATTGTGCATCTAAGGTTAACATTTTAACTCCAGTGGTCCTTTGTCGGAATTTCTTCAAATGGTCAATCAATGCTGGCCTCCCCAACAACATCCACATTGTACGAACAAGCAATTTAAAAAAGTGAGGGATTCAGAGCTAAAAATATGAAGCAATAAAATATTGTGTTGAGGAGGTGGCTCCTAACCAATTTGTCCAGAGCAATTAGGAATAAGCTTAGCCAGTGATGTCTACATTCTTTGAATGAACTAATTTATGATTAAATTTTCCTATCAGTTTTTTTAAAGATAAATAATCCTGTGCTAAGAGTTGGGTGCCACAAAGAAAATCTACATTTGGGGAAAGACGCCATAATTTACTTGGGCATTGTCTCAAATCACTGGAGTAGTGTGCAGAAAATCAAGCCCCATTATCCCAGGAGTCATTGCAAAGCATAAAGATTTTAAAACAAAGATTGCCCTGATTTTTAGACCTAGGTCCATAGGAAACATAGACCAGTTTCCTGTTTATCAAGAATTATTATAATTAATGAGGTTTTAGTTACATGTAAACATTTATAAACTCATTGGTATGTAATATTTCTAATTAATACCAACCCCTTTATAATCTCCCCCTCAAACCTCACAGACAGACAGGCACAGAGAAAACAGTTATGGGCAGAGGAAAGCTGGGAATTCACATATTGCTGAGATCCTTCTGATTCTCATGCTGCTCAGAATGTTGCCTTTCATCTTTCTCCAGATGCTTTCACTGATTTGCAAGCGACACAGCCTGGCTGGTTTACTTCTGTAAAATCTCTGACTAATCAAATAAAATTCACAGCTTACAACAACTGTTTTGGATCTCCACCAGCACACCAGCGTTCTCTGCAGTCAAAACCCATTTTAAACCAGTTCATCTGAAAGATGAAGCTAAACACAAAAGCTTCTGGTGCTGTTGGAGATCTCCCCATCTTGTCCCTAGCTCCAAGTTGTTCAATTATCTGGGATCAATTTCATAGTTGTTGGAAATAATAAGGTTTTTACCATTACCTCATAGAGCAGTTAACTTCTTGTTGCCACCCAGGTGCATTTGTATGCAGAATACATCATCTGTTCCAATATGTGTGTAACACTTCAATTACCACTAACTCAAACTGTGAGTTAGTGGTAATCGACGGGTGGTTTAACTGCCAGTTCCCACCAGGTCATCTGACAGCGTCTCTCATCTGTAGCACCTGTGCGGATCGTAGGCAATATGTCCACTTCGGTAAAGGCCAGCAAGAAGAAGGACCATAGCAGACTCCTCTTGCTATGACCCATAGCTTCTTGCTATGACCCAAGAAGCATCCTCCAAAGATTCCAAGGCTGGGGCTTCTCACTCCTGAAGCTGGTCAGCACCATCATGATCATTATCTGGACGAAACTGGGACTGCCATTGATTGTCATTCCCCATCACAGAGGAGTGGCCAATGGAGCAGGCGGAAGTTTAAGTGGAGATTCAATAGCGGGGTTAGACATCATGAGGCATGTGGAAGGTGTCTTCCGCGTGTCTTTGCCTGTGGTTCCTTGGACTGAGAAAGACGTCCAGCCTGGAATTGTGGGTCCTCCAGGAACTGAACATCCCGATGCTGGATCTAACACCCTAGCACACAGCTGTGTTTGATGGGGCAGGCTGGAGGATGCTTGCATTGACTCCTGGTCTGCATCCATTGTCTGCTCCTGCATCTCTCCCTCCCCGCCTCCCCCCTCCCCACCAAAACCTGACGGATGGGTCGCAAATGAGGTGACACCACCAAGCCAGGGGTGCATTGAGGAAATCCTATTCTCTGAAAAAGGCTGGGCTACAGGCAAAGGGCAGGTGAGTGGGACTGGCAGAGCTGCCATTACAGAGAGCTGGAACCAAACTGATGGACCCAGTGCCCAAAAAAAGCAACCTTTGAGTCAAAATATTCCACAACAGCAGGAAAGGGTCAGCTCCCTTTATTCATCCTACTCTCTTCAAACCACATTCGCAGCAAGAAGTACTGTACCACCCTCTGGACCTGTACTTCCCCTAATCCTCTTCCTACAATCTAACATCCTCAATACCACATCACTCAATTCTGCCAATGCTATCATTTCAGCTGCTGGAGAGATCCTCCTGAATCCATCCTCCAGAATCCATCCTCCAATCGTGTTTGCAGTGAACAGTGAGGACAAGGCCTAATTTAGACCAGGCACCATGGGTCAATGTTGTCAAAGTGGTAAAGTCACTGAGCTTAGGAACCTAGCAACCTCAGGCCCATGAGATTAGAAGGTTCCAATCTCACCCAGGCCAGCAATGAAATTTAAATTCAGTAAAAGATCTGGGATGAAAAACTAATCTGATGTCAGCCATTGTCATAAAAACCAATCTAGTGTCCCCTCTAGGGAAGGAAATCTGTCCTTTTTATCTACTCTGGCCTACATGTGATTCCAGACCCACAGCAATGTGCCTGACTCCCAATTCCATGAGGGATGGACAACAAAAACAGGCCTAGCCAGAGAGGAGATCATCCCACAGATGGACCAAACAAAAACATAAAAGCTGGATATCTGGGATTTCTGCTCACGTCAAAACAGTGCAGATTCTGGAGATCTGCAATAAAAAAACGAAAATGTTCGACAGTTCTGAGAAAGAGTCAAAGACAATATTGGGTCAAGGATCTTTGTTCACATCTCAGGCATCAGCAAATTCACAGCAACATCATCATTGTTTCCCAGGGAATAAACTTTGAGAAGTGAAATGTCACTTCATGTGACTATCTTTTTTAAAAGGAAATGTCATCTTCTGACATTTGTATCAGTGATTTTTAAGGAGCTGGGGAGCGAATGGAAGTTTTTCAAAAAACTTGAACCTTCTGACAAAGGTGGTTGAGATGTAATAAATTCAGCATGGGGTTTATGGAACTTTTCAGATGTTGCAGTCCAATTCAATGTCACTATCAGCTGTAATTTCACAGTGAGTTGTTGGTTGTATCCAGTGTCAGTGCTGTCCCAGTTATCAAACTAGCAGAACTTCTCCTTTCTGGTGATGTAAAGTATTTGCTTATCAGTGTATCAAATCTTATTGAATGCTGGTTTTGGCTTAATGATACACTTGAGAAGGCAACTATGTGGAAAGCTGAGGGATTTTTCAGGCAGAAGATTATTTATTATTCCTGCTGAACGTTATTGTGTTTGTCCCACTCTTATTTCACATTTTGTGCTCCAAACCAATCCCATAAGCATTTTTAAATATCTTAAGGTAATTGTCGATCATGTCTTTTTTTGGAAACTTCACATTATTTTTGCATCGTTGACCATTCAGAGTAGCACGTTCCACATTCTAATAGCTTGTGTTTCTGTGAATATCTGCTTTGTGCGCCGGTGCTTGTTTAGAGACCAATGACTCTGAGTCACTGACCAATTTACGCTAGGCTTAACTCGATCGAAAACCCCTTAACTTGCAATTAACTGTCAGATGTAGGCCATTCAGCCTATCGGATCTCTCTGCCACTCAGTGACTGGTCTGATCGTCCTCAGTTCCACTTTCCAGCCTTTTCCCACAACCCTCGATTCCCTGGAGAAACTCAGCAAGTCCAGCAACATTTGTGGAGAGAAAGCACAGTCAACGTTTCAGGGTCCAGTGACCCTTCAGGATTCTGGACATGAAACGCTAACTCTGCTTTCTGTCTCAGACCAACTGAGATTTTCCAGCAATTTTTGTTTTTGTTTCAGAATTCCAGCATTTGCATATCCTTGCTTTATTGCTGATTCCCTTCCTGATTAAAAGTCTCTCTGCCTCAGCCTTAAATATACTGCATGACCCAGCCCAAACAGCCCTCTGCAGTAAAGAATTCCACAGATTCGATCCCTTCTAAGAGAAGAAATTACTCCTCATCTCTGTCTTAAATGAGTGATCCTTCATTTTGAGGTGATGCCCTCTGGATAGAGACTCTCCCAAAACTTTTCATGGCAAGTCCCCTCAGAATCTTGTGTGCATCAATAAAGTTACCTCTCATTCTTCTAAATTACAGCGAGTAAGCTCATAAGTCTATGTGCCCGGAATCAACTTAGTCATCTTTCTCTGGACTGTCTCCAGTGCCAGCATATCTTGGACAAGGGGGCTAAAACTGTTCCAGTATTCCAGCTGTGGTCTGACTAGTTCCCTGTAAAGTTTTCACAAAACCTCCCTCCTTTTATATTCCATTCCTTTTCAAATAAAGCCAACATTCCATTTCCCCACTGAACTGATATACTTGACAAAGGGGCAGTGTTCCAAAAGTTTGTGATTTCAGATGAACCTGTTGGACTATAACCTGGTGCCATGTGACTTCTGACTTTGTCCACCCCAGTCCAACAGTGGCACCTCACATCTTTTCCACATCGCAGCTGTGACTGCACTCCAGATGCACCTCAAAGGCTGCAAAGTGCCTGGTGGTCGTGAACGGGCACTTATGTAAATGCAAGCCTTTCAGGGTTTTTGTTTGCTTTTAAAGGTATGAAATACAGCGGAACTGAACTTGAATCCATACCCCTGCCAGAATTACACTCCATTCCGAGGCTACCAATTCCAACAGGGACGGTGGGGGGTTGGGGGGGATTTTCTTGAGATAATTGGTCTGTGGAGCGAGAGGTGGGAAAAGGTGCTGTTCCAAAGAAATTGCGAACCAGTCACTAACTTCTGAGCTAAGTGACCTCGATTTTTGCCAGATTTCAGCTCCGCTGCTGCCTCCCTCAGGTCTGGAAGCTCCTTGCTGCTCATAGTGAGCTACAATCAGTCAGCATCTATTTATGGGACCATTACAGAGCTCTCCATAGATCCAAAACCTTCACATTTGCAGTTTGGGGATAAACAATGAACATCCCCACTGAAATGATATCATAAACTCATATATTTTACTGAAGCTCTTCCCAATAAACATTGTTCAAACTGCAGCAACTCCTGTAATAAAGGAGGAAGGGAGAGAGTTATCCACAGTATTTTCACCATTAACCCATGCCCTGCTGTTTAAACCCCTTATATTTATCATTCTTATACCCATTGTCAAGAACAGTATAATGTTTATTCATTGACTGAGCGTGTGTGTTGCTGGCTGGGCCCAATACTTATGGCTCATCCCTAGTTGCCCCTTGAGAAGTGGGAGTGAGCTCCTTTCTTGAACTGCTGCAATCCATGTGCTGTAGATAGACCCACAATGCCCTTAGAGAGGGAATTCCAGGATTCTGACCCAGCGACATTGAAGGAACGGCGATATATTTCCAAGTCAGAATGGTGAGTGGCCTGGAAGGGAAGAGTTGGAGAGTGCTGTCCCCATGTATCTCCTGCCCTTGTCCTTCTAAATGGAAGTGGTCAAGGGTTTGGAAGGTGCTGCGGGTTTGGAAGGTTCTGTCTGAGGATCTTTGATGAATTTCGGCAGGGCATCTTGTAGATAGTACACAGTGCTGCTACTGAGCGTGGGTGGTGGAGGGAGTGGATGTTTGTGAATGTGGTGCCAATCAAGTGGGCTCCTTCATTCTGGATAGTGCCAAGTGTTGTTGGAGCTGCACCCATCCAGACAAGTGGGGAGTATTCCATCACACTCCTGACTTGTGCAGTGTAGATGGTGGACAGGCTTTGGAGAGTCAGGAGGTGAGTTACTCACAACAGTATTCCCTGCCTCTGACCTACTGTTGTAGCCACTGTGTTTATATGGTGAGTTCAGTTAAGTTTCTGGTCAACGGTAATCCCCAGGATGTTGTTAGTGGTGGATTCAGTGATGGTAACAACATTGAATGTCAATGGATGATGATTAGATTCTCTCTAGCTGGAGATCATAGTCTGGCAGTTGACTGGCATGAATATTACATGGACTGCTTCAGTATCTCAGGAATCGCAAATGTGCAATCATCAGGGAACATCCCCACTTCAGCTGGAAGGAAGGTCATTGATGAAGCAGCTGAAGACGGTTGGGCATCTCATCTGCAAGAAACAGTTCAGTCCAGATTATGCACTGCCTCCCCCTCCCATTGGGACTGCACTGCAGTATCGACCCACCCGCCTGCCGCCACCACCACCCCCCCCCCCCCCCCCCCAAAAAGCAGGGAGGGGCTTGAGCTTCCAATCTCAGAGCATGTCGGGGAAGAGTGCTACCAAGTGGGCCATAGCTAACACATGAAACTAGCTTTTCTTATTGTCTTTTCTTGAGAGTCAGGGTTTCAGGGGCCAGACTTCCTGAGGAGGGGCAGTCACACACACAGAGAGCCACCCTGCTCCTTTCTCAAAGTAAGAGAGAGATCCCCATCTCCGACAGGAGATTCTCATCAGATCTTTCCAGTCTGTGTAGAAAAGTCAGGGGAATCTCTCCACCTTTTTTTCACAGCGATTGGTTGCTGCTAATGTAAAGTTGCAGCATCACAGACAAGTACTCAAGACAGCTACTCTGAAAGGTTATGTCCACCAGACCGATGGGAGTCACAGTGCTGCAGAGGTCAAATGAATAGGGTGCCAAATGGGGGTCAGGTTCCACACTAGACAAGTAGGGTGGCTAGGTGTGAGATGTTGAAAAATGTGATGCTGGAAAAACACAGCAGGCCAGGCAGCATCCAAAGAGCAGGAGAATCGACGTTTCTTCAGGAAGAAGCCCTTCTTCAGGAATGAGGCTGGTGTGCCAGGCAGGCTGAGATAAAAGGTAGGGGGGAGGGGATTTGGGAGAGGGGCACTGGGAATACGATAGGTGGAAGGAGGTAAGGGTGAGGGTGATAGGCCGGAGAAGGGGTGGGGGCGGAGAGGTCGGGAAGAAGATTGCAGGTCAAGAGGGCGGTGCTGAATCCGGGGGTTGGGATAAGGTGGGGGGGAGGGGAAATTAGGAAGTTGGAGAAATCTACATTCATCCCGTGTGGTTGGAGAGTTCCGAGGTAGAAGATGAGGCGCTCTTCCTCCAGGCGTCATGTGGTCAGGGTCTGGCGAAGGAGGAGGCCAAGGACCTGCATGTCCTTGGTGGAGTGGGAGGGGAAGTTAAAGTGTTCAGCCACAGAACGGTTGGGTTGGTTGGTGTGAGTGTCCCAGAGGTGTTCCCTGAAACGTTCCGCAAGTAGGCGGCCTATCTCCCCAATGTAGAGGAGACCACGTCGGATGCAACGGATACAGTAAATGATGTGTGTGGAGGTGCAGGTGAATTTGCGATGGATATGGAAGTATCCCTTGGGGCCTTGGAGGGAAGTGAGGGGGGAGGTGTGGGCGCAAGTTTTGCACTTCTTGCGGTTGCAGAGGAAGGTGCCGGGAGAGTGGAGGTTGGGTTGGTGGGGGGTGTGGACCTGACGAGGGAGTCGCGGAGGGAGTGGTCTCCACGGAACGCTGATAGGGGAGGGGAGGGAAATATATCCCTGGTGGTGGGGTCTGTTTGGAGGTGGCGGAAATGACGGAGGATGATACGATGTATCCGGAGGCTGGTGGGTTGGAAGGTGAGGACCAGTGGGGTTCTGTCCTGGTGGCGATTGGAGGGTCGGGGTTCAAGGGCGGAGGTGCAGGAAGTGGAGGAGATGCGGTGGAAAGCATTGTCAACCACGTCGGAGGGGAAATTCCGGTCTTTGAAAAAGGAGGCCATTTGGGTTGTTCGGTATTGGAATTGGTCCTCCTGGGAGCAGATGTAGCAGAGGCGAAAGAATTGGGAATATGTGATGGCGTTTTTACAGGGGGCAGGGTGGGAGGAGGTGTAATCTAGGTAGCTGTGGGAGTCGGTCGGTTTGTAGTAAATGCCTGTGTTGAGTCGGTCGCCCGAGATAGAAATGAAGAGGTCTAGGAAGGGGAGGGAGGAGTACAGGTAAATTTGAGGTCAAGGTGGAAGGTGGTAGTAAAGGGGATGAACTGTTCAACCTCCTTGTGGGAGCACGAAGTAGCGCCAATACAGTCATCGTGCAGTGGAGGAAAAAGTGGGGGGTAGTGCCAGTGTAGCTGCGGAAGATGGACTGTTCCACATATCCAACAAAGAGGCAGGCATAGCTGGGGCCCATGTGGGTGCCCATGGCTACTCCTTTGGTTTGGAGGAAGTGGGAGGATTGGTGTGAGATGACATGGGGCTAAGTTGGTGATGGCAGGGTGCAGTTGGGGGGTCGAATTCAGAGCAGATTTAGGTTCAGGCTGGGGTTGTGTCCAGCAGTAAAGAAAGGGGAAGGTATGCATGTTTGTATATAGGTATGTTCATGTGTGCGCATCTGTGTGTATGTGTGCATACATGTGTGTGTCTGGTTCCCAGGGGGTGGGGAAGTTGTCGACTCCATAATGGGATGGTGGGATACCCAGGAGGGGGGGAGAGGAGGTTATCAGGTCTGGGGAATGTTCAGGCCTGGGGGCTGTTAGGGGTATGGGGGATGTTCGGAGTTCGGGGGCTATTTGGGGTTGTGTGAATTGAATGGTCCCTCAGATGTTAGCCTGGTCTTTAATAGTGTAGCCTGTCCTGATTATAGAGTTAGTTATGTGTAGCAGAACCCTCTGACTGCTCCAAGTTAAATTAATGTAGAGGGTTCGCATAGTGGAATCTTTAATTTCCTGGGAAATTCCCTCGGAATCTGCTCTGAACTGGATTCATCAGGGTCCGTGTCTACCACCCCCACCTATGCTGCAAAAACAATTGTCCAACCACTGGAAAATACGGGCCATAGCGTCCGGCAAGAATTGAGTTGGAATTTGCTTCCTCAATCTTGGAATGAAGGAGCTGTATAGATACACAATATTAATCCTCAGGATTGAGCCAAGCAATTTCCATGGATTCTTAACTTCCAAATACATGGGAAAGACAGTAAAAGATAACAATGGGCATAACATGCAAATAATTGAGTGAAATAATTTTCTGATTCTTGTGACAAACCCTTTTGAGAGGCCAGAAATGATTTGGCAATCTTTCTAGCAGGCTGGCCAACACCAACACAGCTGTTTAATATAGAAAAATCATTTCCTCTGGTGACCAGCGTTCTACAGTTATCTGTAAACCTGCATTCAGACAAAGCTTTCACTTTCAACACTCAAACAAGGCTGCTCTCAGTAACACACAGACAGACACCACACACACAGACAGACACACATTGACACCAACAGACCCACACAGAGACACAGACATGCCCGGAAATACACAGACACACATATATACACAGTAACACACAGACACACATGCATACACGTAACACACAGACACACACACATGTGGACATTAACAGGCACAGGCCCACACAGAGACACAGGCATATGCACTCACACACATACTAACAGACACACACATACTCACAGGCGCTGTCTCTTTCTCTCTCTCTTTCTCACTGTGTCTACCCCTTTCTCTCTCTCTCTCTCTCTCTCTCTGTGTGGTTGGAAAGTGGTACCATCCTCATCCAGTAACTTCCATTTGTACCACATTCCAAACATGATGAATGTCTAAATAAGACTCAGATGAACCTTACAAATTACAGCCATCCATAAACATGGGGCTTCATAGAGTCCTACAGCATGGAACCGGACCCTTCAGTCCAACCAGTCCATGCTTACCCTAATCCCAAACTAAACTAGACCCACCAGCCTGCTCCTGGCCCATATCCCTCCAGAACTTTCCTATTCCTGTACTTACCTAAGTGTATTTTAAACATTGTAATTGTACCCACATCCACCACTTCCGCTAGAAGTTCATTCCACACACAAACTACCCTCTGTGTAAAAAAGGTGTCCTTCATATCTTTTTAAAATCTTTCTCCTCACCTTAAAAATATGCCCCCAGTCTAGAAATCCCCCATCCTAAGGAAAAGACACTTACCGTTAACCCTACCTATGCCCCTCATAATATTATAAACTGTTTAAGGTCACTTCTCAACCTCCTGCATTCCAGTGAAAAACGTCCAGTCTTTCCAGCCTTTCTTTATAACTCAAATCTTCCATAACCAGCAACATCCTGGTAAATCTCTTCTGAACCCTCTCCAATTCAATAATATCCTTCCTAGCAGTTCCACCAGTCTCTCACGCCATGCTGAGTAATTAGATGGGGCTAAGAATTCAGGGACAGCTCCTTGGAGAATGTAAAATGTAGCTATCACTGGAACAGCAACTTCTGCTTTGTCTCTGTTTGTTCCTGCTCCATCAGCATATGGCATTCCTGCCCTGGTTAACAATCCGTGCTGCAAAGCTTTGAGGATCATTTCTAAGAGCTTTAACATGTCGCAGTTTAGTGAACTGCAGTGCTGCTAATGACAAAGGATTTTCAATGTCTGCAACACTAATCAAGAGAGAGAGATTTGAGAAGGTGGCGACTGAGTGAATAGAAGCATTGGAATCGCTACTGCACAGAAGGAGCTCCTTCAGCCCATCGAGTTTGTGCTGCTCTCTGCAAGAGCAGCTCAATGGGCCCCACACTCCTGCCTTTTCCTCATAGTCCCACAAATCTCTGCTCAGGTGATTATCCCATTCCTCTTTATCGGCCACAGTTGTATCTACTTCTGTCCAACCTTCCATGCCCGGGCCACTTGGTACGCACAAATGTTTTTTCTCTCCTTGTTGCCTTGCTTTAATCACCTTAGGGCTGGGCCCTTGCTTCCCATTCCTTATTTCCATGAAAACAGCTTCCTTATCTGTCCTGACCCGGCTTCCTCAACCAAATCTCTGCTCAGGCTTCTTGTCTTTAGAGGAAAAAAACCTTGGCTGCTCCAGTGAATCAGCATCACTGATATCCCCTTGTACCAGGGACCCCGCTCATAAACCTCTTCTGCACTGTCTCCAAGGTAGTCATGTCCTTCCGAAATGCTGTGCCTGGGCTTTGATTCAGTGCTCCAGTTGAAGCAAATAATGGCAAATTAGGGTGGCCCAATGACTATCACTACTGCCTCATGGCGCCAGGGGCCCAGGTTCGATTCCCCCCTCGGGTGACTGTCTGTGTGGAGTTTGTACGTTCTCCCCTTGTCTGCGTGCATCCCCTCTGGGTGCTCCTGTTTCCTCCTACAGTCCAAAGATGTGCAGGTTAGGGTGGATTGGCCACGCTAAATTGCCCATAGTGTCTTCAGAAGTGCAGGTTAGGGTGAATTAGCCATTGGAAATACAGGGTTACAGGGGAGGGGGGAGGGGGGATAATTCTGGGTGGGATGCTGTTGAGTGTGGATGTGATGGGTCAAAACGGCCTGCTTCTACACTGTAGCGATTCTATGATTCTAAGCTAAGAGATACAGACTTGGGAATGTTCCTTGGGGATAGAAGGTCATTTCTGCAATTGGTAGAATTGGTTGGTTATTGAGGGAAAGCTGCAGCATGATTGTACTGTCCCTATAAGAAAAGGGAATTCTGCACACTGTATGCAGCAAACAGCGAGGTATGTTGTGTGATACAATAGCATCTCAGCAAATATATAACCCCTTCAGGCCTAAGGGTCTCATAAAGAGCCATGAATTGCCAGCAGCAGGAATTACCTGACGAGAGTTACTCTGACTGTTCAGATTGTACCAGGAATGCTGCCTGGACCATCCAGGAGAAGAAGCCTGGACTTCCAACCCCATCAGAAAGGGGAACAGTCACTAAAATGAAACACCACCCCCCCCAAACAGTCCAACCACCAGCCCCCCAGCTCCTCTGTTAAGATGGATTTGTACATTGAAGAGTATAAAACCCACATAAGGGGAGGTAATGGCCGAGTGGTATTATCGCTGGACTGTTAATCCAGAAATTCAGGTAATGTTCTGGGCACCTAGATTCAAATCCTGCCACGGCAGATTGTGGAATTTGAATTTAATTTTAAAAATCTGTAATTAAGAGTCTAATGATGACCATGAATCTGTTGTCAATTGTTGGGAAACCAATAAAGGTCCCTAGTGTCCTTTAAGGGAGGAAACTGCTGTCCTTACCTGGTCTGGTCTACATGTGACTCCAGACCCACAGCAATATGTTTGACTCTTAACTTCCCTCCAAGTAATTAGGGATGGGCAATAAATGCTGACCTTCAGCCAGCGATGCCCTCATCCTGTAAATGAATTTTAAAAACCATGGAAGGGAGGGATGAGCACAAGGGCTCCAGTTCTTCAGAGGTTTTGATCCACATTCCATCTCAAATCCAGAACGTCCACTGGGGTTGAGAACTTCATGGGCGTACACCCTATGGGATTCACTGTTTCAACTGTGTGCGTACTGAGCTGCCTGAGAAAGCCTGACCTCAGCCAAGTACAGGTGACAATCTTGAACACACCTGATGCTACCCTTAGATTCCAAAGTACAGGTAGTTCTTCTGTAGCGTGATGGTTGCATTCTTGTGTAACCCCACATTATAGAAAAATCATGCTTCAGAAACAGCGCTTAAAGTATAGGCTATGTCATCACATTACAACCAACACATGTTTTAAAAGTTTGTGCTGTAGAAACAGTGTCCCAAATTCATCAATCATGTTACAGCAGATTTGTGTGAACAAAAAGCGCCTTATAACAGAATGACTGTAATCCTTTGGAGCAAATTACTGGAAATGCTGAAATCTGAACCAAAAACAACAAATGCTGGAGATCACAGTGGGTCAGGCAGCATCCATGGAGAGAGAGCAAGCTAACGTTTCAAGTCTAGATGACTCTTCAACAGAGCCTCCAGTCCTCTGCCCTGCATCTTTAAATGTCGCTGTATTGTGCTGCTTTGTCACCTAGATGTTTTCAGACTGGAAAAATTCAGTGTAGGTTGGTGATTGAATTTAGAACATAGAACATAGAAAAATACAGCGCAGTAGAGGCCCTTTGGCCCTCGATGTTGTGCCGATCCAAGCCCACCTAACCTACACTAGCCCACTATCATCCATATGCCTATCCAATGCCCGTTTAAATGCCCATAAAGAGGGAGAGTCCACCACTGCTACTGGCAGGGCATTCCATGAACTCACGACTCGCTGAGTAAAGAATCTACCCCTAACATCTGTCCTATACCTACCACCCCTTAATTTAAAGCTATGCCCCCTCGTAATAGCTGACTCCATACGTGGAAAAAGGTTCTCACGGTCAACCCTATCTAAACCTCTAATCATCTTGTACACCTCTATCAAGTCACCCCTAAACCTTCTTTTCTCCAATGAAAACAGCCCCAAGTGCCTCATCCTTTCCTCGTACGATCTTCCTACCATACCAGGCAACATCCTGGTAAACCTCCTCTGCACCCGTTCCAGTGCCTCCACATCCTTCCTATAGTATGGCGACCAAAACTGCACACAATGCTCCAGATGCGGCCGCACCAGAGTCTTATGCAACTGCAACATGACCTCAGGACTCCGGAACTCAATTCCTCTACCAATAAAAGCCAGTACGCCATATGCCTTCTTCACCGTACTATTTACCTGGGTGGCAACTTTCAGAGATCTGTGTACATGGACACCAAGATCCCTCTGCTCATCCACACTACCAAGTATCCGACCATTAGCCCAGCACTCCATCTTTTTGTTACTCCTACCAAAGTGAATCACCTCACACTTACCTACATTGAACTCCATTTGCCACCTTTCTGCCCAGCTCTGCAGCTTATCTATATCCCGCTGTAACCTGACACATCCTTCCTCACTGTCAACAACTCCACCGACTTTCGTATCATCCGCAAACTTGCTCACCCAACCTTCTAGCCCCTCCTCCAGGTCATTTATAAAAGTGACAAACAGCAATGGTCCCAAAACAGATCCTTGCGGAACACCGCTAGTAACTGCACTCCAAGATTAACCTTTACCATCAACTACTATCCTCTGTCTTCTTCCAGCCAGCCAATTCCTAATCCAATCCTCCAACTCACCCTTAATGCCATACCTCTGTATTTTTTGCAGTAGCCTACCATGGGGAACCTTATCAAACGCCTTACTAAAATCCATATACACCACATCTACTGCTTTACCCTCGTCTACCTCCTTAGTCACCTTCTCAAAGAATTCAATAAGGTTTGTGAGGCACGACCTACCCTTCACAAAACCATGCTGACTATCCTTGATCACATTATTCCTATCCAGATGTTCATAAATCCTATCCCTTACAATTCTCTCTAAGACTTTGCCCACAACAGAAGTAAGACTCACCGGCCTATAGTTACTAGGGTTATTCCTACTCCCCTTCTTGAACAAGGGAACCACATTTGCTATCCTCCAGTCTTCTGGCACTATTCCTGTAGACAACGAGGACATAAAAATCAAGGCCAATGGCTCTGCAATCTCCTCCCTTGCTTCCCAGAGAATCCTAGGATAAGTGCCATCAGGCCCAGGGGACTTATCTATTTTCACCCTTTCCAGAATTTCCAACACCTCTTCCCTACATACCTCAAAGCCGTCCATTCTAATTAATTGTGACTCAGTATTCACATCGGCAACAATGTCCTGTTCCTGATTGAATACTGACGAAAAGTATTTATTCAGTGTCTCCCCAATCTCTTCAGCCTCCACACGCAATTTCCCACTACTATCCTTGACTGGACCTATTCCTACCCTAGTCATTCTTTTATTCCTGACATAGCTTTGGAAAGCCTTTGGGTTTTCCCTAATCCTATCAACTAAGGACTTTTCATGTCCCCTCCTTGCTGCTCTTACTCTCTCTTCAGATCCTCCTGGCTACCTTATAACTCTCAATCATCCCAATTGAACCTTCACGCCTCATCTTTACATAGGCTGCCCTCTTCCCTTTAACAAGGGATTCCAATTCCTTATTAAATCACGGCTCCCTCACACGACCCTTTCCTCCCTGCCTGACAGGTACATACTTATCAAGCAAACTCAATAGTTGCTCCTCGAACAAGCTCGACATATCAATTGCGCCCTTCCCTTGAAGCCTACTTTTCCAAGCCACGCATCCTAAGTCATGCCTCACCGCATCATAATTTCCCTGCCCCCAGCTATAACTCTTGCCCTGCAGTGCACACTTATCCCTCTCCATCACTAGAGTAAAAGTCACCGAAATGTGGTCACTGTCCCCAAAATGCTCACCTACCTCCAATTCTAACACCTGGCCTGGTTCGTTACCCAGAACCAAATCCAATATGGCCTCACCTCTTGTTGGCCTGTCTACATATTGTGTCAGGAAACCCTCCTGCACACATTGGACAAACACCGACCAATCTAACAAACTCGAGCTATAGCTTTCCCAGTCAGTATCTGAAAAGTTAAATTTATTCAAGGTTAGCTGAGTTGGACGTTTTTCCTGGACAAACGAGGATAGAGTTACTTAGGGGCAGTATCGTCCGAAAGTAAGACTAAGGTTTTGCTTATAGTTTCTTTTTAAGAAAGCAGTTGGAAAACAGATTTCTGAAAGGATGCAAGGGATATTCTGCTGCTTTTCCACCTCTTTTCCATGGAGTTATTGGGGTGGATGTGGAGATTGCATCTGACGTGAGGTGATGGCCTGGTGGTATTATCACCGGACTGTTAATCCAGAGACCCCGGGAATGTTCTGGGGACTTGGGTTCAAGTCTGACCAATGCAGATGGTGGAATGTGAATCTAATAAAATTCTGGAAATAACAATCTAATGATAACCATGAATCCATTGTTGATTGTTGGAAAAACCCATCTGAGTCACTAACGTCCTTTGGGGTAGGATACTGCCATCCTTACCTTGTCGAGACTCCAGACCCACAGCAATGGCCATGTAAGCCACTCAGTTCAAGGGCTATTAGGGCTGGGCAACAAACAAAATAAAATGACGTCTTAGTTATGAACACTTTGTGTTTTACACCATCCAGGACAAAGCAGCCCGCTTGATTGACACCCCATCCACTCCCTCCACCACCAACGCTCAGTAGCAGCAGTGTGTACTATCTACAAGATGCATTACAGAAATTCACCAAAGATCCTCAGACAGCACCTTCCAAATCCAAGACCACTTTCATCTAGAAGGACAAGGGCAGCAGATACATGGGAACACCACCACCTTCAAGTTACCCTCCAAGCCCCTCACCATCCTGACTTGGAAATATATCACCGTTCCTTCAGTGTCTCTGGGTCAAATCCTGGAATTGCCTCCCTAAGGGCATTGTGGGTCAACCCACAGCACATAGACTGCAGCGGTTCAAGAAGGCAGCTCACCCCCACCTTCTCAAAGGGCAACTGAGGGGGGCAGCAATGCCCACAAGGCATGAATTCATTTTTTAAATGTTAGCAGTCACTTTGATCCCTCTTTTGTGACCCAGCAAAGAAGTGGATTATATCAGATACATGATATGCATCTTTGTAATTTAACTGGGCAGATACAGCAGGAATCTGCTCATTAGCTGGAAATGAAATCTGTTAAATTTACTAAGTCTGACATGCTTTATTAAAGATTAGTGGAGGAAGTAACAGTTTGCTGAATTGTTCTCAGTAACTAACACATTAGCGCCTCACTGTATCACTCACAACTTGGCAAAGAAACCAGGTTTGAAAATATATAACTTAATCTAACTGTTCAAAGGCTGTCTCCATCCAGTGAAACATTTTCAAACAAAGATTACTCAAATGTTTTTGCAATTAGATATTTAGCTGAGAGCTTACTGCTTTAGCAGATTTGTGATGAAATTATTTTGAATGGTCTTGATTTGTTTTTGAAATGCATGTAATTTATTTGAGTCCCCTCTGCAGACAGCGGATGTGTTATCTACTGTAGGGAGCATAGCCTTCAATCTTTGAATGAAATATCCTTCACATAATATGGATAAGTGAATTCATTGGATGAGAGAAAAGGAAAAGAGGAAGCATGAGCCAAAAAGGGTGGATGTGAAGATGACATTGGTAGAGTGTTTGATCTGATTATTCCTTCTGCTTGCACCAGTTCAAAGAGGTCTGAGCCTCTTGAGAGAATTTTGCAAACATTCACAAAAACTGGAAATCCAATCATAGAGTCATACAACGTGGAAACAGACCCTTCAGCCTAACCCATCCATGTTGGCCAGGTTTGACAAACTGAACTAGTCCCATTTACCTGCTTACATTTGGCCCATATCTCTTAAATAAACCTTTCCTGTACCTGTCTGAATGGCTTTTAAATGCTGTAATTGTACCACCACTTTCTCTGGCAGTTTATTCCATACGCGCACTGCCCTCTGTGAGAAAAAGTTGTCTCTGAGGTCAATTTTAAATCTTCCCCCTCTCACCTTCCCAGTTGCAGTCTTGATGAAGAATTTATCACGAAATCAAACTTGCACAGAATCGCAAAGCTGTGAACATAATCAAAAGGTGATCATTTTAATGCTGGAGCTTATGTAGCACAGTGAAGCCAAGTGATCCTTGTTCATGTCCCAGCTCCTTATGGACACCAGGTTTGCTTTCGGTCAGGTCAACTCCGGAAGGAAACACGAGCCTTTAAGAAATAGGAGCTGGATTGGGCCATTTGGCACATCAAGCCTACCTGACCATTCAGTGATGGCTTACCCCCCACTTCAGCTTCCTGCATTATCCCCAAATCCCTTAATTCCCTTAAAGCCCAGAAATCTATTGATCTGTATCATGTTGTCCTGACGCAGTCAACCTTCCCCAATATTGTTAACGGTCCAGCCAGCTGCTTGAGTTGATGAAACAAGGCAGGTATTTGTGTGGAGCTCAGTGTCTGAGGGTTGTTTTTGCAAGTTCTTCAGCAACTCGTACTTTCTTGCACATCCAACTAGGTCCTGCCTCCTTACAAAGAATCAGTCTTCTTACTCATGTTCTCCCCATGTTCTTTAATAAATCTTTTCTTTCATGTCTAGAAACTTCCTGTGCTGCTCCTTCACAGGAATATTCTTGCAGTATTCTTACCCTCTTCTTCAAATCCTGTCAGAACTCTCGCCATCTGTTACAATTGCTTGGCAACTGTCCTTCCTGTGTCTGGAGGGTTATCTTCCAGCAATACAAAGCCTGCTCCTTTTCACGAATATTCCACTTCGAGTATGTGTGGGTCACTCAATCTAAACTCGTCTTTTATCTACAGCTGCCACATTGCTTGAAAATGCTGCAAACCCTATTTCTCTGGCACCTTCTAGGATCTCAAGACATGAGTGTCATAGGAGTTAAGGAGCACATTTGGAGTGCAGCCATTTTGATACAGTGTGAGATTTGCCTCCCTTTGTGCAAAGATTTGTAGCTCGGGTGCTCGTTGCTGTGGTTCTGTTCGCCGAGCTGGAAGTTTTTGTTGCAAACGTTTCGTCCCCTGGCTAGGCGACATCATCAGTGCTTGGGAGCCTCCTGCGAAGCGCTTCTTAGATGTTTCCTCTGGTGTTTATAGTGGTCTGTCCCTGCCGCTTCCGGTTGTCAGTTTCAGCTGTCCGCTGTAGTGGTTGGTATATTGGGTCCAGGTCGATGTGTTTGTTGATGGAGTTTGTGGATGAATTCCATGCCTCTAGGAATTCCCTGGCTGTTCTTTGTCTGGCTTGCCCTATGATAGTAGTGTTGTCCCAGTCGAATTCATGTTGCTTGTTGTCTGCGTGTGTGGCTACTAAGGATAGCTGGTCGTGTCGTTTCGTGGCTAGTTGATGTTCATGTATGCGGATTGTTAGCTGTCTTCCTGTTTGTCCTATATAGTGTTTTGTGCAGTCCTTGCATGGTATTTTGTACACTACATTCGTCTTGCTCATGTTGGGTATCGGGTCCTTTGTTCTGGTGAGTTGTTGTCTGAGCGTGGCTGTTGGTTTGTGTGCCGTTATGAGTCCTAGGGGTCGCAGTAGTCTACACACACAGACCAAGTCCTAAACTATGAAAGTAACCACCCCAACACACAAACAAAGCTGCATCAGGACACTATTCAAAAGGGCCACAACACACTGCAGTACACCAGGACTGCAAAAAGAAGAAGAGGAACACCTATACAAGGTATTCGCCAAAAACAGATACCCGCGCAACTTCATCAGCAGATGCCTAAGAGAAAGACCACGGAACGAGGACATACCACAACCAAAAGGACTAGCCACACTATCATACATCAGGAGCATCTCGGAACTGACTGCCAGACTACTGCGACCCCTAGGACTCATAACGGCACACAAACCAACAGCCACGCTCAGACAACAACTCACCAGAATGAAGGACCCGTTACCCAACATGAGCAAGGCGAATGTAGTGTACAAAATACCATGCAAGGACTGCACAAAACACTATATAGGACAAACAGGAAGACAGCTAACAATCCGCATACATGAACATCAACTAGCCACGAAACGACACGACCAGCTATCCTTAGTAGCCACACACGCAGACAACAAGCAACATGAATTCAACTGGGACAACACTACTATCATAGGGCAAACCAGACAAAGAACAATCAGGGAATTCCTAGAGGCATGGCATTCATCCACAAACTCCATCAACAAACACATCGACCTGGATCCAATATACCAACCACTACAGCGGACAGCTGAAACTGACAACCGGAAGCGGCAGGGACAGACCACTATAAACACCGGAGGAAACATCAAAGAAGCGCTTCGCAGGAGGCTCCCAAGCACCGATGATGTCGCCTAGCCAGGGGACGAAACGTTTGCAACAAAAACTTCCAGCTCGGCGAACAGAACCACAGCATTTGCCTCCCTAATGACTGATGCTCTTTAAGGAAGGAAATCTGCCACTCCTACCCTGTCTGGCTACTCCAGACCTACAACAATGTGGTTGACTCTTTACTGCTATCTGGGCAATTAGGGATGGGCAATAAATGTCCCAGCCAGCAACACCCATATCTTACGATTTAACTTTTAAATATTCCTCATAGCAAGATTCTACAAATGCAGGTAATCTGTTTGTCATAGAATCTGTATAGCGCAGATAGAGGCCACTTGGCCCACTTGTATTCTAGGATGCTAAACTGCACTATCCACCTATCCCCATTTCCCATGTCTATCCCACTCAACCCTAGACACGACATGGTTGATCCTTCTAAGCTGCACATCTTTGGACTGTGGGAGGAAACCCACACAGACACAGGGAGAATGTCAGTGTGGAGCTTGCACAGCTCGCTCAAGAGTGGAATCGAATCTGGATCCCTGGTGCTGTAAGGCAGCAGTGCTAACCACTGAGCCACAGTGCCACCCTCAATACATGCTTGTAACTATTGACCAGGATCCCAGGGAGGACTTCCCATGCTCTTTTTAAATGCAACAGCCACAGAAGCCTCTGAATGGGCACCAAGGTCACACTTCATTGTCACATCCGAAAGGCAGCACTTCTGATAGCGCTGCACTCACTCAGCACTGCACTGGAGAGGCAGCCCAGACATTTCTCTTCTACAGTGCAGTTAAACCCCACAGCCTTCTCGTTCAGCTGATGAACAAATGCTCCTGCATTTATCCTTCTTCATGGGACCCGAAACGTTAACTCTCTATCTCTCTCTCTCTCTGTACAGAGGCTGCCAGACCTGCTGAGTTCCTCCAGCCGTCTCTGTGTTACTTTCAGATTTCCAGTGTCCACAGTTCTCGGATTGATATTCCTGCAGTTATGCTGTTTGAGTGGCTCGGCAGCTGATGAGACAATGATGAGGGATCTATAGTGTGAACACACTGCGAAAAGAAAGCGCCAACTGTGTTCATGCTGCTGTGGTGTTCGGTTAGCTCAGTTGGCTGGATGGCTGGTTAGTGATGCCAACAGCGTGGACTCAATTCTCACACTAGCTGAGGTTACCATGAAGGACTCTCCTCCTCAACCTCTCCCCTCGCCCGAGGCATAGAGACCCTCAGGTTAAACTCCCACTAGTTGTCTGTCTAATGAGAGAGCAGCCCTATGGTCTGGTAAAGTTATGGTGACTTTTATTTTCATTACAGGAGAAAATGGGCATTTTGGAAAAGTCACAAAATGATCACTGGAATTCTGTACGGTCCCCCCTCCTTCCCACTCACATCTACCTCATTGTTCATTTGACACAATAACAAAAACCCAGGGTCAATGTGAGTAACAAATGTAGAAAAATTCCAGGTGAAAATGTCACTAAAGGCAGTGATTTGCATGTGGTTTGCAGTTTTGATTGTTACCTGACTGTAAATTAATCTGTGCACATAAAATGTCAAGTACTGGTGATGTGAAGGGGAAAGTTTAAAGGCAGTGAGCAAGGGAGGTTTTTACACAGAGGGTGGTAGGTGCCTGGAACACGTTGCCAATGGGAGGTGATAGCAGCAGAGTCTATAGCAACGTTTAATGGGCATTCAGACAGACACATAGTCAGGCATGGCATAGAGGGTCACAGACCACGAGCAGGCCAATGGGATTAGTTCAGAGTGGCATCATGGTTAGTACAGACATGGTGGGCCGAAGGGCCTATTCCTATGCCTGCAACGCTCTATGTAATTGGGAGCAGGGGTAAACTGAAATAACTCCAGAGAGGCCAATATTCTGTCACCAAGTCGGCCTTTATTTACACATGAACCATCCTTGACTGTATAGCACCTAGTGCAGAGTTAGGTACAGTCAACCTGTTTCTATTTGTCAGCCAAGGCTTCCTGATTGGGTCCAATCAGGGAACTCAGATTCTGTGAGGTCCACCTGGCTGACCTCATTACAATCACTCCGCCATTCATTAAAATTCCAGCTGCTCTGATCAATCATATCGTCCCTGATAACCTTTCACCTCTCCCCACCCTCGCTAACCAAGAATTGATTGACCTCTGTCTTGAAAATACAAGGATTGTAGTTCCTTCATCTATCGAGAAAGAGTTCCAAAGACTCTCAACCCTGTGTGGGAACAAATGTTTTCTCATCTCTCTCTGACATGTGATGCAGTTGTGTTTTGCATTTGGTACACAGCTGCTGCAGGCCATCCAGTGTGTGAATCCTCCAGCTATGATTGTTTTCCACAGGCTAATGGATATTCTTTAATCCATTGTTGAAATGGTCTTTCCGATACGATTATCTGAGCTCAGCTCGTCCTAGCCAAATTAGTTATTTGCAAATGGACAGCCTAGAACTGTTGTAATGAGATGCTGATTGATCCCAGTGAAACTGTATCAGGTTAGATTGATTACACTGCTGGGAAACAAAAAATAGACCCATGTGCTTGACTAGCTAAGGCACTGTGGCCTTATTCACAAAGTTTACATTTAGGGAGCTTTTTTTTTGTTGGTGGTTATAACATTTCTCTGCAGGAGAGTGTATAATCGGTCCATCAGAGATCGAGAGAGACAGAGAAGTGGGGTGCAGAAAGCTGACTTGCTGCCTGATTGGATCAATGTCCATTTTCCAGGATGTTTGTCACAATTGTGACCTGGAACACACATCATGGGGCCAGGTGCTGCTCACATCCAGGAGCCTGGCCCTTGACACAAGCACTCTGACCCTGACCTGAGCACAGTGACCCTGACCTGAGCATGAGAAGGGGTTGAGTATGAATAATCTAATCAATTAAAGAGCCAGCCCTTACAGGATAGTTAACCTTTGGAAAGCATTTTTGAATCAGCCTGTTTGGAAAAGACTCTTAAGCGGTGGCTTGTACGCAGAGCCTCTGGTCTAGGAATACAGATAGTAACAGTGTGCTGCAAGACCATGAGTATCTCCTTGATATAAAAATATTTCTAATGAACCAATTGGCCAGGCTGTAACACAGCTCCAGGGTGGGTGTGGTGGGTGGGCCCAAAACCAGAATGCTAACTGTCAGAGATCAGCACATGACCACAAGATGCTGAGTCCCTCTTGCTATGCACTCAGGATATTTCTAGCCAACCTGTTCAGGGATGCTAGTACAAATCTCTGGAGCAGGTAGGACTTGAACTCAAGCCTCCTGCTTCAGATTAACCAAAGAACAGAAATCACTGGAGAAACTCAGCAGGTCTGGCAGCATCTGCAGAGAGAGAAACAGAGTTAACATTTCGCTTCCAGTTCTGAAGACAAGTCACTGGACTTGAAAAGTTAGCTCTGTTTTCTCTTCACAGCTGCTGCCTGACCTGCTGAGTTCTCCTCCTCATTCAGAGGTATGAGCACTACCACAGCACCATGAGAACTTCTGCATGTGTGCAGAATTCTTCATCAACTAATGCTCTCCAGCTATTTATCCTTAAACTTAATACAGCCGTCGTGCTATTGACGCATTCATATGTCACTGGAGGACAGAACAGGTTCAAGGGGCAGAATAGCCTAATCCTGCTCCCATGTTTATTGGTAGGACTTTACAAGTGTCCACTGTTAATGGGGGAGTTTGCCCCATCAGGATATGAGTCGAGAGTGTAGTGCTGGAAAAGCACAGCAGGTCAGGCAGCATCTGAGGAGCAGGGGAATCGATGTTTCGGGCATAAGCCCTTCATCAGGAAAATCCTCACTTTCTCCCATCAAGATATGACATGGCTGCAGAAGGGTAATGTCCATGAAATGGAAACTTGGGTCTCGCACTCCCCAACAGCCAATAGTGCAGTTTTAGCTCAAGTTTCTTGTTAGAACTGACACATGTTGCTTTGATAACTGGAAAACTTATGAATCAGTTCAGTACAAATTCCTTATAGTGATTTTGGGAAAAATAGCATTTCAACAAAAATCTGTACGCAGCAGGACCCTGATAATTACTACTGTATGACAGTAACAATTTGTATTGTTTTCTTATTCATTTGTGGGATGGGATGTGGTGTCACTGGCTGAGCCTGGCATTTATTACCCGTCCCTACTTGCCTATTGAGAAGATGGGGATGAGCTGTCTTCTTTAACTGCTGCAGCTTATGTGCTATGGTTTGACCCACAATGCCCTTAGGGAGGGAATTCCAGGATTTTGACCCAGTGACAGTGAAGGAACGGCGATATATTTCCAAGTCAGATGGTGAGTGGCTTGGATGGGAACTTGCAGGGGGTGGTATTCCTGTGTATTTGCTGCCCTTGTCCTTCTAGATGGAAGTGGTCGTGGGTTTGGAAGGTGCTGTCTGAGGATCTTTGATGAATATCTGTGGTGCATCTTGTGGATAGTACACACTGCTGCTACTGAGCGTCGGTGGTGGAGGGAGTGAATGTGGTACCAATCAAGCGGGCTGCTTTGTCCTGGATGGTGTCAAGCTTCTTGAGTATTGTTGGAGCTGCACCCATTCAGACAAGTGTCTTTAATATAATGGGATTGGCATTTCGCACAAACATCACAGGAAGAGGAGAAACCAGGAGAACCAAACCTTGGTTGGAGGTATTTTTAAGAAGCGGTCTAAAGGAGGAAAGTGAGACCAAGGTATGTAAAGGTTTATGGAGAGGATTCCAGAGGTTGGGGCCCAGGGGTTGAAGGCAGACTCACTAATCGTGCAACTACAGGACTTGAGTACAGGAGCAGTGATGTCTTGCTGCAGTTGCACAGGGGCCTTGCTGAGAGCACACCTGAAGTATTGTGTGTAGTTCTGGTCTCTGGAGGAAGGATGTTCTGGTTATCGCAGGAGTAAATTGAAGATTTACAGACTGGTTCCTACTCTCTGCTGCCTTTTCCTTCCCACCTGCCATTTTATGATCAGTAGTTAGTGCTTACTGATTTAAAAGAGATAGTTTGTTACTGAGTTAGTCTGGATTTATCAGTCTGACATGCCCTCTGTGTTGTTTCTGGCAGTAATCACTTGGTCACTCTTGCCAAGAATACAGAGAGGATTCCTTATCCCTGTCTGTTTCCCTCAGTAAATCTGGCACTTTCCTTTCCACTGAGTTTGACTATTTGATAATTTCCATATGAATCCAGCTAGAGAGCCTCTATTAGTTAAGACACATGGAACCATTTGGACTCTAGCACTTACCTAAGGGTTGACATAGTGGTGTCTAATGATCTCAGTCTGCAGCTCCAGGCCAACCTCCTGGGGACTTGCCACACATGAACCACTGTCTTGTTAAAACAAAGGTCCCTCATCCATTTTAAAATCTTTCTCCTCTCCCCTTAAAAATATGCCCCTAATCATGAATCCCTCAGCCTAGGGAAAAGATACCTGCCATTCACCTTTTCTATATCCATCATGATTTAATAAACCTCTGAAAGGTCATCCCTCAACCTCCTTTGGTCCAGTAAAAGAATCCCTCTCCTTACAACTCAAACCTTCCATTCCCAGCAACATCCTGGTAAGTCTTTTCTGAACCCTCTTCAGCTTAATAATATCCTTCCTGTAACAGGCGACCAGAACTGGACATTGGAGTCCAGAAGAGGCCTCATCATTGACTATCAGGAAGGAAAACCCATCTGGTTCCGTACTAAGGGAAGGAAACCCACTGTCCCCATGTGGTCCGGCCTACCCACAGTGATGTGGTTAACTCGTTGCTGCCCTCTGAAGTAGCCCAGCAAAACTGCTCAGAAGTGAATGGGCAACAAATGCTGGCCTTGCCAGGGATGCCTATATCCCATGGAAGAATAAATTGAAGAAGAATGGAGGTGTTAGGAGTGATGACCACTGTAACAGTGAAGTCTGTGTACAAGCCGTGCTGTTTGCTCCATTTAAGTCTCCTCTTTTTTTTAAATTGCCCCTTTCATTCTGTGACTCTCCATATCGTGTCCTCTGTTCACACTGCTATATTGAACTGATCAAGCAGCCCCATAATGTTTAAGTTCTGGAAGTGAGCGGTTAATCTTGCCTACAGGGTCAGTCATGTCCAGTACATCTTTGCCTGTTCATCTTGCCCAGAATGGAAATAGCATTCCTCTAGGACAAAACCAGCCTGATTATGTTATCCAGAAATATGCAAATAAAATCCCATGAGCAATCTCAAACAATTTGTTTCTTATAACATCAACTGGTTATGATTTTATCTCAATATCTTAGGCATTTGAAGAATTTGTCTTACCTCCTTTAACATCTGCTTTTGATGGTCAAAGTGCCTGTTTACACAGCTGACTATTCCATCATTATCCTTTATTATCTTGGAGCTTACCTTGGACTTGAAGCTGCTTCTATCAAGAGCAACAATATAATATTTACCTGTGAACTAGCCACCAGTTACTTAATATGCCAGGTATACTCACATTTAAACTGCTCCTTTGTTATCCAACCTGTGATGACATTTTTTTATTTTTTAACATGTTTTCATGGAACGTGGGCAAGGTCAGCAACTGTTGCTCATTCACAGAACCCTTACAGTGTAGAAGCAAGCCATTCAGCCCATCGAGCCCATATTCGTCTCTGATCAGCATCCCACCCAGACCCATCCCTCTTCCCTATACCCCTACTTTTCCCATGGCTAACCCACCTAGCTTGCGCACCCCTCGACACTGTGTGGTAATTTAGCATGGCCAGTCCACCTAACCTGCACATCTTTGGACTGTGGGAGGAAACTAGAACAGCCAGAAGAAACCCATGCAGTCAGGGGGAGAATGTGCAAACTCCACACAGACAGTTGCCCCAATGCTGGAATTGAACCCGGGTCCCTGGTGCTGTGAGGCAGCTGTGCTAACCACTGAGCTACTGTGTCATTCCAGATTGCCCTTCAACTGACTTACTCCTTTATTTTCTTAGTTTATATTAAGAAAGACTTTAATGTTAACTATTTACTTTATTTCTTTATTTTTCTACTTATTCTGTGACGGTTACCTTTTTAAACTTTGTTTCTTTTCCTACTTTGTAGGATTTTTGTAGTTGGGTACTGTGTGTGGCAACATTATAGACTTGTCACTGTACTCCTGGACTTAAATACACATGACAATAAAATCTAAATCTAACTGAGTGGTTTACTGAGCACATTTGAGAGGGTCGTTAGGAATCAACCATATTTCTGTGGGTCACATATAGACCAGAGCGGGTAAGAATTGCAGATTTCCTTCCTTAAAGTACATTAGTGACCCAGATGGGTTCTTACAATAGTTAATAATGGTTCTGTGGTCACCATCACTTTCAATTCCAAGTTTATAAATGGAATTGAAATTTCAGTGCTGCAGTGATGGGGTTTAAACTGCTATCCCCAGCACATTCATCAAGGCACCTGGTCTTCCAGCTCAGTGACAGTACCATGATAAAATCCAACCTTGTCTTTAAGTAGTGGAATGAGTTTCTTAGCTCTGCACCTCCTCTAGCTCCACAAAGCACTGAGATTTCTGCTCCCCTTGGATTCTAGCCTCTAAAGTATCCCCTGGTTTTAATTGCTCTGTCATTGGTGGCTGTGCTTGAGTTTCCTTGCTGTGTAATCTCCCCTCTGCAACTGTGCCATTGCAAAAACACCAACAGCAACTGGTATTTTGATGTCGCCTGTAACATAACAAAATGTCCCAGAGTGCTTCACAGGAGCATTACGACACAAAATATTATGTCCAGCAACTGGAAGAGACAGTGGGTAAGCTGATTGAAAGCTTGTTCAAAGAGAGAAGTCTGAGGGAATGTGTCGAAGGAGTTACAGAGAGGAAGGATACTCCAGAGTTTGTGTCACAGGCAGCACACACAGTCACAAACGATGGAGCACTCAAAGTTAGGGGCATTCTAGAGACCATAATTAGAGAGGAGAGGTTGGAGAGATTAAAGTGATGGGTGAGGGGGGACAGTAACAGGGCGAGCATCAAGTTAACCTCTAGTGTAACCAGGAATTAGCGTGGGTTGGTGGGCACAGAGGAAACACAGGAATGCAGGTTATTTGCAGATAGCCTTCATGACCTGAAGTTTACAAAAAGGGTAGAACGTGGGAAACCAGCCAGGAGTTTGTTAGAGTTGTTGCGGCAATAATGAGCGATTCAGCAGCATGTAAATTTGTGTGAAGACGTGGTGAACCATTTTAAAGAAGCTTGTATTTCTCTCCTTCCAATGAACTGGTAACTATCCTTACATCCTTTTGAGCCCCACTGCCCAGTTGCCCATACGTTGGATGCTTGCAGTGGAATGTATTTGTTTCTTAAACAAATTGTGATTGGTGCATTCTTTTTCTACTTAACTTGCATAATGACAAGTAAAAGATTTGGATCAGCAAAATATGTGATGCTTATCATCTATCAGAAAAATGCTGTTATCTGGTAAACTCCCACCCCCTTCCCTGTAAGATGGTTGAAAGGTTTTCTGTAAGTAACTGGTGTTCGGGAATATGTTCGTCTCTGTCTGTCCTGCATTCACATCCAGCTCTCCTGCAATTTAATTGCAATAAAGATGAAGTTCAAACAGTGCTGCAAACTTTCATTTCATTTCAGCATCTCTGCACAACTGTTCTTGCTATTCGCACTGAAGTTCGTTTAGGAAGTGTTGGTTTTAATGCCCCACATTGTGGTATTGGGCAGTGTCAGGGAGTGACAATGCAGTGATCTGAGCTAGGTGACTGGGGAAGTGAGGTCAGATCTGACTAATATACCACTAATCAATCTGAACCTGAAAACTAGGATTCAGTGATGATGAACATGAAGCGACGATCAATACTTGTAAGAACTGCATTGGGTTCACTGATGTTGTTCAGGCAAGGAAATCTGCCGTCTTTACCTGGGGTGCCCTATATGTGACTCCAGACCCACAGCAATGGAGCTGTGAAATGGCCATGTAAACCAGGATGGAAGGGGTGTGCAGGCATATAGGGGGAAAAGACAGGAGATTAGCTGGAGGTGATAGAACTGTTGCAGGCACGATTGGTCAAAAGGCCTCTTTCTACACCATAATGATTCTGTGACGGGTAATTAGGGATAGTGGGCGTTCCAACTGCAGCTGCCTTTCATTTCATAATGAGGAAACAAAGTGTGTGCATGTGGGGTGTGGGCATGGTGTCTAGACGAGTTTAGACGTGGGGTGTAAACATGTTTAGATGGCTCTAGACGTGGGGTTTGGACGTGGCTTTTAGATGAGTCTAAACATGGTGTCAAGATGGGTCTACACGTGGGTGTGGACATAGCATCTAGATGGGTCTGCAAATGGGGTGCAGAGTTGGCATCTAGATGGGTCTAGAGGTGGGGTGCGGATGTGGCGTCTAGATGGGTCTAGACATGGGGTGTGGACATGGCATCTAGACGTGGGGTATGGATGTAGTGTCTAGACGGGTCTAGACATCGGGTGTGGATGTGGCATCTCGACTGGTCTAGATGTGGGGTGTGGATGTAGTGTCTAGATGGGTCTAGACGTGGGGTGTGGACATGGCATCTGGACAGGTCTAGACATGAGGTATGGATGTAGCGTCTAGACGAGTCTAGACATGGGGTGTGGATGTGGCATCTAGACTGGTCTAGACATGGGGTGTGGATGTGGTGTCTAGGTGGGTCTAGACGTGGGGTGTGGACATGGCATCTGGACAGGTCTAGACATGAGGTATGGATGTAGCGTCTAGACGAGTCTAGACATGGGGTGTGGATGTGGTGTCTAGGTGGGTCTAGACGTGGGGTGTGGACATGGCATCTGGACGGGTCTAGACAGGTGGTGTGGATGTGGCATCTAGACAGGTCTAGACATGGGGTGTGGATGTGCATTTAGACGGGTCTAGACATGGGGTGTGGATGTGGCGTCTAGACTCGTCTATACGTGGGGTGTGGACATGGCATCCAGATGGGTCTAGACTTAGGGTTGTTGTGGGGAAAATCGTCAGCCTTGGAGTCAGAGTCGGAGTTCAATGACAGAATTTATTGTACAAGGAAATATTGGAGCTCCAGGAAGAGAAAGACACCAACAGTACAGTGGTCATCTGTGATTCTTCTCTCAACCCGGACCACATGTCAAATTACTTTTATACATTTTGTAATAATAGGTCAGTGATGAGGTTATTGTCTTTGTAACATGGTTTGTTTATGATAAACGTTGCAGAATCGTTAATAGTTTCGGTGCAGTCATTGTCAGTTCCAGCGCAGCCTTTGTTAATTTCAGTACAGTCGTTATCAGTTTCAGCGCAGACATAGGAGAAAGTGAGGACTGCAGATGCTGGAGACCAGAGTCGAAAAATGTGGTGCTGGAACCCCACTGGTCCTCGCCTTCCACCCCACCAACCTCCAGATACATCATATCATCCTCCGTCATTTCTGCCACCTCCAAACAGACCCCACCACCAGGGATATATTTCCCTCCCCACCCCTATCAGCATTCCGGAGAAACCACTCTCTCCGCAACTCCCTCGGCAGGTCCACACCCCCCACCAACCCAACCTCCACTCCCGACACCTTCCCCTGCAACCGCAAGAAATGCAAAACTTGCGCCCACACCTCCCCCCTCACCTCCCTCCAAAGCCCCAATGGATCCTTCCATATCCGTCGCAAATTCACCTGCACCTCCACACACATCATTTACTGTATCCGTTGCACCCGATGTGGTCTCCTCTACACTGGGGAGACAGGCCGCCTACTTGCAGAATGTTTCAGGGAACACCTCTTGGACACCCGCACCAACCAACCCAACCGCCCTATGGCTGAACACTAACTCCCCCTCTCACTCCGCCAAGGTCATGCAGGTCCTTGGCCTCCTCCATCGCCAGACCCTGACTACACGACGCCTGGAGGAAGAGCGCCTCATCTTCCACCTAGGAACCCTCCAACCACACAGGATGAATGTAGATTTCTCCAGCTTCCTCATTTCCCCTCCCCCCACCTTATCTCAGTCCCAACCCCCGGATTCAGCACCGCCCTCTTGACCTGCAATCTTCTTCCCGACCTCTCCGCCCCCACCCCCTCTCCGGCCTATCACCTTCACCCTCACCTCCTTCCACCTATCGTATTCCCAGCACCCCTCCCCCAAATTCCCTCCCCCCTATCTTTTATCTCAGCCCGCCTGGCACACCAGCCTCATTCCTGAAGAAGGGCTTACGCCCGAAATGTCGATTCTCCTGCTCCTCAGATGCTGCCTGGCTTGTTGTGTTTTTCCAGCACCAAATTTTTCAACTCAGCGCATACATAGTCAGTTTCAATATCTGCGTGGAAGTCCATTGCTGTAGTAATGGGCGCTAATTGCTCTTCCTGAGAAGGACGTTTACTGCAGCCCTGGCTGTTATCACTCTGTATTGAGTCCATATCAAACTGTTAACATTTCTGTCAAAGGTGTTGGCTAGACCCAGACACTTCAGCGGGCAGTGTACGCCACTCGTGTATTCTCCCACCCACCTGCCTTAAACTAATCAACTAGGCTTTAAGTGCATTGTGCTGGCATTCTGGTGGCCCCGGGCAGTGTCTGTGTTTGTTGTGCTGTCTCTCTCCATATTGTGGTCTGGTGGCCATCTTGTGTGTCAAGTGGCCAACTGATGGCTCAGTGGCCAAAGTGTGTGTCCGTGTACCTAGTGTCACCCTGCCCCATGCCATCTCCCCCTTCAGGGTGTAGACATGATGTTTAGATGGGTCGAGACATGGGTTGTAGATGTGGCATTTAGGTGGATCGAGCCATGGCATTTAGATGTGTTAGAATATGATGGAGAATCCTTCTGCTAATTAAGCCAAACACTCAGAAATGCTCACCTCACCCCATAATCTGTTGAAGTATGAGTGACAGAGAACTCAACTTTTTAAAGAAAAAACAAAGTATTCTTTAACTCTAAAAATAAACATTAAACAACAACTATGTACCTCGTTTCTCTTAAATGTTTGTTATCTGCCTCAACTCTACAACTATACACTGTTCCAATAAAAGCCCATGTTAAAACTACATCAATTTAATTTCAAAACCACACAGTGGCTGTCAACGGTATTTGTCTTCATCTGGCTGAAGATTTCCCTGGGTCATCTTCGGTCTTTTGCTGCAAAGATGTTTCATACGAATAAGGTACCTTTGTTAGACAGTGTTTTGCTGCTGTGTCTTACTCTGTCAGTGGCAGTTGGTCTCCCTGTCTAACTGTCAAAATGTCTGCTTGTTTATACCCCCAGCATTGGATCATCTCATTGGTTCGATATTGTCAAAACAATAAATTCAAAATCGATGGGTTTTTAGTATCCTGCAGCGTAATTTAAACTGATTGGTGCAACTCGAGTCATTGTCAAAACAGCAACCCAAAACCCAGGTATTTGTTTTACAGCCAAATGTTAGATATTTGTAATTTTCCAGTACACTCTGAGACTGCTAGTCAGTCACATGACAGGTGCCGGCACACTCTCATTGCAAAACAGCTTTCACTCTCTCTTTAAGGCACAGTACACACCTTCAACTTCATAACAGATGTGTCTAGACATGGGCTGTAGATGTGGAGTTTAGATGAGGGGTCTGGACGTGGTGTGTAAATGCAGTGTATAGACATGAGCTCTAGATGTAACATGTAGATATGGCCTTTCAACATGATGTGTAGACATTAGGCCAGATTTTTAGGTCCCACTAGCCTACTTGCCTCTTCCTGAGTCCCTTCCATGTGCTCCTCTCCACTCACCCCTGCCAACAGGCCACACCATGGCAGACAGTGGGTGGGGATGACCATAGGGCTAGCTGGTTACCAGATTGCAGTCCTGGTGATAACCTCTTGAAGGGAGGAAGGTTTGGATTGTCTGGTTGCCCTCCAGGTTCAAAGAGGTGGCAGTGAGACCACCACCTAAAGGCAGCCTCCCTGAGGCAGAAGTGGGGGAGATGTCAAGGCACAGAACAGCTCTCCCTTTCTGTGTAAGAACATCAGCAACAATGTAGAGACCCCCATGGACAATGCAGTAGTCCACACTGTGGTCCTGCAGCAAAAACCATTGTAATTGAAATGTAGCTGAGGTGTTGATGAAGCAGTGATATTGTCACTGGCCTAGGCATTTAAAAACCTAGGCTGATGTTCTGAGGGCATGGGTTCAAATCCCACCGCAGTTAATGGAATTTGAATGTGACTCATAAAATCTGGAATTGAAAGCTAGCCTTGCTGATAGTGGCCATGACAACAACCATGTTAATAGACAATAGGTGCAGGAGTAGGCCATTCTGCCTTTCGAGCCGGCACCACCAATTCACTCGGATCATCCTCAATCAGTATCCTCTTCCTGCCTTATCTCCATAACCCTTGATTCCACTATCCTTGAGAGCTCTATCCAACTCTTTCTTAAATGAATCCAGAGACTGGGCCTTCTGGGGTAGAGCATTCTACACACCCACGACTCTCTGGGTGAAGAAGTTTCTCCTCATCTCTGTCCTAAATGGCCTACCCCGTATTTTTAAGCTGTGTCCTCTGGTTCAGGACTGACCCATCAGCGGAAACATGTTTCCTGCCTCCAGAGTGTCCAATGTTGTAGATACCTGTCTTGTTCACTCATGTCCCTTTAGGGTGTCTCATGCTTACCTGGTCTAGCTGACACATGACTCCAGACCCACAGCAAATAACTGCCCTCTGAAATGACTGAAGAGGTGCTGAGTTCCAGCCCTGTTTACAAATGGCTAGCAAATGCTTTCCAGTAACACCATATGGCAATAAAAATGGATGAAGGCATCCATTTTGAATCTCATTCACAATCCATTGCACCTGATAAACAAGTTACAAGATATCCGATTGGCCCCTCAAATTTGAGAGCCTACCCATCATTGGATGTTGAGAGCCTCCCATCTTTATTATGAAGTCTGTCTCCCTAGTTAAACCCAATTACAGTAAGCTCCAATATTACCACTAGGTATTCCACCATAGAAAAGGTATATGAATTCAATAAAAATCTGAAATTACAAGTCCAATGATAACCATGAAACCATTGTCAGGAAAAAGCCATCTGGTTCACTAACATCCTTTAAGGAAGGAAATCTACCACCTCTATCTGGTCTGGCCTGCACATGACTCCAAACCCAAAGCAATGTGGTTGACTCTTAACTGCCGTCTGGGCAATTAGGGATGGGCAATAAATACTGGCCTGGCCAGTGACGTCCTCATTCTGTGAAGAATCTTAAAAATGTGTAGAAAAACTGAGGTGAGTGACTGTTTCCCTTAGAGTGTGGATCTCTGACCCCTCGCCCATTTCAAACCCAGGAACAGACACTAAAAATCAACTGAGATCCTAGGCAGGAGAGTTGTAGGAGAAGTCTAGTTAAATGAATATGAGATTCTGGATTAGTGGTGCTGGAAGAGCACAGCAATTCAGGCAGCATCCGAGGACAGGCAAAATCGACGTTTCGGGCAAAAGCCCTTCATCAGGAATGAAGGGCTTTTGCCCGAAACGTCGATTTTGCCTGTCCTCGGATGCTGCCTGAATTGCTGTGCTCTTCCAGCACCACTAATCCAGAATCTGGTTTCCAGCATCTGCAGTCATTGTTTTTACCTAAATGAATATGAGAGCCTGGAATTCTCGCTGTACGTTAACCTTCCCAGAAAATTTTAAGCTGCTGGATCTTTTCTGTGGTCCAAATTTTTTTTAATTAAGAATCAAAATAGAGCCTTTAACTTCACATAGAATGTACAACCTGAGAATATGTGGCATGTGCAGGTGAATAAAACATAACTGGCTGGGATTTCCAAGACCTGAATCAAATAGCCTGCTGTGAATTGTGGTTTTGCAGTTGGGCAGCAGTTGCTGAAGTATCATGAGATTGCTGATAGCTACATGAGCAATAATTGAAGGTAATCAGTTGAGCTCGTCACGTGGCTCATTAACACTTTCTCATAGTAGCATACATTCAATAAAAAGTTTTGTTCTCCACAAATGTTGAGGTAGGCCTGGAGCCAGGGATTCCAGGTTGTGATCACGATAGGCGTGGAGCCAGGGATTCCAGGTTGTGATCACGGTAGGCCTGGAGCCAGGGATTCCAGGTTGTGATCACGGTAGGCCTGGAGCCAGGGATTCCAGGTTGTGATCACGGTAGGCCTGGAGCCAGGGATTCCAGGTTGTGATCACGGTAGGCCTGGAGCCAGGAATTCCCAGTTGTGATCATGGTAGGCCTGGAGCCAGGGATTCCACGTTGTGATCACGGTAGGCCTGGAGCCAGGGATTCCAGGTTGTGATCATGGTAGGCCTGGAGCCAGGGATTCCAGGATGTGATCATGGTAGGCGTGGAGCCAGGGATTCCCAGTTGTGATCATGGTAGGCCTGGAGCCAGGGATTCCAGGTTGTGATCATGGTAGGCCTGGAACCAGGGATTCCCGGTTGTGATCATGGTAGGCGTGGAGCCAGGGATTCCCAGTTGTGATCATGGTAGGCCTGGAGCCAGGGATTCCAGGTTGTGATCATGGTAGGCCTGGAACCAGGGATTCCCGGTTGTGATCATGGTAGGCGTGGAGCCAGGGATTCCCGGTTGTGATCATGATAGGCCTGGAGCCAGGGATTCCAGGTTGTGATCATGGTAGGCCTGGAACCAGGGATTCCTGGTTGTGATCACAGTCGGCCCAGAGCAGAGATTCTTGGTTGTGATTATGGCAGGCCCAGAGAGACAGGGACTCCTGGTTGTGATCATGGTAGGCCCGGAGCCAGGAGCTCCCGGTTGTGATCATGGTAGGCCTGGAACCAGGAGCTCCCGGTTGTGATCATGGTAGGCCTGGGGCCAGGAGCTCCCGGTTGTGATCATGGTAGGCCCGGAGCCAGGAGCTCCCGGTTGTGATCATGGTAGGCCTGGAGCCAGGAGCTCCCGGTTGTGATCATGGTAGGCCTGGAGCCAGGAGCTCCCGGTTGTGATCATGGTAGGCCTGGAGCCAGGAGCTCCTGGTTGTGATCATGGTAGGCCTGGAACCAGGAGCTCCCGGTTGTGATCATGGTAGGCCCGGAGCCAGGACCTCCTGGTTGTGATCATGGTAGGCCTGGAGCCAGGAGCTCCCAGTTGTGATCATGGTAGGCCCGGAGCCAGGATCTCCCGGTTGTGATCATGGTAGGCCTGCAGCCAGGGATGCCCGGTTGTGGTCACAATCAGCCCAGAATCAGAGATTCCTGGTTGTGATTATGGCAAGCCCGGAGACATGGACTCCTGATTGTGGTCACAGTCAGCCTGGAGCCAGGGACTCCTGGTTCTGGTCACTGTAGGCCTGGAGCCAGGGACTCCTGGTTCTGGTCACTGTAGGCCTGGAGCCAGGGACTCCTAGTTGTGGTCACGGTAGGCCCAGAGCCAGGAATTCCTGGTTGTGGTGACAGTATGCCCGAAGCCAGTGACTTCTGGTTATTGACAGCAGTAGCAGTGGAGGCAGGGACTCCAGGTTGCGGGGTGAGTGTAGGTTCGGCACAGGAGCCTGCATCGTTGTTGAATTGGGCCCATCCATGAAGAGATGGCGCCTAAAGAATGCAGACTCCTACAGTGAGGCAGTGGAGGAGGAGTGAGGGGCAGGTGTCGACTCAAGACTCATGGCCGAGGTAGCAGAATGAAGTTCTGTTTTTGGTTCTACCTCTTTATTCTTAAACTGTTGAAAATGCCACTGGATTGTGGCCCATTTGAAGCTTTCCTCTGTAACTGACTATTATTAACAGTAAGATGTAAGTGACAATAAATCATCCAGTTCAATTCAAACAAAAAGACTGCGTTCTAACGCTGTGCCTTTTGAATTACCCAGGAGCCCACAGTTCTCCATGGCTTTCACATTGGCCAGACACTGATCAATCGAAGTCGAAAATCCCTCTTGTCCTGTGGCAACATAAACTGTTGTAATCGTTTGAAGTTTGCCATTCGTGCATCTGTCCTGATGAGTGCAAGACAAAAAATGTTTCCCTTTTCAGCAACATTCAAGAAATGAAATTGGACTTTTCTTTCTATGTAACCTAAACATTTGCTAGTAAGAGGAACTGAAGATGACTATGTGGTTGTTTAGTTGAAGTATGTGAATTTGTTTCAACTTTCCTGTACACTGAATGTAAAATTATCTGTGGAATTATCAAAACCATTTGCAACTAACAGCCCTGAATATTGGAATATGTACCATCTGATCTTAGCAAACCACAGAGTGCTCCTTCGCACTTTTTTCGGCGAGCACACCAATGTTTATAAAATTTAATTTGAAGCAAATCTTTGAAAGATGTCTTTGAAAGACTGCATCATTCAGATAGCCAACAAAGATTTATATTCGAGTATTAATGGAACAGGGAGGATCCTAGAAAGCAAAGCCCTAAATTACACTATGAGCAAACCAGAACATTTCAGAAGTAAGGACCCAGGAAGGAGTAAAGGGAGGAATTGCAGTTCAACACTGACTCTATGCTGAAGCTGAAATTTGGAAGAAGTACAAGGGAGAGGCGCTGCTGTTCAAATGGTCTGCTCTGTGTTTCAGGGTGCACGAGGTTCTGATGGTCTGACAGGGGAGCCAGGTCCGAAAGGTATCAAGGTATGTAAACCCCAGGGGAAATCAGGAGCATAGCTCATAGGCAATCCCCCTTCATTTCACGATTGCAAGAAGTTTCCCACTTCATCATTTAACCTTAGAGCAGAGTTAATAAGAGGTCACGTATTTGCTCAATTGGTTTTTAACACATCGGCTTAAGAGTCAAGTTTTCCAAGAATTTTTTCAGTACAGCAGTTCAGAGGCTGAGATCTAGTTCGAAAGGATCTGCTACTAATATTAAGTGATTCCGCATGAAGCAAAGGGGTATTTGTTCATTGACTTTTTTTGCTACCTTAGCAACATCTGCAAAAGATGTTGTACATCACTGACCAGCATTCCAGTCTCAGCTTTACTCACAATTTTTAAAATAACTGGTAAAATTTATTGAATGAACATTTAAGTTCCACATATAGTTGGGTGTACACTAATGGTGGTCACACTGCTAGTGAGGGTTAATCTAAATAAAGAGAATGAATAGTCAGTCCAGCAGTTCCTGCCTTTGGGTTTGTGCATAAATATTCCACTAGGTCCAAAGTGACTGAGCTCTTTATGTTCTTGTTGCTTCAAGTAATTATTTTAACTCTTTTTAATATTAGGGATCTGTAGGGAAACCAGGCCGGACTGGACCAGGTGGACAGAGGGTATGTGAAAGCAAAATAAAGACAACCCAGTATTATTTTTGTTTCATTATTTATTGAAAATATGTAATTTTATTTCTGGCAAGCACTTTAATGTATGAGGCACATCATTAAACCTTTGCCTCTATTTACAGGGTAAAAGAGGGGAACCAGGAGAAACAGGAGCAACAGGTTTTCCAGTAAGTCATGAAGCAATCACCAGAGGCCATTCTGCCCATATGTCATTGCTGGCTTTTCATGAAATGCTTTTGAATGACATGTTTTGAACCAGTAACCTGGAGTTAATCAGCAATAACAATACAATTTAACATAATGGTAATATAATGTGATGTGTAATATGTAACAATATTATACAACAGCAATATAACATACATGAGAACAGTAACAATATAACAGCAATGTAATACAATGTATACTATAAGACTGCACGGTGGCTCAGTGGTTAGCACTGCTGCCTCACAGTGCCTGAGACCCAAGTTCCGCCCTCAGGTGACTCTGTGCGGAGTTTGCACATCCTTCCTGTGTCTGTGTGGTTTTCTCCGGGTGCTCTGGTTTCATCCCACAGTCCAAAGATGTGCAGGGTAGGGTGAAGATTGGCCATGGGAAATTACCCTAGTGTCCAGGGATGATGCAGGCTAGGTGGGTTAGCCATGGGAAATACAGAGTTACAAGGGTAGGGCAAGGGTCTGGGTGGGATGCTCTCTGAAGGGTCAGTGTGGACTCGATGGACCAAACGGCCTGCTTCCATGCTGTGGGGATTCTACATTAATATGCAAAAGCCCCTGAAACAGAGGTTGAAACCTGTCCCTTCAATCCAAGCAAAACCACTCTTAAGTTCCAAAATCAGAAACTACTAGAGAAGCTCAGCAGGTCTGAAAGCATCTGTGGAGATAGAAGCATAGTTAACATTTTGAGACTAGCAACCCTCTCCAGAACTGAAGTTTCTCCAGCAATTTTTTTTAGATTAGATTACATTACAGTGTGGAAACAGGCACTTCGGCCCAACAAGTCCACACCGACCCGCTGAAGCGCAACCCACCCATACCCTACATTTACCCCTTACCTAACACTACGGGCAATTTAGCATGGCCAATTCACCTGACCTGCACATCTTTGGACTGTGGGAGGAAACCGGAGCACCCGGAGGAAACCCACGCGGACACGGGGAGAACGTGCAAACTCCACACAGTCAGTCGCCTGAGGCGGGAATTGAACCCGGGTCTCAGGCGCTGTGAGGCAGCAGTGCTAACCACTGTGCCACCGTGCCGCCCAATTTCTGTTTTCGTTTTGGATTTCTAGTATCCTCAGTCCTTTGTTTTATTTGGCTGAATAAGCTTTAAAAGAGCAGTTTCTGAGCATTGAAAAAGTGCCAGTTTGATTGTGCATACAAATGACGTGTTATTTCGTATTTGGATAAAATTGGCTTCAGTCTGGATCAAATTGGCTTAGAGATGGCAGAGGAAGTGTGGGAGTGATGATGCTCATTACAATTTTGAGTAGAATTTGAATTAGATTTTATTGTCACATGTACTGAAGTACAGAGATACCAGAGTACAGTAAAAAGTTTACAACGTCATCTCTCATGATGCCATTTTAGGTACAAAGTACCTAGGTACAAATCTTAGATACAGAATAGAGAAATAAAGAAAAATAAGTTAGATTACCATAGTATTAGTTCAAAAATAAGAAATAAAGTTAAAAGGATAAACGTTGCAGTCAGTTAAACAGTCTTTGTTCCCCCAATTCTACAATTACCAGACATTTTGCTCAAGGTGTTTGACAGTGCAATGTCTCAGTGAGTTTGCTTCCATCTGGGTGTTTTACCAGACGTGCAAAGCTTATATTGACCCCTGTAACATGAGGAACTGGGCTGGGATGCCATGGTATTCAAGAATGCAATGGACATTTGTTCCATTAACTCATTATGTACAAATACTGCATTCCTCAGGCACTTAAGTAACTGGACTATTGTTAAGCTATTAGTTTACTACAGAACAGCATGCTTCCTGTGGAGTGTCATGCTTCAAGTGCTCCTGCGATAAGATGGAGTCTGAGATCATAGTACCCTCAGTTCATATGCCGAGGTGCAGCGATGTCTTTTAAGCGATGTCTCTTAAAGGTGTGTTAACATATTGACCTTGAGATGTAACCTGTCAAGACAGAGACAGATGTGAAAGAGCCTGAGATGGTCTTTGTGCATCAGAAGAAAGGTGTGCTACCTGTGATAGAGATTGAGCAGTCTGATGGCTTTAGGTTCATTTCCTTTGCAAACTTGATTTAATGTGATTTGATTTGTTATTGTCACATGTACCTAGGTACAGGAGAAAGTTTTGTTTTGTGTGTAGTACAGACGGATCATACCATACAAAGTGCTTTAGGGTAGTAGAACAGAGTGAGGAATATAATGTTATGGCTGCAGAGAAGGTGCACAAAGAGCGAGATCAACATTAAATTTAAAATGTAAGAAGTCCATTCAGAAATCTAACAACAGCGGGAAAGAAGCTGTTGGTCTGAAATTAGGGCTAAATGCCTTTTCACCAAATTAGGTCATGCTTTCCACTTTTAATTCAGTTTTCCCAAGGGCAGAGCTGGGGAAAAAAAAGGGTTTGTTTTAATAGAGACCACTGGAGAGTGTCACCAATCAGGTAACTCAGAGCTTTATGTTTTCCTGACCATGGAGCCCAGTGGTGTAATGGTGTTACTTCGATGCAAGCTGTAGCTCAGAGTAGCGCCGTCTCCTCTGAGACAGAAGTCATGCATTCCAGTCTCTGAGCTAACTCCAGTGCAGTCGTGAGGGAGTGCGGCACTGTCAGTAAGGTCAGTGAGGTAAGGTTCTATGTAAAAATCTTGACAAAAAGCAAGAGGTTGACCTGATCAGTGTTTCTCCCTCAGCTAATGACACTGGAGTAGATTATCAGGTTGCTATCACATCATTGATCATGGGAGCTTACTGTGCACAAAATGATTGCTGTGTTTCCTCTCCCCCTTCAAAATAAAGTATTTAACTGGCTGCAAAGCATATGGGAAGTCTTGAGGTTGTGCAAAAAAAACAAGTTTTATTTTGTTTCCTGGCACTAACTTGGAACAGTGATCTGCCAATGACACTCACTCCTTTCATGGCTGCCAAGAGAGCAAAACTTCCAATTGGTCAATCTCACAGCCCCTAGCGACATACCAAAAGCTCTGAGATTGCGACTGCCAATCGCAGCTCATCACCAGTGAGCAGTAGATAGATTCGGCCTAGTTACCTCACCAGCCTGATTCAGCAATGATCCAATTTCCAGGCTTTAGTCTCTTCGCTGCTGGTTAAAATGTGCATCTCCACTTCTTGAAGAACTTGTCTTTGGAATTTCATCCTTTTAAGGCAAGAAATTCTGATTGGCCAAGGAGAAGCAAATGGACAGAGGAAGTGAGAATAAGGTCAGGCCAGTCCTCGTTCAGTGGTCAGCCCTCGTACAGTGGTCAGCTCAGGCCAGTCCTGGCCCAGTAGTCAGCCCTCACCCAGTGGTCAGCCCAGACCAGTCCTGGTCCATTGGTCAGTCATTGACATGTGGTCAGTCCAGGTCAATCCTGTCCCAGTGGTCAGCCCTTGTCCAGTGGTCATCCCAGGCCAATCCTGTCCCAGTGGTCAGCCCTCACCCAGTGGTCAGCCCACGCCACTCCTAGCCCAGAGGTCAGCCCTCGCCCAGTGGTCAGCCCAGACGAATCCTGGCCCAGTGGTCAGACCTCGCATAGTGGTCAGTCCAGACCAGTCTTGGCCTAGTGGTCATCTATCACCCAGTGGTCAGCCTTCAGTGTGTGGTCAGCCTAGACCAGTCCTGGCCCAGTGGTCAGCCCTCGCACAGTGGTCAGCCCAGACCAGTCCTGGCCCAGTGGTCAGCCCTCACCCAGTGGTCAGCCCTCTCACAGTGATCATCCAAGCTTGTGATTTCAAATAAATCTGTTTCATTATAACCTGATGTCAGTGACTTCTGACCTTGTTAATTTAGTTAGTGGCACAGGTGATTTGGTGTTTTTTTTAAAACATTGCATTCGAGAGATGGGCACCACATGGGCTGGAGTGCATGATCTCCTCCTCAAACTCCACTTCAGTTTAACCCTCCCTCTTTCCCTATGCTTCCTTTATTTGGTGATTCAGCAGTAGGCCTTCAATAAACCAGAGCTATGTTCTTCCCTGGGTTATTGACTTCTAGACAGGGAAGAAAATGTGCAAACTGATATTAGCCCTAGACTATCGATTTCCTATAAAGCACTTGTAAATCTCTTGAGAGTCTGTTGTTACTTAATTCACCATCTGTATATTGTACTGTGAATTATAGACTCCCCACAGTGCAGGGTGAGGCCATTCAGCCCATCAAATCTGCACTGACCCTCCAAAGAGTATTGCACCCGTCCCCAGGGCTCTTTTTAACCACGGCTAACCCGCTTCACTTGGACTGTGCTGACCAATCCCCCTAATCTGTGCATCTGCGGGCTGTGAAAGGAAACAGGAGCACCTGGAGGAAATCCACACAGACTCAGGGAGAATATGCAAACTTCACAGATAGTCCCCCAAGGGTGGAATCAAACCCAGCTCCCTGGCGCTGTGAGGCAGCAGTGCTAAACATTGAGCCACCGTGGTGCATAGCCTGTACAAGATGCATTACAACATGAAGTTCTGTAACATCAAATACCAAGGCTCCTTCAACAGCACTTTCCAAATGTGCGACCTCCACCAACAAGAAGGACAAGGGATTAATATTAATAACAATATAATGGGACCAGCCTGATGGCAGTGGGGCAGAATAACCTACTCCTGCTCCTAACTCTTGTCTTCACTTCAGTGCACCACTCCCTGAAAGTTCCCCTCTAAGCCACTCACCACCCTGCATTGGAAATATATCGCCATTCATTCAGTATCACTGGGTAAAAATCCTTGCAACTCCCTCACTAACAGTGTGGCCCATCTACCTACACCCCAAATGATGCAGGAATTCAAGAAGAAAGCTCCCTTGCACATTCTCAAGGGCAATGGGTAACAAATGCTGATACTGCCAGCAACACCCACATCTCAGGGATTAATACAGAAAATTGGCTGGATGAACAGAGAGACACTTTGTATTATACGTGTGACTGTTTTAAATTCAGCTGCTAGCACTTAAATATTTCAAAAAGCCCTTTGCTATTAAAAGTAGCAATCAATAATGAAAGGCTTTCCATCAAATGCATTTGAAGTTGTGAATTTGGACAGGCTGTTTAAAATAGAATTAACATACCTTTATCATTAATATACATAGAGTATAATTTGTTAATTTGTTCATTATGAATGCATTTCATCATTCAGTCCAAACTAAACAAAATGGTCATATGTTTTATGCAGAAGTTGTTATAGGGTCTAAAATATTCTGCTGTCCCTAGTTCAAAAACCACAAATCAATTGAATGTGTCTCAAATCTTGATAACAAAATCCAATTACTCAGATGTATTCTGGGTTCCAATCAGGAATCTACTTTAAGATGTTGTGTTTGGATTTGATATTCTGTCCATGAAGAGTGAATTGGAAGTGGTTTGGCGCGTTGGAATGTTATTCGTTCGTCACCATTTTGATTTTAAATATTTTGCTTGGACCATTGAAGTGCGTACAGTCGGAATCGATGGGAAGTGGTTTAGACCTTGGAACCTAGTGTGTCAAGCCAGGCTACACATTTAAATGTCCTGCTTGTTGAGTGGTTCCATACAGAGGGAGTTAACAAGATAATATTTTAATGCATTGCAATCCTAGATTCAATCAAGATTATTCTTACAGCAAAATGAATTAATCTGTTGTCGTCAAAAGTGTGGTTACAACAAACTACTGTTCATTTACCTACAAAAAGAGTTTTGTTTCTCTTCCAATTATTTTCTTTTACACATTAAACAAATTCTGTCTGAATCTTCCAAATGAAAGATTCTACGGTGATATTCCAGGGCAGGGAAACCTTTAGTATCCGGTTAATATACTTCACTCAACTAATCCAACCAGTTTGCACAAAATCATTGAATTGTTGCACTGCAGCAAGAGACCAATCAGTTCATCATGTCTCTGTTACTGTGCATGCTGATGTACTGTACATCATAGCAGCCCATCTCCTGCCTTCTCTGTATAATCCTGCATGTTTCACATTATAATCCAATTCCCACTTGAATACCTTAATTCACTCTGCCTCCACCACACTCTCAGACAGTGCACAGTGGGGTCTGTGGGGGGCGTGTCAGCAGAATGCTAACCAGATCCTAACCACTTGCTGAATGATGATCTCTCTTCTCATGTCTCCTTTGCTTTTTTAGGCCATTTATGTTAAATGTGTCCCCTTCTTCTCAATGCTTCCACCAAAGGGAAAAGCAGCGAGAGAGAAAATAGCTCCGAGAGAGGGAGGAACAGATTAACATAAACAAAGCCAATTCAAATTATTGACAGATTTTATTCAAAAGTATAATTCTCTGTTTCTTTTAATGAGATTTTGGATTTTAATGCTTTGTGAGCATGGACGTCCAGTTGTGCAGTCTTTTTACTCACCACCTGACCGTCCCAAAGCCACACTCTCTCAGAATTGCAAAGGACCCACTCTGTACAACATCCTCAGGAGAATCCATACTCTCAACAAACAGTATTTCAATTCCATCTCAAACATCAAAAACTGGAAGTACAACAAACTTTTATCTACCCACCTCCATAACCAGCGCTCCTCAAACATTCCAGAAGATTCCCCTGGCCTTGGAAACGCCATTAGCCATGTGGCTGATGCAGCTACCACCCCCACGCTGATTGATGATGTCACTACTGCCCCCATCATGGCCACTCCCACAGCCACTCCCGGCCCTCACATCATCGCTGATGCCACACGCTCAGTGACTTCCGCCACCCCTACTGCCATGTCTGCCACCACCTCCGCCCCCACCAGCGCCACTCACCTGCATTCTGCTGACACGCCCCCCACAGACCCCACTGTCACTATCCCCACCCCCCAGAACCCCGAGGGGAACACTACCCCTACTCATGACTCTACCCCCATTCCCCCCACCATCACACCCACTCCAGGTACTGGCTCCGACCCCACTCCCAGCTCTACACCTACACCAGCTTCCGGCTCCCAGCCCTGCCGAGTTTTCACCATCCCCCCAGACCTCCCCCTCACTGAGGACGAACGATCAGTCCTTAGCAAAGGACTCACCTTTGTCCCCCTCCGTCCACACATCAATGAATTTAATACACGCCGTGACATCGAACAATTCTTCCGTCGCCTCCGCCTCCGAGCTTACTTTCACAATCAGGACTCCCGCCCACCTTCCGAGGACCCCTTCGCCCACCTCCAACACACTACATCCACCTGGACACCCCGCGCTGGCCTATTACCTGCCCTCGACCTCTTCATTTCCAACTGCCGCCGGGACATTAACCGCCTCATCCTGTCGACCCCCCTCCCCCACTCCAACCTCTCACCCTCACAACGCGCAGCCCTCCAATCCCTCTGCTCCAATCCTGACCTCACCATCAAGCCAGCGGACAAAGGGGGCGCAGTGGTAGTCTACATCGCTGAAGCCAAACGCCAACTCGAGGACACCTCTTCCTACCGCCCCCTTGACCATGACCCCACCCCCCATCACCAAACCATCATCTCCCAGACCATACACAACCTCATCACCTCAGGAGATCTCCCACCCACAGCTTCCAACCTCATAGTCCGGGAACCCCGCACTGCCCGGTTCTACCTCCTTCCCAAGATCCACAAGCCTGACCACCCTGGCCGACCCATTGTCTCAGCATGCTCCTGCCCCACTGAACTCATCTCTACCTACCTCGACACTGTCCTATCCCCCCTAGTCCAGGAACTCCCCACATACGTTCGAGACACCACCCACGCCCTGCACCTCCTACAAGACTTCCATTTCCCCGGCCCCCAACGCCTCATCTTCACCATGGATATCCAATCCCTCTACACCTCCATCCGCCATGACCAGGGCCTCCAAGCCCTCCATTTTTTCCTCTCCAGACGTTCCCAACAGTACCCCTCCACCGACACTCTCATTCGTTTGGCCGAACTGGTCCTCACCCTTAACAATTTCTCCTTTGAATCCTCCCACTTCCTCCAGACCAAAGGGGTAGCCATGGGCACACGTATGGGCCCCAGCTATGCCTGTCTCTTTGTTGGCTACGTAGAGCAGTTGATCTTCCGTAATTACACCGGCACCACTCCCCACCTCTTCCTCCGCTACATTGATGACTGCATTGGCGCCACCTCGTGCTCCCGCGAGGAGGTTGAGCAATTCATCAACTTCACCAACACATTCCACCCTGACCTTAAATTTACCTGGACCATCTCTGACACCTCCCTCCCCTTCCTGGACCTCTCCATCTCCATCAGTGACGACCGACTTGACACTGACATTTTCTACAAACCCACCGATTCCCACAGCTACCTGGATTACACCTCTTCCCACCCTACCTCTTGCAAAAATGCCATCCCGTATTCCCAATTCCTCCGCCTCCATCGTATCTGCTCCCAGGAGGAGCGGTTCCACCATAGAACACACCAGATGGCCTCCTTCTTTAGAGACCGCAATTTCCCTTCCCACGTGGGTAAAGATGCCCTCCAACGCATCTCATCCACATCCCGCATCTCCGCCCTCAGACCCAACCCCTCCAACCGCAACAAGGACAGAACGCCCCTGGTGCTCACCTTCCACCCTACCAACCTTCGCATAAACCAAATCATCCGCCACCTCCAAACAGACCCCACCACCAGAGATATATTTCCCTCCCCACCCCTCTCCGCCTTCCGCAAAGACCGTTCCCTCCGTGACTACCTGGTCAGGTCCACGCCCCCCTACGACCCACCCTCCCATCCTGGCACTTTCCCCTGCCACCGCAGGAACTGTAAAACCTGTGCCCACACCTCCTCCCTCACCTCCATCCAAGGCCCTAAAGGAGCCTTCCACATCCATCAAAGTTTTACCTGCACATCCACTAATATCATCTATTGTATCCGTTGCTCCCGATGCGGTCTCCTCTACATTGGGGAGACTGGACGCCTCCTAGCAGAGCGCTTTAGGGAACATCTCAGAGACACCCGCATCAATCAACCAAATCGCCCAGTGGCTCAACATTTCAACTCCCCCTCCCACTCTGCCGAGGATATGGAGGTGCTGGGCCTCCTCCACCGCCGCTCCCTCACCACCAGACGCCTGGAGGAAGAACGCCTCATCTTCCGCCTCGGAACACTTCAACCCCAGGGCATCAATGTGGATTTCAACAGTTTCCTCATTTCCCCTTCCCCCACCTCATCCTAGTTTCTAACCTCCAGTAACTCGACCTGTCCGGACTTGTCCGACCTGCCCAGCTCCTTTTCCACCTATCCACTCCACCCTCTCTTCCCTGACCTATCTCCTTCATCTCCTCTCCCACCTACCTATTGTACTCTATGCTACTCTCTCCCCACCCCCACCCTCCTCTAGCTTATCTCTCCATGCTTCAGGCTCTCTGCCTTTATTCCTGATGAAGGGCTTTTGCCCGAAACGTCGATTTTGCCTGTCCTCGGATGCTGCCTGAATTGCTGTGCTCTCCCAGCACCACTAATCCAGAACCTCCCAAAGCCTGTCCACCATGAAGTCAGGAGTGTGATGGAATACTCCCCACTTGCCTGGATGGGTGCAGGTCCAACAGCATTCAAAAAGCTCAACAGCATCCAGGACAAAACAGCCTGCTTGATTGGACCACACTCAACATCTTAAACCCTCCCTTTACCACTGACCTACAGTGGCAACGGTGTGTGCTACATACAAATTGCATTTAGCAACACACTAATCCTATGCCAACACTTTCCAAAACTATAATTTCTATCAACTAGATGGACAAGAGCAGCAGATACATGAAAGCATCACAATCTGCGTATTCCCTCCAAGCCATCACCATCCCAACTTGGAAATATATCGCCATTCCTTCACTGTCACTGGGTCAAGATCCTGAAATTCCCTCCCTAAGGGCATTGTGGGTCAACCTACAGCATATGGACTGCAGCGGTTCAAGAAGGCAGCTCATCTCCACCTTCTCAAGGGCAATTTGGAATGGTCCATAAATGCTGGCTTTGCTATTAAGAACAGAGAAAAATGATCTTAGTTTGGTGTTACAGAGTTAAGCTAGAAGTCTAAAGTGCAGCAGAGACCCTTAACATGCCAATAATCCAACTGTCAAACAATTAATTGGGGCTAATGGTCTGTGCTGCATGTTCTTTTTGTCTGTTTCCTGACATTAGAAAAGTTGTGCCAGTACATATTTTTCTCCTTTTATGTTTTAATAATAAACATTGTTTAGTCTAGCCCCTGGAAGGCAAGTATTCTGTCCTTAGTGCATGATGATCCTTTCCTTTTCTTCAAGTTACCAAGTTCATCATTAGTTCTTGAGTTTGCAAAGTCTTTCATTTTTAAACAGCCTCTGTCCTGTTCCTCACAGAGCACGTGAATGGGACTTAGTACAGATTGCTACTGAGAAAAATCTTGTGGCTGGCACAGTAATAGTGCGTAAGAGTATACCAGGAATGGAAAATCCAGTCAGTTTTCAAAACTGAAACTAAGTTATAGAGGAAACTGGAATGGCTTCATTGAAACCAAACAACACTTTAATATAACTTTGTTAAAGGCTGTCGTGGTTTCATTGTTTTAGTTTGTTTACCCAACCTTTGACCGTTGAGAATGAACTGTTCTGTTGTTGCAGGGTATTCCTGGACCTTCTGGTGCTCCAGGCGCTAAAGGAATCCCGGGAGAGCCAGTAAGTACCTTCACAAGATACCAACTGCATGAAAGCATGATCTGATCAGGAGAAGGAAGTTCTATATTGAATTCTAAACTTTAATTTGATTTATTGGTGTCACATGTACCAGGTACAGTGAAAAGTTTTATTTTGCGTGCAGTGCAGGCAGATCATACCATACAAAGCGCATAAGAATAATAGAACAGAGCAAGGAATACAATATTACAGTCCATTCAAAAATCTAATAACTAGCAGGGAAGATGCTGTTCTTGAATCTGTTGGTTCAAGCTTCTGAAACGCAACAGTATGAATGTGTGGAGTAGGAGTAGGCCATTCAGCCCCATGAGCGTGTTCCGCCATTCAGTATGATCTGATTATAACCTCGCCCCATGTTCCTTCCTACTCCTGATAAACCCCTCACCTCGCCACTTCCCCTTTCTTATCGAGAAAACCTATCCACCTCTGCACCAAAAACATTCAAGGACTCAGCTTTCTCTGCCTTTTCAAGAAGGGAGCACGAAAAACTGGCAGTCCAAAAACTGAGAGATAAGCCTGTGTCTGATCTCCGTTGTAAACAAGGTATATACAGTAATACCTGTGAGTGGAATTCAGGTTTCCCCAGCCAAATGCATAAGCCAGACTGAGCACTGAGAATGCTGGAGAAACACAGCAAGTCTGGCAGCATCCGTGCAGAGTGAAACAGAGGTAATGTTTTGGCTCTAGTAATACTGGAATACTAGACTGGACCAGATCGGACCCGAAACGTTAACTCTGTTTCTGTCTGCACGGATGCTGCCAGACCTGCTGAGTTTCTCCAGTATTCTCTGTATTTGGTTCAGATTTCCAGCCATTTTGCCTTTATTCCACAAATCCTAAACAATATCAAATTCTTCATTTGGACGTATTGATACAAAGGGTTAACCTTCAAACAACAGGGAAAGGTTAAAGGATCGTCAACAGAAGTGACATGGGAAGCAGCTCTGTTGAAGAGTCATGTAGACTCGAAACGTTTGCTTGCTCTCTACAGTTGCTCCCTGACCCATTGGGATCTCCAATATTTGTTGTTTTCATGGAAAGCTGCACCATGTGCAGACATTTGAGATCATTAGTTGGGGTCTGACAGAACAAATTAGTCGCCTCCTTATCATGAAACCTAGAATCTGATTTAGGAGTTGCCTGTTTGTAGTTTTGGAATTTTTTTAAACTTATGCACGTCTGGCCTGTCTCCTTTGTGCCATGGGATGTGGATTTTGGCCACGGGGTTTCGGATCATTTCCACTGATGACTGCACTATTGACTCTCTCTCTCTAGCCTCTTCTTATAATTGACGGGCTCCTCTCCACTGACACCTCATCCTTGTTAGTCAGGCCTTCCACCACTGCATCCTGGAACTCCGTGCCTGTCACACTCTGTCCCTTGAATTCAATCGCTCTCCATTTTTAAAACCGATGCCTGTCTTTTCTCGGCTATATGTGTTTCCTCCAGCCCCTGATTCCTCACATCAATGCCATCCTTGGATAGTGTCATATATATTCCATAGACTCCCAGCTCTACCTCCCTCAACTCCATAGACCATGAATCATTGTGTAACTTCCTCCGAACTAAACCTGGGAGCACTGATGCTGCCATCTCCATCCTTGACTGTGGCCACAGTCTGAGAGGAAACCAAACAGTCAGCAAGCTTTTCCTTCTATTTGACTTTGTATCCTCTCCACCGACTGGCACCTCCAAGGTATCACTGCTTCCACTTCTACCTCAGTCCATTGACCACAGAATCCCTCGGATGTGCCCTTGTTGTATTGAGTCTTTATTACCCTCACACATTCCCTTGTTTGTTCCAGTCTTTAGTACTGTAGTTCTCTCTTGGCCAGATTCCCATTCCCCACTTTCCATTGATAACCCATGTCCTAAATGTTTCTGTCCATTTTACATTGTACACCATTTAACATCCTGCCCATTTTATCCATCCTCGCTTTTGATAATATCTCTTGTCTTGCACATCCACAGATTTGAAATTCTAGTCCTTTTGTTCTAATCCCTCCATAACGTCATCCCTCTGCAACCTTACGGAGTTCATTGTTGGACTCTGATTGACTGAGGTGTTGCCGTGGAGACACCAACAGTGAATCATGGGCTCCACAAGTCTTAATAATGGAGCAAGGCTTAAATGTGTTCCACATTTACAGAGAACAGATCTGTGTATGTGAATATACGTCCCTGCTAAAGACGTACATGAGCCATGCTATGAGCATGATTGATTGTCTTAAATTGGATATTTTGTGGAGCTATTGACCCTCCCTGGATTGTTAGACCATAAGGCATAGGAACAAAAATTAGGCCATTCAGCCAATCGAGTCTGCTTCGCCATTCAGTCATGGCTGATAAGTTTCTCAATTCTCCCACTTTCTCCCCATAACCCTTGATTCCCTTAATACTCAAGAACCTATCTATCTCAGTCTTAAATATACCCAATGACCTGCCTCCACAGCCATCTGTGGCAATGAATCCTGTTCAGCCTGTGTTGCTCAGTGACTAAATCACATAGGTAGATGGGGTCGGTCTGGGTGGTATAGTCTTCGGAGAGTTGATGTGGACTTGATAGGCTGAATGGTCTGTTCCCACACTGTAGGGATTCTATTCTGTGATCTCCTTCAGTTCAGCCAACCTCTCACTGAGCAGATATGCAGCTCCCTTTAGCAGGGCAGCGAACACAGAGAATGCAAGCCTTCAACTTAGAATAAGCACTGAACAATCTCAGTGGAAGAGTGTTCTTGTGCCTTATTGACAAAAAAAAGGGTTTATGACACAATGTCTGAGAGCTAAAAAAAAGCAGAACTGGAATACTTCAACAGTGGTGTCATTCAGGGAAGTGTGTCCTCTCTCTCAATACTTAGCAAACTGGGCAATATGACCATTGCAGCCAAATGTACAGTACACAGGGCAATATGTATAACCACATGAGCTTGGTTTGGTATTTAATGCTGCCTGTTGCCGCCGGTCTGTGATTTGTAGCTCAGCATTTACCATCAGTAAATATTCTTCAGTCGAAAGTTATTTGTAAGCTGACCTAAGCTCAAATTGTGAAAATCGTTTAAATCTTCATTTTATTTTTCCAGGGACCACCAGGGCCTGAGGGGATGATTGGGTTGCTGGGGGAGATGGGACCAAAGGTAAGATGAAAACTCATCTTTTGTTTAAAAAAACATTCAATTGATTGAAATCTATTCTGAGTGGGAAAAAAAAGACTATTATTGTTTAGAGAAAGAAAACATCTGGTTCACTAATGTCCTTTAGAGAAGAGAAATCTGCCATCCATACCCAGTCTGGCCTACACGTGACTCCAGACCCACAGCAATGTGGTTGATTCTTAACTGCTTTCTGGGCAATTAGGGATAGGCAGTAAATGCTGGCCCAGCCAGAGACGCCCTCATTCCATGAATGAATTTTTAAAAATTGTTAACCATCCTAGTCTACATATGACTCCAGACCCATTGCAATGTGGTTGACTCTTAACTGCCCTCTGAAATGGCCCAACATGTTGATGAGTTTGAGGACAATTAGAAATGGGCAACATTGGCTGATTTTGTCAGTGATGCCCATGTTCATGATAAAATAAGAAACATTCAACTGAAAAAAGCAATCTGGGAAAGGCTTTTCACCAGCTTCTTTATAGACTCCCGGTTAGAGGCAGGAATAGTTGTCACCAGCAGCAGCTTTTCCTGTTTCTCTTTGAAGGTTGGAATCAGAACCCTCCAGACACAAGGAGAAACCTTCTCGGGCAATGAGTGTTTAGGATCTAGAACACCCTGCTGGAATACAGTCAAACTGAGACTTTCAATAAGGGAATTGGCTTATTATGTAACAAGGATATGCTGTGGGATCTTGAGGTGCAAGTGCATAGCTCCCTGAAAGTGGCAAACCAAATGGATAAGGTGGTAAAGAAGGTGTATTACATGCTTGTCTTCATTGGTCAGGGTACTGAGTATAAAAGTTGGCAAGTCATGTTGCAGCTTTGTGAAACTTTAGAGAGACCACATCTGGGTATTGTGTATAGTTCTGGTCCCCACGCTGTAGGAAGGATGTGGACTCTTTGGAGAGGGTGCAGTAGAGTCTTACCAGGATGTTGCCTGGATTGGAGTGTATTAGCTATAAGAAGAGGTTGGACAGACTTCAGTTGTTTTCACTAGAACATCGTAAGCTGAGGGGCAACCTGATAGAAATATATAAAATTATATGAGGCATAAATACAGCAGAGTTGTTTTCCCAGGGTGGAAACATCAAATATCCAGGGGAAAAGGCTTGAGGTTGAGAGGAGGAAAGTTTAAAGGAGATGTGTGAGGCAAATGTTTTACACAGAGAGTGTAGGTGCCTGGAACACGTTGTCAGGAGAGGAGGTAAAAACAGATACGATAGCAACATTTAAGAGGAACAGAGACGGGAATAGAGGGATATGGACCATGGGCAGGCTGATGGGATTAGTTTAGAGTAGCATCATAGTCAGTACAGACATGATGGGCCAAAGGGTCTGTTCCTGTGCTGAACTGTTCTATGATCTACATGTAGAGCTAAACAGAGAAGGCAGAGGAATGGTCAAAGCAGACACAATGACGTAAATGTCCTCCTTCCATAATGTAACACCTCTTTAATTCTGTCAGGAGCTGGTATACCCAAGGCCCCCTCTGCATCATGGCAGGACCAAGCTGAGCAGAGGAGAGTGTGTTTCAATGTGTTGTACTGACAGGCTCCAACCCTGGTCCAGCATTTTCCTTTGTCAGTCCTTCCCACCAATCAGAGTCTAATTGCCACAGATTTCATTTACATTCAGACCATGTTGTGGGAGTTTTTCACTAAAGGCTCTTCCTAATTCTCTTTCCCTCTATATTTCAGGGGCTTCCTGGCCCAACTGGAGAACCTGGACTCCCAGGTGACCCTGGAGAGAAGGTACAACTTTCTAATCGTTACATGACGGGACTTTCGTTTCGCTGCCCGGCTTCCTGGTTACGGCCCGGTCCACCCGGGTGTGTGTGTGTGTGTGTGTGTGTGTGTGTGTGTGTGTGTGTGTGTGTGTGTGTGTGTGTGTGTGTGTGTGTGTGTGTGTGTGTGTGTGTGTGTGTGTGTGTGAGTGATCAGATATGTTCAAAAGTTCAATCTTCAGGAGGTCTCTAATTCTGAATGGTAGAAAGCAAAGTTCACAAAATCTGAAGAGTGTGCCTGCCTCTTCATCAGGGATAGGCTGTAAGCAGCAGTAATGAGGCAGCTCCCAAGTTTCCAGCTACACAATTTCTGTTTCCACAGTCTGTTTACTGGCTGCCAGCGAAATTTACATCAGACCAGATGTGAATCTCCGGCATCAGGAGTTTCTGCATAACTATTTTCAAATCTGCCCTTAATATATGCTTGTAACAGATTCATTCATGATTGCTGTGGCAAGTAGTACAAGTCCTCACGTGGAAGGGAGCATGCTGCTTCAAACTCTGCAAAGGCTTGGTGTGTTCAATGTGCTGCCTTGAATCCACACAGGCCATTCAGCCCTTTGATGTTGTACTGTTGTTCACTTAGATTATCATTCATCTCTATCTCACTCATCCCATGCACCCACCCTATGGTCCATGTGATTCTTTTCATAAAATACTTTTCATCACATTTGGAAAATTCCACCTAACTCGTGTCTTTTGAAAAAGGGATTCCTGACTTTGTAATGAAGTGATTTCTAATTTCGCTGCTGAACGGGGGGGAAGTGGTGGTGTAGTGGTAATGTTATTGGTAACCCACATTCCTAGACAGAACTTCTCAGGGTGCATGGTGACTCCGTGGTTAGCACGGCTACCTCACAGCACCAGGAACCTGGGTTTAATCCCACCCTCAGCTGACTGTCTGTATGGAGTTTACACAATCTCCCTGTGTCTGTATGGGTTTCCTCCCACAGTCCAACAATGTGCTCGTTAGGTGGATTGGCCATGTTAAATTGTCCATAGTGGCCAGGCTGGGTGGGTTCACCATTGGATTAAAGGAGTGGGTCTGGGTGCAACACTTTTTGGAGGATTGGGGTGTAGACTTGATGCTTCTGCACTGTAGGGATTCAATGAACAGAGTAGCCCTAATTTTACAAATAGTGCATCCTCTTGCACTGGATCGTCTCAAGAGAGGAGGCAGCCTGAGTTAACTTTTAATCATTATAAACACCTTGATGAGATGACTGTCCACTTGCTGAAGGGAATACTGGACAATTTTAATTTGAGTTCATGTTAATAAAGCTTCCACAATCTTACCAGACTGTAGCGCTACTCTCTCATTAGAGAGACACAGCTGGTGGTGCTTGAACCTGAGGGTCACCACACTTGAGGTGAGGGGGGAAGGGATTGAGAAGGAAAATCCTTCAGAGTAATCTTAACCTGTGTGAGAATTGAACCCACATTGTTAGTGTCATTCTGCATCGCAAACCAGCCACCCATCCAACTGAGCTAGCCCCACAGTACAATATCCCAGCAATGCTCCCCTATTCACCGTGCTGGTAAACCTGTTTTCATTCAGAATAATGAAGAGAGTCTAAATTTTAACCAGATTGTGGTTTGTTTTCTGTGAAATTCAAGGAGATTATATGGCCGATTTGGGAAAATTAATTTTTGTTGCTTGGTTCTGAAAGTGCCAAGTCGTATCATTGTCGTCATTATATATCATACAAAGTGGATCCTGTTTGACTGATGGCAAAGCGTGTTGTTTACTGCCACGCAAAACACAAACCCTTTTACAAAATTTATGAGGCTGTTGATACTCCTTTAAGGCACTCCACTTCCAAAAATAAACACAGTTATCCTGCCAGTAAACCAAAGTTATTTTGGAAGAGACCCTAGCTGCTATTTACTTAAACTTGTTGAAAACTATGAGGACACATGAGAGTAATACCGTTCCAGATTGAGTACATTATAACTGTACTTAAGATTGCAATATTTATGGATTGGAACTTAGACAATGTTGCATTAAGAACAAAATTGAAGTTGAACTGTAAATACTGCAACAGATTATAATTATTTTGGTGTTAATTAGGTCAGGGTTTAAACCTTAGATTGCTGACTTTCTTAACTAAGCAGCTCTGAATGGTTGGGCTAACTGACCTGACCATTCCTTAGCTTCAGTTTTAAATGTTTGCATATACATATAAAATGTTAAATGCATTCTTGTTTTCAATCATTATATTAGTATTCATCCTGGGGCAAATTCTCAAATACTTGATTATTCTTTAAAACTCCCAAACTTAAATACATCCCAACGGACAGGCTTGAAGGAAAGCACATGGTTAAGAATAGCCAAAAGAAGCATTTCCAGCTTTTCCTGTTTTTATTGAAGTCACCTTTTCTGATGTCACTCATAGAATGATCAAATCCTAAATGTGCAGAAAGAGGCCATTCGGCCCATCAAGTCTGCACCAACCCTCCAAAGGGCATCCCATTCAGACCCAACTGTAACCCTTATCCCTGTAAACCTGCATTTCCCATCAGTAACCCTGCACATCCCTGGACTCTATGGTGGCCAATCCACCCTAACCTAGCAGAAAGATCACCGCAGGTGTGTGGATTGGGAGGACATTATTAGGTACCACGAAAAGCCAAGGAAAGGGACCCACAAGAAATCAGAAGCAAATTGCTTTGTGACAAACACCCAGCCGTCAAAGGGCAGGGAGAGTAGGCCGTGTTGAACACCTTCAGGGTTGGATAAGGCTAACCTGCACATCTTTGCTTGCCGGTGACCCAAATCACAAAAGGCACACTTTTAAAATGATTCCCATGTCCACCAGATGAGAGATTTTGGTGAAATCTCCCCAAATCGTCACCACAAGGTGTCGAGGGGGAACCCTCTCACCCACTCACTGACTTAAATCCTGGCCGATGAGCTTCAATCTACATTGGAGTGGCGATTGAGTGGAGATTCTAGTGCAGTGTCCAATCAAGTTCCTTCATGCTTTCGGTTTGACTCGGAATGGGAAATTTGTTTTGCCACAGTTCCTGAGGAGTGCCCAATTTGAGCATTAAAAACAGAAGTAGGAGCATTTGGCTCACTGGGCCTGTCCAATTGCTGAGCTGAAGGTGATTAATCCGTCACTCAGTGTTTGGTGTGAACACTCCTCGGTAATGTGCAACATTATCTGTGTTTCCCTCCAAGTGCATAAGGAATTTGGACTGGGACCTGACGATGGTGCTTGAATGTGGAGGCATCTTATCCAACCCTGAAGCTGTTCTACCCTCTCTGTAGTAGTGCAAAGAATCATAGAACCCCCTACAGTGTGGAAACAGGCCATTTAGCCCAACAAGTCCACACTGACCCTCATAAGATTGTCCCAACCAGACCCAATCCCCTACTACTCTACATTTCCCCTGACTAATACACCTAGTGTACACATCTCTGAACACTATGGGCAATCCACCTAGCCTGCATATCTTTGGATTGTGGGAGGAAACTAGAGCACCTGGAGGAAACCCACTCAGATGTGGGGAAAATGCGCAAACTCCATATAGACAGTCGCCCAGGGGTGAAATCGAACCCGGGTCCCTGGTGCTGTGAGGTAGCAGTGCTAACCACTGAGCCACCATGTCGCCCTCAAAGCCTGCACCTTGATGGCTGGGAGTTTGTCACAAGGTGCTTAGACAGAGTGAGGCATACTGATTACAACTGCACAGGAGCTGCACAAAGCAAGATCAACGTTATTTGAAGTCAGAGAGGTCCATTCATCAGTCTGACAACGGCAGGGAGAAGCTGTTCTTGAACCTGTTAGTATGTGTGTGTGTGTGTTCAAGCTTCTGTATCTCCTGCCTGACGGAAGAGGTTGTAGGAGAGCATTACTGGGATGGGAGGCGTCTTTGATGAGGTTCGAAAGCTTACCGCAGCAACAAGAAGTGTAAATGAAGCTCCCCAATGAAAGTGGCCACTTTGTCCTTCCCCAAAGACTATTATAGATACCATGCAATCTATGGGTCAGCCATGTTACCCTCTGGAGTAGGCCGCCTAGCCCAGAGGTAAGGACATGACCACTGCACCATAAGATCAGCCCCCCCTCCTGTGGGTTGTGTCTGTCTCAGTGAGCTGACCCCTCACTGTGCTATAGAATGACATAATTGCCAATCATCAAGACATCGTCACTGTGGTGTTTGAAAGGAGAGGCAACAAATAATACATTCAATTTATTTTTCTCTGTGAAGAAAATAACTTTATATGACCCCGGTGATCTCCAAAGTTTTATTTATTTTCAGATTTGGAAGAAGATGCCGCAGTCTTGCATGTCCAGAAAATGCCTGTTAGCAAATGCTACAGAGTCCTACATTGCAGCTCGACATTGTTCCATGATTGCACTCTTTAAAACAACTGAAATGTAAATTTACCGGGTGACATCCCAAGGAGTTTGTTTCTCTTTTTCCCAAGGATGTGATTCTTTCTGAGATTCCTTGGTGGTCTTAGCTGGGCCGGTGCAATCTGAAACCAGCTAGAGGGAGCTTCACTGTTCTTTCTATGGTATTGCCACTCTCCCTTTGCAAAAGCAGTCAGTCTCGGACAGGTGGACCTGTGTCACCGAGTACAGGGTTACACTACACAAATTGGGATCTGTCACTATCAAATCAACACAATAGATGTTTGAACGATTTCGGATTTGGGCAATTTACTGGATTGAAACTTTATGCACTGCCTCTGAGGCTCCAGGATTTATTCACACTGACAAAGCATTTCCATCCTTCCCCAGCTCCATGCTGCAGCTTGTGAGGGTAATATTCATGTATTTCGAAACTGAACACTTACCAGGACTTGAGTTGAACTTTTCGTTGGAAAATACAAAATGATGTGGATGTTTTCCTTTGCTGTAAAGAGAGATTTCAGAGAATACTTAGATTAGAACCTGTTGGGTGCTACCATGTGCTCAGTGCAGCCTTGAATGACCCAGCGAGTATAATCATACAGTGAATGAATAGTTACATCACAAGAGTAGGCCATTCAGGCTCAATGAGAGCAGACCAAGAAATCCCATTTTGTCCTCCAAGAAGGTTTTGTAAACGATGCCATTTCTGTCTATTCCTTGGGGTATCAGACAAATTTGACTAAGATTAATGTACAGTGTTGCTATTAGTATACAGTGTATGAATACAGGGCATTAATTTACACAGTGAGTGTATTGTTGAGAACACTCAGGTAAATTACATTTTGTTGTCAGTAACACCCATGCACCAGAAGTAATTAATGAAAGTGGCTGAGTCTTGATTTGTCCTGAGTTGAATGATGCTCAAAGTATTTGAAATTTAGATTTCACGTGTTAAGATTTTCACTTTGTAATTCTCACCTTTGGTGTGATCTGCAGGGTGCAATCGGACTGCCCGGAGCCAGAGGTGAGCCAGGGCTCATGGGCCAAAGGGTAAGTGGCGGATTACGTTGCATCTCTGTCCTCCCTTGTGGTGTGAAAGAATGTTCCAGAGAGAAAGCTCTCCCCTGTAGTGTAATGATCAATACTCTCCCCTCAGTCAACATCACAAAATTAGGTTATCTGGTCATCACCACCTGGCACTTTGTGGCTTCTTGCTGTGCGCAGATAGGTCGATTTCTCCACTGCATTTCAGAAAGTAGACTGCTAGCTGTAAAGCAGCTTTGAGCTGACCGGGGTTAGGGGGAGAAACCGGGGTTGGGGGGAGGGGGTGGGGTGCAACCAGTTTGTAATAACATTTGCTAGTACTTTAGCGGTCACCATTACACAGACAAGCTTTCAAAGGCAGAATTTGAATTCATTTACTGCTCAGGAGGGATTGAAACCCAGAACCCGACAGGGGGCCTCTGGTTTATTAAACTGGTGATCTTATCACTGCCTCAGTGAGTGAGTGCACTAATACCGTATTGATTGGAAACTTAGTAATATGTTGTGGTTCTGTTTGCCGAGCTGGGAATTTGTGTTGCAGACGTTTCGTCCCCTGTCTAGGTGACATCCTCAGTGCTTGGGAGCCTCCTGAGAAGCGCTTCTGTGATCTTTTCTCTGGCATTTATAGTGGTTTATCTCTGCCGCTTCCGGTTGTCAGTTCCAGCTGTCCGCTGCAGTGGCCGGTATATTGGGTACAGGACAATGTGCTTGTTGATTGAATCAGTGGATGAGTGCCATGCCTCGAGGAATTCCCTGGCTGCTCTCTGTTTGGCCTGTCCTATAATAGTAGTGTTGTCCCGATAACCAGCATGAGCAAAACCAATGTAGTGTACAAAATTCCATGCAAGGACTGCACAAAACACTACATAGGACAAACAGGAAGACAGCTAACGATCCGCATCCATGAACACCAACTAGCCACGAAACAACATGACCAGCTATCCTTAGTAGCCACACACGCAGATGACAAGCAACATGAGTTTGACTGGGACAACACTACTATTATAGGACAAGCCAAACAGAGAACAGCCAGGGAATTCCTAGAGGCATGGCACTCATCCACTGATTCAATCAACAAGCATATCGACCTGGACCCAATATACCGGCCACTGCAGCGGACAGCTGGAACTGACAAATGGAAGCGGCAGAGACAAATCACTATAAATGCCAGAGACAAGATCACAGAAGCGCTTCACAGGAGGCTCCCAAGTACTGAGGATGTCACCTAGACAGGGGATGAAACGTCTGCAACACAAATTCCCAGCTCGGCGAACACAACCACAACAACAAGCACCCGAGCTACAAATCTTCTCACAAACTTTGAACTTAGTAAAATATCCTTTTCCCCTTCATCAGCCTGTTCAGAGGTGTCCTTATACAACTTTGAAGCCTAACTGTAATCCTACCCCTAACATAGGTAGGACATGAACATAGGGCTCCATGCCCTCTCTGCCATGACAGTCCCCTATTAGTTTGCCATTACACGCAAAGGTACTTCTAAACTTACTCATCAGCATCTGATGCAACTGACTCCCTCAAAACATAGAATCCCTACAGTGTGAAAGCAGGCTATTCAGCCCATCAAGTATACACTGACCCTCTGGACAACATCTAGAACCAGCCCCCAATGCTGTCCATGTAACCCTGCATTTCCCATCTGCATATCATTGGACTGTGGGAGGAAACCCACACAGACTCGGGGAGAACGTGCAAACTCCTCATAGACAGTCACCGAGGCAGGAATCGATCCTGGGTCCGTGAGGTAGCAGCGCTAACCACTGATCCACCAGTGAACAAGCTGAATTTAAGATCACTCAATACTTCTCCTTCTTTATCAGGGAGAGCCTGGCCTGGTGGGAGATGATGGACCAGTTGGAATCGATGGACTCAAGGTCAGAATTTTCTTAATGAGCCTGCTTAGGAAGTAACATAGAATCTGTGGATACTAGAATTCTGAATATCCGTGTGAATATCGGTTGAAAGATCATGCAGCCATTGATTTGCCGAAAGTGTAATGTTGTATTCAAACAGATGAGATTCCTTAAAAACAAATCCAAAATTTGTGATTTTGTGAAGGCTTGGGTGCAGGAATTGCTGTATTTCATTCATAGAATCCCTACAGTGCGGAAAGAGGCCATGTGGCCCATTGCATCTAGACTGAACCCTCCAAAACACATCCCACCCAGACCCACTCCCACCACCCTGTCCCTGTAACCCTGCATTTCCCATGGTTGACTCACCTAGCCTGCACATCCCTGAACACTAGAAGGCAAGTTTAGCATGGCCAATCCACCTAACCAACACATCTTTGGATATTCGTGGAGTTAAGTTAAGGCCCACAATCTAGACTACAGTCCGGTGAAGTACTGAAAGAGTGCTGTAATGTCGAAGGTAATCCCTTTCAAGTTAAACTTTAAACTGAGACCCCATCTGCACTCTCTGGTGGGCATGAAAAGATGCCACAGTGTGATTCAGGAAAAGGTCAAAGGAAAGCTATCTACAGCATCTGATAATTATCCTTAAACCAAGACCACAGCAGGTTATTTGATTGTTTTTCTCAGTCTGTGTGTGTGACAGCTTCTTCAGCACAAAATGGTTGCTGCATTACCCACAATTCAAAATTGACAACATGTCTCACATATTTCATTATCAAAAAGTGTGGTGCTTGAAAAGCGCAGCTGGTCAGGCAGCATCCAAGGAGCAGGAGAGTTGATGTTTTAAGCATAAATTCTTCATCAGGAACGTTTTGGTGGGGGCCAAGAGGGCTGAGAGATAAATGGGAGGGGGTGGGACTGGGGGCAAAGGGCTAGCCATGGGCCCTAGCTGTGCCTGCCTCTTCACCGGCTATGTGGAACAGCATCTTCCACCGGCACCATTCCCCACCTTTTCCTCCATTACATTGATGAATGTATCGGCGCCACCTCATGCTCCCATGAGGATGTTCAACAATTCATTGACTTCACGAACACCTTCCACCCTGACCTCAAATTCGCCTGGACCATCTCAGACACCTCCCTCCCCTTCCTGGACCTCTCCATCTCCATTTCAGCGACCAACTCAACACAGACATCTACTTCAAACCCACTGACTCCCACAGCCTCTCACATCCCATCGTGTAAAAATGCTATCCCTTACTCTCACTTCCTCTGCCTCTGCCACATCTGTTCCCAGGAGGACCAATTCCACTCCAGAACATCCCAGGTGGCCTCCTACTTCAAGGACCGCAATTTCCTGTCCACGTGGTCAACAATGCCCTCCAGTGCATCTCCACCATTTCCTGCACTCCACCCTTGAATCCTACCCCACTAATTCCAACAAGGACAGAACCCCCCCCACCCCCACCCCGTCCTCACCTTCCACCCCACCAACCTCTGGATACAATGCATCATCGTCCACCATTTCTGCCACCTGCAGTCAGACCCCACCACCAAAGATATATTTCCCTCCCCACCCCTTTCAGCATTCTGCAGAGACTGTTCCCTCCACAATTCCCTTATTAGGTCCATGCTGTCCACCAACCCACTCTCCACTCCTGGCACCTTTCCCTGCCACAGCAAAACGTGTGAAACCTGCACCCACACCACCTTCCTCACCTCCATCCCAATGCCCCAAAAGATCCTTCCACATCTGGCAGAGACTTTCCTGCAGCTCGAAACACCTCACGTACCGTCTCTCAATGTGGTCTCCTCTACATTGGGAAGACAGGATGCCAACTTGCAGAATGTTTCAGAGAACATCTCCAGGACACAAGCACCAATCAACCCCACCGCTCTGTGGCCAAACACCTCAACTCTGCATCCCACTCCGCCATGGACATATAAGTCCTGGGCCTTCTCCACTGCCAAATTCTAGCCACACGATGCCTGGAGGAAGAACACTTCATCCTCTGCCTTGGGACCTTCCAACCACACAGGATCAAAGTCAATTTCAACAGTTTCCTGATCTCCTCATCCCCACCTTATCCCAGATCCAACCCTCCAACTCTACACCACTCTCTTGAACTGTCCCACCTGTCCATCTTTCCACCTATCTGCTTCACCCATCACATCGAGCTCTCACATCGCCCCCCACCTTCATCTATCTATTGCATTCCCAGCTACCTTCCCCCAGCCCCAACCCCCTCTCATTTATCTCTCAGCCCCCTTGCTGGCCCATCTAAATTTCTGATGAAGAGCTTATGCTCAAAACATCGACTGTCCTGCTCCTCAGATGCTGCCTGACCGGCTTGTGCTTTTCCAGCACCACACTTTTTGACTTTGATTCTCCAGCATCTGTAGTCCTCCCTTTTCAGATACATTAGCAATATTAAAACCTTACAGTGTTAAAGGGACACTGGAAGTATGGATGCAAAGTTGGATAAAAGATAGAAATCAGATAGAAGTGATGAAGCAGTCTTTCGGGCTGGAGAGAAGTGTTGCGGTCGTGATCTCTAATAATTAAGATCAACACTAATGGGCTAGACTTGGTTGCATAAACTGCTGAAAAGGCTGGGGCTGTTTTCCCTGGAGCGTCAGAGGCTGAGGGTAACCTTATAGAGGTTTATAAAATCTTGAGGGACATGAATAAGGTAAATAGACCAGGTCTTTTCTCTGGCATGGGGGAGACCAAAACTAGAGGGCATAGCTTTAAGGTGAGCATGAAAAGATTTAAAAGGGACCGAAGGGGCAACTTTTTCACGCACAAGGTGATGCGTGTATGGAATGAGCTGCCAGAGGAAGTGGTGGAGGCTAGTACAACGACCGCATTTAAAAAGCATCTGAATGGGTACACGAACAGGAAAGATTTAGAGGCATATGGGCCAAGTCCTGGCATATGGGACTAGATTAGGTTAGGATATCTGATCAGCATGGACAAGTTGAACCAAAGGGTCTGTTTCCATGCTGTACATCTCTATGACTATGACTCTGTATACTTCCCACAAGGTAATCATGAAAAACGTTGGAACCTGTATAACATGGACACTTGGACTGATCGATCTCCCTAGAATTGCATAAAGAATGAAAACCAAGTGTCGGCTTCAATTGAAGCGTGGTTAGAAACCAGGGTGTAACTTAACCAGGGCACACTTAATAAATATGTTTCCATTTTGAATGCACAATTTACAGTAATCACACCCTCCTTTCTGTGATAGTGGAGCAGTGTTCCTCACTGGGCTGGGGGGATTGGAGGATGAACTGAAGAGTCTACTGTGTCCCATGTTAAATTAGATAACATAACTGTCAATGTAGGAACTTATCTTGGGGAAGAAAAAGTGACAGATCCATGCAGATGAGAATTTGTCTACCTCGTTTATTGTTAAACTGCAAACTGGCTGCACATGAAAGCAGAGGATCTGTGGTTGGACCATTGCCATTCTTTAAGCTGGGAGATGCAAAATGCAGAGCTTGGAACTTGGGAACAGGAGGAGGCCATTTGGCCCTTCAGTGCTGTTCTGCTAGTCAAAGAGATCATGACTGACCAGCTCCCATTTATCCAATTCTTCAACACCTCATTGTGTCCTGAAATTTAACCATAGCAAGAAAAATCCATGAAAGCTCTTTCCATGATAAACATGGACACAAGAACTTGTAGATTTTTATCAACTGCAATACAAGGTCTTGCACTGTGACGCAGGGAGAGTGTAGACAAGTGTAGCCTTCAGGTGACGTGAAGTTAGAGAGTGAGGTATAATTCGACCAAGGCATTCAGCTAAAGTTCTGTCCTGTTTTTAAGTCTTACATTAGGCCCTTATTTTTATGTTTCCTTTATAAATTCCAATATCCACATTTATAATGGAAGCTGGGGGAGGTTTAATTATGATGTGACGAGCTTACACAGGCAGTTTCTATAGCAAAGGAATTTATAATGGAAAAAGTTTCTGGGAAGCACATGAATACAGCATTTTTAATGTATTATATCAACGTAGATAACGAACCAGTTTCATTCCACCTTTCCACTCTCTCCTGTAGACTCTTGATGTGCTCTCTTCTCAGCTTATCCCTGCACACATTTCTTTATCTGTTTTCAAAAGTGCAGTCTCCCAGGTGGCTTGTTTCAACATACTTGTGTCCTTTAGTTCCATGGTTACAGCTGAAGTCTAATAAACCGGCTGAAATCTACATTGCCCAGTGCTCTCTGCAGTATTTCAGAGATCTGGAATATATTCAGTCTCAGTATAAGAAAATTCCATTCCCCTAAACTTTGCTTTTGATAATGGTAACCTCCCAAACTATCCAGGTCAATCTTCCCTCCACTGTCTTGACTGAATCAACAGGAAGGTAGAATGCAATTTATCTCTAGCTGTCTACATCTCATTGCCAAAGTCTGTCCAACGGAAATAATTTGAAGTCTGTGTCAATTCCTGAGACAAGCTAAGGAATTACTCTCCTTTCATGAGATGTGGGCATCATTGGCAAAGCCAGCAGTTATTGCTCATCCCTGTTTGTCCTTAATCTGAGTTGCTTGTCAGGCCATTTATGAACCTTCAAACATGGAACCATGTGGGTGAGGATGGCCAGGTATCTTTCCCTGAAGGAGTCAGGTTCTTAACAACAATTTCTGGTAGTTTCATGGCCACCATTTAATTTTAATTCATTTTGGACATCGGTGTCACACACTTAGCATTTAACACCCAAAGGGCAGGAAGGTGTTAACCATGTTGCACTGGGTATCGAGTCACTTGTCAGGCCAGACCAGGTAAGGACAGCCGTTCCTCTCCCCCCCCCCCCCCCATGCCCCCAGAGGGGCGTTAGTGAACCAGATGGGTTCCTCCTCCCCTACATTGATACTGTTAGAGAATTAATTCCAGTTTTTTTGTAAATTGGATTCAAACCTGTTATGATGGGATTTGAACTCATGTTCCTCAAACATTACCTGGGTCTCTGGGTTAATAGTTCAGCGATAATACCACTAGGGCATCACCTCTCTGACCTTTAACTCCAGCTTTTATTTATTGAATTTAAATTCCACAAGGTGCCAGACTGTTAGCCTGGTCCACTGGATGGCATTACCACCACTCCACCACCCCTGTATTGCGGAGACAATATCTAAGCTAGCTTGACAGCATTGCAAATGCCTATAATCTCAGAGCTTCATTTTTTATGCCTTCCACACACAAATAATGCTTGAAACACAACACTTATAGGTCACTCCTGCCCTGAGCAGTACCCCGTCTGGCCCATCGAGAGGATCTGGAGGTGTTTGGAACTGGGCATTGAGCAGGTCTCTGTCAACTCACAACCACCCCTGATTGCTGCTGTTTTCCCAGGGAAATAAATAGCAGGGAGATCGCCAGATCCAGTGACATTCCAGATCCCCTTGTAAAATCCCAACAGAAGAGTAACGTCTTGAACAGTGAAGAAATCCCACAATGGGCTCTCAACGTGTCCCAGGCTGCAGTTAGAACCCTCAGGAAATAACCAGTGAGTTCAGAGCCAGGGGGTCACAGTTTAAGGATACAGGGAGGGCCATTCCGGACAGAGATGGGGAGAAATGTCTTCACCCAGAGAGTGGGGAGCTTGTGGAATTCTCTGCCACAGAAAGCGGTTGAGACCAAAACATTGAATGTTTTCAAGAAGGAGTTAGACCTGGAACAAATAGAGAAATTGCTGGAGAAGCTCAGCAGGTCTGGCGGCTTCTGGGAAGAGAGAAACAGAGCTGATGATTCAAGCCCAGTGACCCTTCCTCTCTCTCCATGGAGGCTGCTTCACCTGCCGAGTTTCTCCAACATCTTCTGTTACTGTTTCAGGATCTTCAGCATCCACAACTCTTCGGTTTAGTTTAGGGTTCAGGTTCTGAGGGGTAAAGGGATCAGAGGGTATGAGGCAAAAGCAGGAATGGGATGTGGAGTTGGACGATCAGCCATGATCATGTGGAAAGGCGGAGCATGCTAGAAGGGCCGAATGGTCTACTCGTGACTTGGTTTCCAATGTATCTATGACTCAGTTCACTCCACCAAGAAATGAGAATATCCCAATGTTTCCTGGTGTTATCAAAAATATATTGTGTAATTCCAATTCACAAGCTAAAATGCAGATTTAAGGAAAAGAAATTCAGAGATATTCCCAATTGAATGCTTTGTTGGTCTCATTGATCAAGACCAGAAGTCACACAACACTAGATTAAAGTCCAAAGAGTTTATTCAAAATCACAAGTTTTCGGAGCACCGCTCCTTCATCAGGTGACATGACAAAGTCTGATGTTGTGTGACTTCTGACTTTGTCCCTGGCACCTCCACATCATGTTGATCAAGATAAAAACAAGTGAAGAACAACCAGTTCTGAGGAAGAGTCATACTGGACCCAAAACATTTGTTTTTCTTTCTCTCTCTCCCCCTCCCCCTCCCCACAGATGCTGTCAGACCTGTTGAGTTTCTCCAGCACTTACAGTTTTTATTTCTTCTCTCCAGCATTCGTGGTCTTTTGCTTTTATTTGCAGGATGACAGGCTAATTCACCAGGACAGCTACAATGTCCATCTCGCAGGACACGTTCCATCTCCTTCCTCATTCCTTATCTCACTAATCTAGTTTCTGGTTTCTTTTTAATAATTGGACCACCATGCTGCTCCTCACATGTCAGCTTTTACAAGAAAGAATGATTTCCATTCCTGTAGTGCCTTTCACGCTCTTGGGAAGTCCCGAAACGCTGCACGGGCAATGACAACAGCTTGCATCTGCCATTTACCTTGTAAAGCATCTGGAAGTGCATCACACCAGCGATAATCTGGGATTTACATTGACCCAAGTGTGGAGATATTAGAACAATAGAATCATATAGCACAGAAATAGTCCCTTCAGTTCAACCAATGCATGCCAACCATAATCCCAACTGAAACTAGTCCCACCAGCCTGCACTTAGCCCATATCCCTCCAAATCTTTCCTATTCATGAACTTATCATTATAACTGTAACCACATCCACCACTTCCTGTGGAAGTTCATTCCACACATGAAACACTCTCTGTGTAAAAAGTTGACCCTCATGTCTTTTTTCAAATCTTTCTCCTCTCTCCTTAAAAATATGCCCCCTAGCCTTGAAATCCCCCACCCTAGGGAAGAGACACCTGCCATTAACTTTACCTATATTCCTCCTGATTTTATAAAGTCAACTTCCTATGCAGTAATGAAAAAAATTCCTTCTTATCCAGCCCCTCTTTATAACTCAAACCTTCCATTCCTGACAACATCCTGGTAAATCTCTACTGAACCCTCTCCAGCTTAATGATATATCTCCAATAAGGTGATCAAAACCTTGGAAGGCAAGGTCAGCCCCTCAGAGAGGTTGACAGTGGGAGAGATTTCAGGGAAGGGATTTCCAGAGTGTGCGGCATTAACAACAGAATACATAACTGCCAGTGTTGGGGGAATTCGAATCGAGAATGTTTAGGAAGCGAAGTTTCGGCAGAGTGCAAAAATACAGGAGACTTGTCAAAGGTTTCATGTTTCTCTGATGATCCTCTTGAGTACTGATAAACAAAGACACATTTCATCTTATACATTGTTTCTCGTTACTTTGGTACTCTTGCAAACGGTCCTGATGAGTGCAAGATGGTAAGATGTGTTTTTTCCACATTGCTCAAACTCAGTACAAACAAGTGGCTACCTTTGTCTTGTTGAACAATTTACTCCTCGCTCACCATCCCCCTATCTCTTTTGCATGCTAGGGTGACAAGGGTGACCGAGGGGAAGAAGGAGATAAAGGAGACAAGGGGCCAGAGGGATTGAAAGGAAAAGAAGGGCCACCAGGGGTACCAGGAATGACCGGAGTTCAAGTAAGTGCCATTTCAGTATTTCTCAAAAAAAATCATGAGTAGGGAACATTCCAAAATAATCCAGAAAATAAAGACATTAAGAAATGCACCCCAAGATTCATAGAGTTACCCGCAGGATTTCTACCTCAACGTTAGAGAAAAATAAATGAATAAAAGAGAGCAGAACTCAAGAAAGTCACCGTCATGAAGGATCTACACAGAGGCGATGAGGAGAAGCTATTCTGGTTAATTGTCAGAAAGACAAAACAAACATCTGTAGGGTTGCAGAGAAGGGTCGGGCTGTGGGACTGAATAAGTTCCTCCTGCAGAGGGCAGGTCTAGGTTTGATGGGCCAAATAACCTCTTATATCCATCCTGTGATTGTGTAAGAGAAGAATATGGCCAAGGACAGCCTTACGTCCTTGTCATGTCAAAAACAAAATGTTATTCCTGTTCATGAAGAAGAGAGGTTTCCTTCATTATCTTAGGTCCATGTAGACACACGTTTTATACATAGTGGGGATTTTATATATTGTAAAGTATACATATGTATATATCATATTGATATAGATATAGTCCTTGTGTGTGTGCAGGCCTCCACCTATTAGATACAGACTATCCAACAACTGATTTGGTCACTGAGTGTTGAACAGAACTTGTCAAACAGAGGGGAGGGGAGTAAGACCCCCAAGGTGGGGAGTAAAACCCAGGGGGGGAGGGAGTGGAGAATCTTGGGGGGGGAGGTTGGTGAAATGAGACACCAAGGGGGAAGTAAAACCCCGGGGGGGCGGTTGGAGAACCTGCGAGGAGGTGAGGTGAGAACCGGGGTGGGGAGGGTGGTGGTGGTGAAACCCCGAGTACTTGTGGTGAAGTTAGACCCCAAGGGTGGGGAGTGAAACCCAGGGAGGAAGTGGGTGGGGAACCTGATGGGGTGGGGTGAGGTGAGACTCCCAGAGATGGGGGCAGAGAGTAAGACTCTTAGGTGGGGGTAGGGGGGTGGGGTTGGATGCGGGGAGTGTGAGAACCTGAGTGGAGAGGCGTCAGACCCCAAGAGAGGAAGAACGCCAGACCCGGGGGTGGGAGGGAAGGGGGTCACTGGTGGTGTGGTCGAGGCAGGGCGTGAGACCCTGGGGGCACGGTGAGAGCTGCACTCCCACTCTAACAGACTGGCCTCTACTTTTAAAGACAGTGCTCCCACGAACACACCCTCCATCTCACTCTTACAGGTTTCCCACACCTCCTCCCAGCACCCCCTCATTGCCCACACCACCTCCACACACATACAATACACAACACCCACCCCAACGCCTCCTCCCAGCATTCCATTCCCAGCAATATCCTGGTAACTCTCTTCTCAACGCTCTCCAGCTTAATAATATCTTTCCATATTAACCATTCAAGAGAACTCTTAAAAATACATTCTTTTCGCTGTAGTTTGATATAATGACCATTAAATGCTGCCTTTTTTCCACTCAATAAAACTCCTGGTCGCCATGTCTTTTTGAGTGGGCCATAGTAAGGTATCTGAGCACCATTTCCTAGATAATCTCCATTAAAATTCTCAATGGGGATGAGTGTGGGAGCGTTGCCAGGCTGTGATCTTTATCTGTGGTTTGAAATTGTTTAGGAACACTGTAAACCCTTTGTTGAAAAGAATGACTTGTTCAGAGGAGAATACTGTGTATCTTTTGGAAACTATTTTAAAATGCTGAATTTAACTACAAGCAAGAGGTCCTTTCTCCCCAGTGAATCTCCACTCTGTCTAACATCTATGCATTTAGAAAGTTGTTGAACAATTTCAAGAGCCAGGTACCCTGCATCTGCAGATTGTTTCAAGCTGACATTTTATAGCACTGCACAATCAGGTTAGTTAGGGCACAGACGCCAGACAGACCCGGGGACGCAGGCTACACTGTTGTGGAGCTGAAATCATTCCCAAAAATGGTTCAAACATCCAGAAACAGACACAAACTAATGCTCGCAAATGTGGGTGAAGTGCACATGGTGAGTTTGGGAAACTCTTTCCTCAACTTGGTACCTTTCAGTGTAAATTGTACAGATCTCAGCCAGACATAATCCCACTAAATCAGTAACATCATTTGACCAATGCATTTCCAAGGTAGGAGAATTTAGATTTTTTTTCTTTTGCTTGTCTGTAATTGGCACCTCAAAGGATCCCTTTGAGAATGTAAGCTGGGACTGAATTTTAACGTTACAATCAAACAAACCTGCTGCAAAAACTTAAAACCCTCACGATCTTTTAATAACAACCTAAATCTGAAACTCTACATTTCACTTCTGTGAGATAAATGAAGCTAATTCTTTTATGAGTCGTTTCACTTACGAGCCCTCACTAAAGCTTGTAACCACAAAGTGTGTTCAGCGCTGGAGTTTCCCTCTGTACAGGCACTAACATAGAATCAGCTCATCGTGTTGGGAGTGAGGATCACTTGGTAAAATGGTGCATATTTACAGGAGTTGGGCCTGAGCACCAAGAACATGTCATTAGTTGTGCTGCTGGATTCTCTCATTTTGAATGTCAGGTTTCTCCGCATGTCAGCCTATCCCACGTACTCCTATCTTCAAGCAAGCACCATTGCCAAGATCCACCTCTTGCTTTGTCTCGCTTCCATGCATGATATTTCCGATGACCCAAGTGACTGCCTCAGTTGAACTTGCCCCCATCACATTTCCAGGCCATGTACTCTAGACCCTAAATACACGCTGTGTGAAAAAGATTTTTCACCCTTGCTTCTTATGCACATCACTTTAAATCTATCATCTCTAGTTGTTATTTCTTTTACAAAAGGGAACTCTTTCTCCTTGTCTACTCTGTCTAGTGCTCTCGTGATTTTGAAAATCTCTATTTTCAGTCCCAGCTTCTTCAATCTATCCTCATCACTGAAGTTTCTCATCCCATGGAACCATTCTTGTAAACCACTTCTGCACTCCCTCTCTCCAGTCATTCCCATCTTTCCTCCCGTGTGGCACTACTCCAGTTGAGGGCTTAAAACAAAAGTTGCCATAGTCCCCCTTGGATTATGGGGCTTCTCTCTTATTAGAGATAAAGAGATGACTGATGGTGGTTTAACCTGAGGGTCACCACATCTCAGGCGAGGTTGAGAAAGAAAGTCCTTCATGGTTGACCTTAGCCAATGCAGGAACCCAAGCCCTTGGCATCACATAGACACACCAGCCTTCCAACAAACTGAGCTAACCAACTCCCATTCGCTAAACGCTAACAAGTGATAGGATACACTTTAAAAAGATTATTTTGTCCTTGGTTTCTGAAGAGAGGTGGTAAAGGCAGAGTTGCTGAACAGTCTAGTTTAAGTTTTCTAATATTCTAAATTCCATTTTCTTTTGTCCATGTTTCAACTGTTGTGTTTAAATAAATTCTGTTTTGCTTAAACCCAAGTGGTTTGACCACCTGCATTACTCATAGAATACCCACTTCACATCTATCTTTAACATCAGAACAAGTTAGGCCCTAGGCTACCTTCTTAAAATACTTTGAGGGGATCGGGTCTCGTCCATA